>NW_016814460.1:998684-1077943 GCF_001698545.2 Rhinopithecus bieti
GCTGGAGTGCAGTGGCCGGATCTCAGCTCACTGCAAGCTCCGCCTCCCGGGTTTACGCCATTCTCCTGCCTCAGCCTCCCGAGTAGCTGGGACTACAGGCGCCCGCCACCTCGCCCGGCTAGTTTTTGTATTTTTTTTTTTAGTAGAGACGGGGTTTCACCGTGTTAGCCAGGATGGTCTCGATCTCCTGACCTCGTGATCCACCCGTCTCGGCCTCCCAAAGTGCTGGGATTACAGGCTTGAGCCACCGTGCCCGGCCCACATAATATACCTTTGTAACAAACCTGCATGTGTAGCCCTGAAATCTAAATAAAAGTTGAAAACAAGAAAAAAAAAAACCTGGCTCTATTATCCAAATTAATTTATATTTCTTGAGCATTGCCTATGCAAAGCATTACGTTAAGCCCAGAAATGTAAAGGGATATACAGTTAAAAAATAAACAATCTTGGGGGGAGTTAGTTTGAAATTGATACAAGATGGCAGAGAATAAGGAGGCAAAAAAAGAAGAGAAAAAATATATACAATTTCCACCTTCCCATAACCTACAAAATAGTAAAAGAGATAAATAAATATGTAAATATTATCCTAGTACAAAACAGTAGTATAATAGAGACTCAAACAATGTGACACTATAGTTGCAGGAGGGTCAGAAATGATTCTTGCTAGAGAGATCTAGGATGTAATCTTGGAGAAGATTTTAAGCTAGGCTTTAAATGAAGGATCAGATCTTGGCAAGCTGATGAGGAAAGGATGGCATTCCAGACAGAAAGAACAGCATATGCAAAGGTCCAGAGGTACAGAACAAGTTGAAGAAACTCAAGTAGACCCATGAGATTGTAGTCTAGGTTATATAAAAGAATATTGATCCCAATATTATTGTCGCCATGGAGGGCTCTGAAGATCAAGTAACAGAATTCTAATTGTATTATCTGTATATTGGAAAACCAGGAATTAAGATAGATGCACCATATTTCTTTGAAATTTCCAGATAACAGACTCATTTTCTGAAGTTTGAGAACCAGTAATGTCCTAGTTATTATAGGAAAATGAGATTTCACATGGACTCCATCATGGAAGCTGCTGTCTTTCTCAAGCTCATTTACTCCTATACAACTTCACTGCCATGGACACCAAGGAAGAGTGTAAAGTCTCTCAGAAGAGAGAGGCCTTTAACAGAAGAGATTTTAATCCACTAAAGAAGGTGACGGTAATAGCTCTGCTTTCAGTCAGGAGGCTAATTGAGACAGATACACAACATCCCTCCATGGACACAGGCAGACAGTAGATCACAGAAATAAGTGCAAATAACACAATGTTGAGGAACTATAGAATAGTGCAGTCCTCGGAGCCAGGTAAGGCCAATTAAGAAGGTTTTCTGGTGGAAGTGAGCTCAGGCAGGACCAAGTAGCTACAAAGAAAATAGACAAAGTTGGACAGAGAGGATGGAGAAACAGTACCTGGAGTAGGTAAGGAGGAAACTGGCCTGTATACATGTTTGGAGGCAAGTATGAACAAGCACATGCAATGAGCGTCATGTGTGAGAGACAGAAGAATGAACTCAGCTGGAACGGAGAGTCCGTAGCAAGAGCTAACATGGATCCAGTCTGTAGGTAGACTGGTTTCCAGCACAGCAGCCTGGGTTAATATTGGATACTACCCCTGGCCTCTCCAGAGGGAATGATAGGAATTTCAGTCTTTCTTTTCTCCTTATATTTTCATGAGACATGGGTTACATTTCTAGTTGTTCTGGAACACTGACTCATCCTTCTGTAATGAATGTGAGTGTGCTAGGGTATGATGCTGTCTATTGCACTGAGGGACAAAGTGAGGCTACAGCAAAGGAGACTATTAGGCCTAAACTCAAATTATAATTAAAAACTAAGCTCTGGCCAGGTATGGTGGCTCACACTTGTAATCCCAGCACTTTGAGAGGCTGAGGTGGGAGGACTGCTTGAGCCCAAGAGTTTAAGACCAGCCTGGGCAACATAGTGAGACTCTGTCTTTGCCAAAAAAATAATTAGCCAGGCATGGTGGCACATGCCTATAGTCCAAGCTACTCAGGAGGCTTGAGCCTGGGAGGGCGAGACTTCGGTGAACTAAGACTGAGCCACTGCACTCTGCCCTGGGTGACAGAGTGAGACCCTGTCTCAAAAATAAAACAAAACCAAACAAAACCAAACCACTAAGTTCTGTTGGGCTTTGGTATTCTTTGGTATTCCTCTATTCCCCTGTACACAGGAATGTTGAATTCTACCTAAGCCAAGGGAGGAAGTGGTCAGATGTGGAGGTAGAGGTTATTACAGGAGATTGCGGAAGGCCTGATACGCTACTTCTCATAGCCCAGGTTCCCTTGGTTAATGCCAACATTCTCATTTCTAATCCCATCTACAGTCACAGATACAAGTGGCCACAATGGAAATTTCCCCAAAAGTCTGAATGCTGGAGTAGAAACTGCCCATTGACCATTCTGAGCAACCAGTGAAGTCATGTTGACCCTATACCATGAGAGAAAAACTGAGTCTAAATTTTGTTGAGCAGAGCAGAACTTTCATACAGCCCAGCTACAATTAGAAGCTGGGGACTAAGGCATCCCTGAAACCCAGCTAGGGAATCTTTCCCTCATGTTCTCTTTAAGCTTCACATTCCACCATAGAACACAGTAAAAAAGAGATTGCCCCACACCCTTCTGTAGGAAAAAGGTACATTTTGGGATGGTTTGGAGGCATCAAAATGGTAAGCAATTTTAGGGTACAATTAAGACCTGGCTGCTCAACCCTACAATAAATTACCATCAAAGGCACTCACACGTCAACAGGGGAAAAAAACACATGTGCTTGCAAGACGATGTGTGTTTGATGCTCATAAAAAGGATAAAAATATAGGTCATCATCATGTAACGAGCTTGTAGGTGTCAGAACGTGTGCTGTTGGGGGAGGTAAGGGAGGGGAAATGGAGAGGGATCAGCAAACCAAGAAGGAGCTGAAGTCAGACTCCTATTCCCAAGTTCTTCCCTTCTGCTGAAGACAGTGGACTGGCAGTAAGGGGGTGAAGGACCCCTCCCCCATTTTCTTTTCCTTGGGACATCCCCTTTCCTGCTCCCCCCAGCTGGATTTCCGACATATTAATCATGTCTCTCATTTTGAAATCAGCCAGGCTATTATTCAAGCATTGTTAATGACACCATCGGCCAAGGTATCAATTAGGCAAGTTGGGATAAGAAGAGCAAAGAATAGGGCTGGCCAGAGAGCAGAACACAAATCTGTTTTGGTGTAGGTAACCCACACGCCAGCAAGGGCTCCTAATGCTCTTACTTCTACTCCTCTTAAAGGCAACTTCAAACGCACTGAATTCTCCAGTCAAGACCCAAGCCAAACTGTTACTTCATAGGATCCCCTCACTTGCTCCGTCAGTTGACCCTTAACTGGACTTCAGATAGTCACATCAAATCACTCAGGATATGCAGGAACAGGGTCACAGCTAACTAGCTCTGGGCAGCACTTATTCCTGTGACTGAGACCCAACATCATGGGAGAAAATTCTTCCTCCATCATGCTTACGCTGGCTGCCTTGGGTGGAGTTTCTTCTCCTTTGCCACAATATGCGTTCTAAAGGTCCTTTAAAATCTAGCTCAACGTTTTTTTCATCAAGGAAGTTTTTGTTCTAATGAAGAAAGTCTTTATATTTGTTGATTCTTAGTTCTTAAATCTGATTATTGTTTTCCCCATCAGGCTGAGAGTTTCCCAATGACTACAGCTATTAATAATTCTTTTTTTTTTTCTTTTTTGCTAGATCTCCCTGCCTCCCACACCTACCAATACTCCTTTTCTCTGTCAAGAAAGGCTCTGTTCAAAGGGGCTATTCAGAACAAATAGGTGTGATAGGTACTCAGGTCACTGAAGTTTGGATCCTGGAGAAAGGACATAAATAAAGATTAGAATAGAAACTGCAGCATAGTAGTTCAAGCAGTCATCAAGACATCCAAGTTGCTTCCCATTATATACCCAGGGAAGTCTTCAGAGCATTGTGTTTCTAGACTCCAGTCTTCCTGAGTCACTCCTTGGTTTCCTGTCACCCTTCCATTCTCAAGACAGACACAAGGTTCTCCCTGGCTTTCTTCCACACCCACCAATTATCCAGATCTTCAGAAAGATGAAGGAGACTAAGGACAAGAGGTCGATGTTTCACATTTTTAGTGTCTCTGGACCCAAAGAAGGTGGCTGGGTTAATTAAGTTTCAAACACCACAACCAAAACTAGAAAGCTCAATAAAAAACAGTCACATTTGGAGTCTTGACACAAAACTTACCTAATTACATTGGCTAGGAAAGTGAACACGCTTCTCAGCTTTTCCCAAAAAACTCAGCAAATTGAATTCCCTTTCATCCTTGTTCCACCTCTTGTTTCTCCTTTAAGATCCACCCTACTGGCCGGGCACACGGGCTCACACCTGTAATCCCAGCACTTAGGGAGGCTGAAGCTGGCAGATCACTTGAGCTGAGAAGTTTGAGACCAGCCTGGGCAACATGGCAAAAACCAGTCTCTACTAAAAATACAAAAATTAGCTGAACATGATGGCACATGCCTGTAATCCCAGGTACTCAGGGAGGCTGAAGGAAGAGAATCGCTCGAACCCGGAAGGCAGAGGTTGCAGTAAGCCGAGATCGTGCCACTGCACTCCAGCCTGGGCCACAGAGCAAAATCCTGTCTCAAAAAAAGAAAAGAAAAATCTGCCTACAACTTTCATTTTATGCTCCAAAGCACTGAGCTGATAGAAAAACGAAGACATAGGCCGGGTATGGTGGCTCACGCCTGTAATCCCAGCACTTTGGGAGGTGAAGGTAGGCAGATTAAGAGGTCAGGAGTTTGAGACCGATCAGCCTGACCAACGTGGTGAAACCCCGTCTCTACTAAAAATACAAAAATTAGCTGGGTGTGGTGGCAGGCACCTGTAATCCCAGCTACTTGGGAGGCTGAGGCAGGAGAATCGCTTGAACCCGGGAGGCAGAAGTTGCAGTGAGCCAAGATCGTGCCACTACAGCCTGGGCAATAGAACTAGATTCCATATAAAAAAAATTATATATATATAATTTTATATATTATATATCTCCACACCCTAAAGAGAAAACCTGTATCTATTAGCAGTCACTCCCTATTCCCCTATTCCCCACAACACCCCTAGCCTTGGGCAACCACTAATCTACTGTCTCTATAGCTTTACCTATACCCTGAACTTATACCCTGAATATAACATATACCTATACCTTTACCTATGCCCTGAATACCTCTACCCCAAATATAGAGCATACCTATACACTGAATAATACATATAAATGAAATTATACAATATGTAGTCTTCTATGACTGGCTACTTTCAGTTGGCATAATGTTTTCAAGGTTCATCCATGTCATAACATGTATCAATACTTCATTTCATTTTTATTGCCACATTTCTTTTTCATTATATGGATGTCCCACATTTTATTTATCCATTATCAATTGATGGACATTTGGGTTTTCTGCTACTATGAACAATGCTGCCATGAACATTCATATAGAAGTTTTTATATAGATACATGTTTTCATTTCTCTTAGGTATATACCTACAAGTGGAACTACCGGGCCATGTGATAACTCTAGGTTTAACATTTTGAGGAAATGCTGTTTTCCAAGATGGCTGCATCATTTTATATTCCCATCAGCAACGTATGAGGATTCCAATTTTTCCACATCCTCACCAACACTTATTATTACCTTGTTTTTATTACTGTTGTAATCATCCTAGTGGTATCACGTAGTGGTTTTGAATTGTATTTTCTTGGTAGCTAATAATGTTAGGAATATGTAGGAAACATTTTCATATGCTTACTGGCCATTTGTATATCTTCTTTGAAGAAATTTCTATTCAGATCTTTTTTTTTTTCTAAGACGGAGTCTTGCTCTGTCGCCCAGGCTGGAGTGCAGTGGCACGATCTTGGCTCACTGCAAGCTCCGCCTCCCAGGTTCACGCCATTCTCCTGCCTCAGCCTTCCAAGTAGCTGGGACTGCAGGCGCCCACCACCACGCCCAGCTAATCTTTTTTTGGGGGGGGGGGTATCTTTTTAGTAGAGACGGTGTTTCACCGTGTTAGCCAGGATGGTCTCAATCTCCTGACCTCGTGATCCACCCACCTCAGCCTCCCAAAGTGCTGGGATTACAGGTGTGAGCCACCGCACCCAGCCGATACAATTCTCTTACCAGATATATGAATTGCAAATATTTCCTCCCACTCTGTGAGTTGTCTTTTCACTTCCTTAATGGTGTGCTTTGAAGCAAAAGTTTTTAATTTTGATGAAGTCCTCTTGATCTATTTTTTAAATTATGCCTTTATCTAAGGAATCATTGCATTATCCAAGGTCACAAAGACTTACACCTATGTTTCCTTCTAAGAGTTTTACCATTTTAATTAGCTCTTGGATTTAGGTCTTTGACCCATTTTGAGTTAATTTTTGTATGTAGTGTGAAATAGAAATCTAATTTAATTATTTTGCATGTGGCTATGCAGTTGTCCCAGCACTACTTGAAAAGACTATTTTTTCCCCCACTGAATTGTCTTGGCACTTATGTCAAAAAGCAATTGACTGAAAATGTGAGGGTTTATTCTTGGACTTTTAACTCTATTCCACTGGATAACTATATCTCTATCCTTATGCCAGTACCATGCTGTCTTGATTATAGTAGCTCTGTAGTAAGTTTTAAAATAAGGAATGTGAGTTCTCCAATCTTGTTCCTCTTTTTCAAGATTGTTTTGGGTATTTTGGGTCCCTTGGGTTTCTATATAAATCCTGGGATCTGTTCGTCAATTTCTGCAAAGAAGCCAGTTGGGATTTGACAGTGATTGTGTTTAATCTTTTGATCAACTTGGAAAATATTGCCATGAACATGGGATGTTTTTATATTTATTTAGGTCTTCTCTAACTTCTTTCAACAGTGTTTTGTAATTTTCAGAGTATAAGTTTTGTGCTTCTTTGTTAAGTGCTTTTTTGTTAAATTCATCCCTAAGGATTTTATTATTTTTGATGGTATTATAAATGGGATTTTTTTTCTTAAATTCATTTTCAGGTTGTTTGCTGCAAGTATTATAATACTCTTTTAAACACTATAGTGATAAGCATAATTATTTACAGAGTACCTAGTAGGTGAAAATGCTAGATTGATGGGAAATAAAAAGTATAAGACTCAGTTCCTAAAATGAAGAAACTTACAATCTAGTTGAGAAGAAACAATGCTTTACATGTTTCTCCTTTACAATTTTTCAAAGTGATTTGAAATATTTCATAATACTCGACTTTGAAAACACCATTCATCCATTTACTCAAAAGTGTGTATGAGGCTGGGCACAGTGACTCAAAAGTATGTATGAGGCTGAGCACAGGCAAGGCCTGTAATCCCAGCACTTTTGGAAACTGAGGCAGGAGAATTGCTTGAGGCCAGGAGTTTAAGACCAGCCTAGGAAACGTGGTGAGACACCTCCCTTCTCTATAAAAAATAAAAAATTAGCCCAGTATGGTGGTATACCCCTGTAGTCCCAGCTACATGGGAGGCTGAGGCGAGAGCATCCCTTATGCCCAGGAGTTTGAGGTTAAGGTGAGCTATGATCATGCACCTGCACTCTAGCCTGGGTGACAGAGCATGATCCCATGTCTAAAAATGTAAAAAATAAAGTATTTATTGGGTGACTACCATCTGGAAACACCATACTAGATGCTGGGAATTAAATGGAGAAGAAAACAAATACAATCCCTGCATTCATGAATCTTACCATCTAGTTAGAAAGACATATTAATCAAATATAAATTATAAATTTGGTAAGTACTATAAAAGAAACACACATTAAATAGTAGGGCAGGAATTGTGAATAAAATAAAGTTCCAGTGCTTGCCATCTGCTTCTCAAGAGGCCACCCTCAACACAGCCCCCATATTACAGAAAAGAAGATGAAGGTAAACAAGAGTTTTGGTGTTCTGGAGGTAAACAGCAAAGGATACTATGAGAAGGATCGGGCCCTCCAGCTATAATACTGAGTTGTTCGATTAGATGTACAACATTTGGGTTTTATTTCCCTTCCTTCAAGAAAAAGAAAGCGGAAGCATGATCATGAGGGATGCAAGCCCTCCTGTTGCAATCAGGTCAGCACACTTTGGCCACCAGCCTCGCTCTCTGCTGGGCTCAAGCAGAGAAGCAAACAGTAGTTCTATGGAGGACACAGTGAGGACCCCAGGCTCTGCTGCCCCACTGCCCTAAGTGCAGGCTGGGTTTAAACTGTTTTTCAGCACTGGCAGAACTAAGTCAAATGGGCTTTTTAATATGATCTCACTTTCTCCCAGGTTCCAGCTTCCTTAGTACTAGTCAATCTGCCCTAACTTTTAAAAGTGCCACATGAAACTAGAAAAGGACAAAATTATGGAGAGCTGACAACTACTTTATGAATGGATTATAGAAAGAAAACTTTGATTTTATTTCTTATACATTACAGACATATTGGAAGGAGGGGCAGTATATTTTATTTAAAGAGGGAAGTGGTGGCCTGGTATTGGTCCAGGATCTCCCCCTAATTTCATCTTGACAAGCAGTGACATGGCCAAGCCACCAACTGCAATAGCAGAGCCTAGACCAGAACCCAGACCTCCTGACTCCTATTACAGTGCTTTTGCCACTGCATTTAAAGAGACTTAAATCCTTGGTCAATTCATGGAGCAAACACGGCACTATCATTAGGACTAGGAGATACAAAGGTGAATAAAATAAAGTTCCAGTGCTTGCCATCTGCTGCTCGAGAGGCCACCCTCTGCGCAGTCCCCACTCCAAAGACTGGATTAGATTCTGCTCCTTTGTGCATTCATAATACCTTGCGCATTATTTCTACCAGTACACTTAAAACACTATATTATAATTATCTGTTGATATGTTGATTTCTTCTGCTAATTCAGTGAGTACCTTGTAGGCAGGGATCTTGTTCTTTGCTATCCCAGAACATAGCACGGCACCTGGTACATCGTACAGGCTCAATAAACCTTCATTGAATGAATACATGAGGAGCCGGTTCAATCCTCCTCACCCCACTTCATTCTGCTGGCACAAACCCATATAATATGTGACTGTATATCTCACAGGTGAAAACCGGAAAGCTGATATGTGCCCACTGTAACTAGTGGATCACCAGTAGTATGGGTGAAACAGCAACTCTATGAAACTCACAGAGCAGTCCTACTCCCTTTTCCTACACAGCCCTGCCAAAAGGGAGATTTGGATTCAAGAAAACAACAAAGTTGATTTCATGTTGTACATATTTAATGAAATGGGATATCTAAGACTGAACAATCTAGAAAACTCCCTTTTTAGTTCATCCATGGGTAGCCAATCTTGGCTTTGGAGAGGGTTGTCTTTTCCAAGGCCAGGTTTGTTTTGTCTCCCCACATGCCTCAGTTTGGTCTTGCCAACAAGTTAAGAGAAGTAGTTAGGAGAATGAGATGCATATTTAAAGCTAAGTTGTTGCAGAGCCAGCTCAGAGAGAGAAGAGTCTTATTAAAACTCATCTATATTCTTTTTCATAAAATATCACCATAAATGGACTTGTTAAGCAGAGTTTCGAGAGCCTCTGTAGTTGGCTGAGCTCCAACTACCCACAGGGGACAGGAAGATGGTAGTGGATGGCTTCCTTCCCACCCTCCACTGTCCACTGTGTGACCCTGAGCCCCAGCTCTGGGAGGTGATCTGGGGAGACACAATTCCAATATCTGTTCCATTTTGGATGCAGAATTAAACTATGTTAATCAGACAAGCAGAAATGGCATAGAAATCAGATAAGGATTTTATAGTGGTTTGTAGACAATTTCTTAAGGCCTTTGGGGACAAAAGCATATCTCTACATATGTTAGCACATATCGACATATACGGATACTGTGTGCTAGTCTATCATTGTCTCTGGAGATCAGTTAGGTTCACTTCCTCCCCTTCATGGGCCATCAAGCTGCAGTCATTCAAGCCCAGAAATATATTAGGGATAGTTTGACAAAAGAGCGAGTGTGTGTGTGTGCGTGTGGGTGGGTGTGGGTGTATTCACTTATTTGGCACCTGTATTTGAGAGCAGGCTAAAGAGAGAGAGATTGAGATTCTGACTTCATTACAAAGCCAAATTAAAATTATTTTTCTTAGCTATTTCTTGGGTGGTTTTCTACTCCCTCCCTCCAAGAGTGCAGATAAGTAAAAGTTGACCCAAAGGTCCTAGCAGCTATTCACACACATGCATCCTCAAAAGTAAAATGAAGTGCATTCATCTGGTTCAAATTACAGAGGCTATGTCTATATAGCACCAAGTAAGTGAAGAGTTTAGAACCGGATTCATACAACTAGTAAACTCAGATTACCTAAACCCCAAAGTAGATTATTTGTGTCTGAATTGCCCACTTTGGCTATCTACACACAGATTCAGTACCATCTCTTTGAAAAAGCTAAGATAGATAACAACGAACATCTGTACACAAAATAGAAAATGTATACATACTTTATAAATCTAAATAACTTGGAAGCATCAGAATATTGATAAAATTTTCAGTCAAAATATTAAAATGGCTACAATTCTCAAAAAATATGCCTGAAATAGCTTCATAATTATTTCCATGCCCCATAAGGCTATTGTCATTACATACATAAATTTATATAGCAGTCTATTTAAATCTACGCACATGCATACACAATATGTAAGCTACTAATATATATAAACCTATATGTTTATAGGCTGAGATATATGGGGATTCATAGGCACATTTGTGTTATTTACTTTATTAATTCATTTATTAGATTTCCATTAAACATGTCTATTTTGGTTTATTATATGGTAAGAATCTGGCCTGACACAGCTCTACTCACACTGTTTCCATAGTTCTGGCTGCCAGGAGGGCTTGTGTCCTGAAGCCTGGGGGGCGGTTTTTAGCTATTTTCTTTAAACTGTGGGAGAGGTCAGCCATGGCTTAAGTGAACTCATAAATACATCCCCATGTCCTGGAATGTTGTAGGTGTGCCAGCCTGCCCATACAGCACCTGTCACCTATGGAAGGTCCACTGTCCTCCCTAAATAATCTTTATGTCCTTCTGTATGTAAACAGGGATAGAGCTTCAGTAGAACTGTCACCTTTCCTGGAAAGGGGAAAGAGGTGGTAGGTGGAAAATTATGGAATCCTTTCTGTTCCCATCTAGGTTTAAATATAACTCAGAGTCTGGATAAACAGGTAACGCTCTGCCCTTATGCTTACATGACCTAAAATAACTATACAGTGAGCCGAATAATGCAGAGAGTCAAACTGAGTCTCATGACCCTGTTTGGGTGTCTTTACTAATCAACCAAATCTCACATCATTTGTGTGATCCAAATATAGCTGCCATCTCTCCAGTAGTTCTCATCCCTGGTTACATGTTAGAATCACCCAAGGAGCTTTTTAAAAATATGGATGCCTGGGTCTCATGGCACACCAGTTGACTCTATACATCTAGGAGTGGGACCCAGCCATCTTCATGGTTTAAAAGTTCCCCAGGTGATTCATATCCACAGTGAAGATTGACAGCCACTAATTTACACTGACCTAATTCAGTATAAGGCAGAGAAGTATACCAGGAACTGGGGACTGGTAGACAATTGGGGTGATTCTAGCCAAAAATTAAGCCAACAAACAAAAACCAAAGTAAGCTTCCTTTTGCAGAAGATTTTTCACCATGTTAATATCTACTCACATAGATATAGCCAAAGAAATTGGGCTGAGAATGTGAAGACGATTGTCACATTTGAGAACCCATTCCCAGAATAGTTACAAGGAAAACTGGGGCATACACATGCACACACACACACGCACACATGCACACACACATACATACCATGTGACTGCTAGCAACTTAAAACAAAAAAATTTTAATTGAATTTCGGGGCCTGGGGAAGATCTGAACCTATAATTATTTCTTAGCAAACTTGCTGAACACAGGGTTTTCCTCCTCTGGGACGAGATGAGACGGGTAGCATAATGAACCCTCTTTAATTAAAAAATAAAATGTTTTAGGAGAATCATATTCTTCTAAGTTACATTTTTTTAAAGGAAAGGACAGATGGTGAGAAAATGTCAATTTTCAAGTGCCCCGTGTTAGGCTGCCTCAAATGGACTAGTTTCTCATTCAACCCTGTAGATTCAAAATTAGATCCTTAGGGAGACACTTGAGTCCTTGCATTTTCCTAACAAGAAGCTAACTTTTTAAAAACCCTATCTCTACTTCCACTTCTCTTAAATGCAATAGGCAGGTTCAATGTCAATTGATTCCAGCCAAGCAAAGCAGTGGGGAGAGAGCAAAAGTCAGGGTACTGAGAAACAGAGGCTCCTGGTCCAGCAGCTCTCTGACCTAATTTTGTGGGATTCTCTAATAGAGAAGTGGAATGTTCATGTTCCCCATTAGAGAGCTCTTCCCCAGTTTCTTTGGAGATATTTGGGATGTGAGTAGATAGACAGAGGTGGGAAAACACTCATCTAGATCTTAAGTTGGAGGGAGGCGCAAGCTCTGATGAACTGAAAATGTCTCTCTTCCGGCAGGAAAACTAGACTAAGACAGAAGTGGGGGAGAAGTTTGGCCTGAGTTCTACCTCTCAATGGGATCTGTGTGGGTTGGTGGCCTTGGAGGACAGACAATGACCAACCACCAAGATAAATATGAGAAATCCCATTCAGGAGGTTTCTTTTCAGTGTCACCATTCTCATTTGCTTTGATTCCTATTTCCTCTTCTACTACTTCTGGGTGCAGCCCCCCTAAAGTGAAAATTTCCGAATCCTAATGAAGATACCTTTATTCAAGGGAAAAGGTAATATATTGGAAAATTTAAACGGAAATCTGTTTTCCCCCACCAAGCTTTTCTTACACTACTTTTCTGAAAAGAAAGAGCAAAGATACAAAGCAGCCTAAAATCTATTACTATAGTTTACACCAAAAATGATCTCTGATAGAATCTACATATTAGGATGTGTCTATACTCCCCCCAGAGTAGGTATTGTGGCCTCTTGTAGGCAGCTTCTTTCACCTCTTAAGATACGTTACAGCCTTTCCCTAGGCAGTATAAATCTGTGTTCTCATAGTTCTATGAGACTGTAGTGTCTAGCCACTTGCGGAAACATCTACACTTCCAGCTACATTTAGACAAACACACATGCACACACCCACACACACCCCCTCCCTATATCCAAATCAGACACCTATGGTGCATTCACTGGTCTCAGATGCACTTACACCAGCTACCTGGGATTCCTCTAAATTCCTACTTATGAATTTAGAAAAGGCAAAAATAATGTAGGCAAGCATTTGCTCCCAACAGGAGTCTAGATGTGGATAAGTAAAGGTAGTGGGAGTGGGAAACCCATTTTCTGAGATTTTATAAGACAAAATAGGGTAAGGACATACACACATACATACACACACACACACTCCACATGCACCAGAAACACTCACCTGCTGTGGCTGAATGCAAAACTGAAGAGGCCTGGAAATCTACTGGTGGGGAGGGGCCTCACAGTCAACAGCCCAGTGAACTTTGCCCTGCCCAGGTCTACACCTGCCCAGAGAGAATTTTGGTAATTTTAATAAAACCAAATTAAATCCTAAAGTAAGCCTAGTTGGTGATTCAGGAAGGGTAGCCCCAGACCATTATAGGGTAGCTATAAAATAAAAAATAATATATAGATGGATAAGAATAGGAGCAAAGCAAATAAAATCATTTTAATGGTGGAGAGAGGGAACATGGCAGAGAAGAGGGAAAACTGCCAAGTGTAAAGAGGGAGTTACAGGATTCTCCAGGATAATAGAAGCTCTCTGACCACCTTTTCTTTCTGTAGCTTTTGAGATGGGAGCCTGCAGAAGACAGAAAAGATTGGCACAAATCCTGGGATTTGTGCATTTGTAAGGAAAGTGGAGCATGCTTCAGTAAAAAATGCCTCTCTACATAAAACAGAGGCAAAGAGGTCTGTGGTGTTGGAAAAAGTGGAGGGGTGTGGAGGGCAGCAAGCCATTGACATCCCTGCTGTCAATAAATGTTATCTTTTAATTAGAGGGACAAGTTTGGACGCAAGACACTTGATGGATGTTGACGCTTTATGTAAGCATGTTTTAGTTAGTTTTTCATGACATCCTATGAAATTAATAGTATATTACTTAATTTAGATGAGGAAACTGAAGCTCAAGGGGTTAAGAAACTTGCCCAAGGTCAAAAAGCTAGAATGTTGAAGTTCTAGGATTTGAACCCAGGTCTGGCTTGCTCAAAGTCTAAGCATGTTCTTTCTATTGCCATGAAAGAGACCAAATGTAGTGCCCACGTTTTCCAAATAGATACAGATCTGGAAGGATGGTCAGTGTGTCAGCTTGTCCAACTTACTGCTCTTTGTGCAAAATCCCTGCCCTACTCCCTGGAGCCCCTTCCCTCACCCGACAACTATTGTGGGCAGGGCCTCTTTGGCTAAGGTTGGCTTCTTTCTCCCCCACCACCCTTCACAAGAAGAAGACATCAAAGATTGCGCAGGGTCATAAAGACAGGGAGGGTGTTAGAAGGGAGGAGCCACCCCGGGCTCATAAACTGGGCGGGGTGGGGGGGATCCACCCATTTGTCAGGCAACGCTGCATCTCACTTTCCGCAAAAACTGACATCTCAGCTCTTGCTTCAGGGCAGGGTGCTTAAGCAAAGCGAGGGTGGCCGGAGTGAGAGGAGGCACATTGGAGCGATTGGAGCACCAGGTCATTCTGACAGAAATGGCGCCTCCTCTCCACCTGCACCCTGTGAGGCTGAGACATTTAGGTGGATTCATTTGGTTCTCATTTCAGTTCTGCTGGCCTTGAGGAGCTTCTTCCTGTCCTCTCATCTCTTCACCTTGTTCTGGGGTAAATCATCACTAGCCCACCTTACCTGCTGAGCAGCTCACTGGAGACCACACAGTGGAGGCATACCACACAGAACAGCCAAGATCCCTGGGCCACAATCAGGCTACACCTCCTGAAAGACAACTGGAGAACCAAAGAGCATCAGTCTTTGTGACCTCCCTGTACCATCTCCTCCTACCATCAGAGCAAACCAGAGCCTACAAACTCGTGGGTACTGTCAGAACCTGCAACGGTCACATAAACTTAGTAAAAACGTCTGTGTCTTAGATCTGAGTGCAGTTGCCTCCGTTGGCCTGTGAGCTCCCTAAGGACAGAAATCAGGTCTTAGCCCTAGAGGTTCCTCCACTGAATGGAGAGCTCTGCACATAGTAGGGGCTCTTGAAATGGCATCACCAAAGTCCATAAGAATCAAGAAGTTTGTTCTCCTAGGCAAATTGGATAGTCAAAATTAAGATTCCCCTTCCTCCTAATTATTTTGGCCATAGAACTGTTCTTTTCTTCATCAACATAGTCATCAGCAAGCATTTATTGACCATTACTAAATAGAGGGCTATGCTTGGTGTTTGGTACAACAGATGTCAAGTCCTGCCATCAGGAGACATGAAATATACATTTTAATATATACAGAGTTTCTCAGCTCCACCACTTTCTGGTTATGAGATGCCAGACAAATTATTTAACTATTCTGTGTTCCTTATGTTAAAATGGAGAAAGAAAAAGCCCCTACCTCACAGGGTTGATTTAGCAATCGAATTAGATCGTGCATATAAAGCACCAGTGCGTGACACATAGTAAGCACTCAACAAGGTGGTTGTGGGAAGCCAGCAAAAGTTTCTAAGCAGAAAAGTGGCAGAGAGAGAGAGAGAGAGGTGGAGATTGGAAAGCTTTACTCTACTCCCACTAACACAGAACTAGTGGGATAACAGCAAAAGATGTTTAGATTGGGTCTAAGATAAAGTTAATAATAGGTGAGTCAAATAGTACATGAGCTCTTGTTCCCCTGACATCTTTAAGAACTGGGCATTCCATTAAAAAAAAAAAAAAAAAAAAAAAAAAAATGAAATTATGTCCTTTGCAGCAACATGGATGCAGCTGGAGGCCATTATCCTAACCAAATTAACACAGGGGAAGAAAACCAAATACCACATGTTCTCATGTATAAGTGGGAGCTAAACACTGAGTACTTATGGACATAAAGATGGAAACAATAGACACAGGGGAATACTAAATGGGAAAGGAAGGCGGGGGTGAGGGTTGAAAAACTATCTGTTGGGCACTATGCTTACTACCTGGGTGATGGAATCATTCCTATCCCAAACCTCAGCATCACACAATTCCCCATGCAAGAAACTTTCACGTGTACTCCCTGAACCTAAAATAAAAGTGGAAAATTTAAAAATTAAATAAATAAATAAATAAAAGAACAGAGCATCCAACCACATGTTAACAGTATGGCCTAGAGATGGGACCCTGGATAGATTAGCCTCTGGGGATTCCTTCTAAGTAAGACTGCTTAGAATGCTCAAAACTTCAGCAATAAAATACTATCTGCACATAAATGACGGCATTTTTTTCTCAGTTTTCTTAATATTTACCTGACCTTACAGTTAGATTTACTTTATATTTTACACCTAGTATCTTTTGGGCCCCAGGCCGAGGTCATCTTATCCTGATTCTATGAGTTAGGAACATTTCTGTGAATTAGAAACTCTGTATTCCCCATCCTGAAACGTTCTTCAGAAAGGGCTCCCTAACTCCTTCTTCCATAGTTGCACAATAAAAAGACCTTCAGCCTCCTTGCAACAGTCACTACATTTTGATCAAGTGCCAGCTGGGTCACTTACTAGTTTTGTAACCTTGAGGAACTCACTAAACACTCTGTTCCTCAGTTTTCTCATCTGTAAAATGTGGGCAAGAATTCCAAGCACACAGGGTTATTATCGAATGATGATAAATGAAAACACTTTGGAACTGTAAAATGCTCTTTAAATGTTAGTTATTATTGTTACTCCCATGTTTCAGTGTTATGGAGAGAGAGAGAAAAGGAGGCAGTTGGCAGGAATTCTGACACCAAACCTCTTTTGATTTACATAGTTTGATTTATACATTTGGCTTTTTTTCTAAATTGACAGTATTTTTGAAAACCTCAACAAACTGAAACACTGGTGTTTGCCAAGTGGGTAGCACCTGGGAGTTGAGAAGACTTCGTTTAAGGGACTACCGTGTGGCATTCAAAGGATGAAGCATTGGGGGTCTCTTATAACATACTGCAGGTTAGGTCCTGCAACTGTCAGTTCCTACCTGGCTTTAAAGAACTTCTAACCTCCAAACCCTGCAAAGGATGCTGGGACAGGAGCTAAATCTGTAATGGGAGCGGTGTATAAATTCTGCTCCTGGGTGTGAAAATGAGGCCTAGAGGGAAGACATCAAGCAACCAGGCACTCTCCTTCCCCAAAGTCCTGTTTATAGTATAAACAGTAATAGTAGGATTGGCAGATATGGGCTAAGGATAGGGAAACAAGGAACAGAGCTTCTCTGAGCCCCAAAGACAGCAATTGCAATGAACTACATATGTTTAGAGTCAGGATGATGGCTGTCTTGCATCCTCAAGGAATAAACAATAATAACCCTAATCATCATCCCTCAATGTCAGAAAATAGTCATTAGTGTCCTGCTCCTTCTAAACCTTCCCCAAGAATAAGGCTCAGAGTTGGTCCCATTTTGTAGATAGAAAACTGATGCATCATGACTGATGTTAGATGGGATAGGTACCAAGGTCAGAAAAAAGGTCCAGGTGTTTCCAGTTGCTATTTTATCCACAAGCACAGGTTTACCCCCATAAAGATCTCTATCCAGCCGCAGTGGATGCCTATCTGAATTTTGGCAGTGACTGCCGTGGGAGGGAGGTGGAGTAGCATGGGCATTGCCATGAGAGGGCACAGGGCAGAATGGGGCAACCCAGCGTCCCCCAGGGGGATGACACTTGGGGGGATGATGCTTAGGGGGCTGGACTAGGGCACCTCTCACATTTGGAAGCTTAAAGACTCCGCATTCTCAATGATTTCGTCTCTCTATAATTTCCTTGCAACTGGAGACAAAGAATTTCTAAGGACCAAGTATTTCCTCTTGCTTTGATTGAGTCTTGTGAAATCTAAAAGAATAGAGGAAAGAAGGACCCTCAGGACAGAAGACTTTCTCCCTTCTCCCCCAAATTATGGAGAGGGGTGGGGGGGCACACCTTATTCTAAGCAAGACTGTTTACCAGCTGCCAGCCCAGACACCCTCCAACAAAATGCCATGGAGAATGATGTTGTGACTCATGGCTTGGCAAGTACCAGGATTATGCCCCAGGCTCCTAGATACCACACTGGCTCCTCCAGGTCGCTCTGGCTGGATCTCCTCCTCCGTTTCCCCAGAGGCATTCCTCATCTTGCCCTCTCCTCCCCCGCCCCTCCCACCCTCAAATCATTCTAGGTAGTAGGTGTCGGGGAGGGGAGAGGTAAGCAGGGTTAGAATTGGGATTTGGGTTAGGGTTAATTTCAGGATTAGGATCAGGATTAAAGATAAGGTTAGGGATAGAGCTACTTTGTAGGATTTGGTTTAGTCAGGGGACTTTTAGCTGGTAGAAACAGTAGAACTCTACTAACTTACAAGTATTCAAGTCCTAGGGTTAGCCTCCAACATGTCTTGGTGACAGGTCCACTTTTCTCGGGCTCAGATTAGAAGGGTTAGAATCCAATTTAGAAAATAGGAAATATCAACACTTAAAGATGTAATCAAGAATCACCTCTAGGAATCTAAGCAGAGGCTTTCTGGAATCAACAACATTTCTAAGGGTTGTTGATACTATAGAACCATTAAATCCATTCCCCAGGCATTGTGCAGTATTTTGTGACTTTACCTTGACCTCAATCTTAGAACTTTCTAGTACACTCAAGAGTCTTTCTTGTATTTTTTTCCCTAGTCCTTTCCTTGTCTTATTGAATGAATTGTTCCTTTATCCCATCAGCATTGAGAAATGACTGGGGGAGTAACTGAAGAACCAAGGCCCTGATATTTGGGTACCTTGGGCGCCACCTTGGCGGAGAGGTACTCAGCAAAGCATGCTGGGGCTTCCCAGACTGAGACATCTGTCAGCACGGCTCAAGAGGTTCTCCCTCAGGCAAAGGACGAGACACATACCAAGTTCTGAGCTCAATTTCTGAGGGCAGGAAGAAAATAAAACTAGGAAAACTGCAAGGGCAGCGGGGAGGTACCGAGCACGAGGCTTCCCAGGAAGTCATGGGAGACATTCAGGAGAAGGTGGAAGATAAACCAGAGTGGTACTATGGCGTTGAGTTCCTAGAAACTCATACTTAGAGACTGTTCACACACACACACACACACACACATACATACATGCACATGCACACGCACATGCACACATATCAACATCTCCTTACATGAGGAGCCCAACCTAGTAAGGTGAACTAGCTGGCAGCCCACCCACTACTGGGCCACCCAAATCTCTTCCATTTGAAATGGGGCCTCAGTGTCTCTTCCTTCTTTCCTCACTCTCCTTCCCCACATGTGGCTCCTTTAGTGCTTGGAGACCCTTCTGTGGAGGGACTAGGAGGGTACGAAGCTGGTATAAGCCCAACCTCAGCTGCCCTCCCCATAAGTGGCAGCAAGATGGTGATGAGCTGCCCCCCTCAAGACTCAGAAATGAGGGTTTTTTTTTTCCAAACACGTCACATCTGGCACATCTGCTTTCTTAGCAATGATGCATCCCAAGGGGTATAATCAACAGTTGGGGCGGGGTTCGGATGCAGGTCTGTACTGACAGAAGCCTGAGCCAGAGACGCCGAGAGCAACACTTAAGAGCACCAACTCCCCCGACTCCCCATCCACCGCAGGGGCTGAAGATGAGCTCCATCCCTGTGCACCTTTCTGCCTTAGAGCAGATGCCCTCCTTACAGGCCACACGTATTTTAAGGCACAGAAGACAGCGTAATGGTGCATTTGCTTTGGGCAATTCTATAATCCTTTCTTTCATCCAACCCTAAACTCTCCTACTGGAATTATAAGGGAACTGGAAAAGAACCAACTGCTCTTTCCTCTTCACAAGCTCAGAAGCAGGAGTCAGAAAGGCCCTGCAGTGCCTTCTCCAGTCTTTGTATCCTCTTCCCTCCTAGCTGCCCTCATCTCTTCCTTGCCCTGGTCACGCCCCATCCCTTGCAACAGGTGGGAGCCTTCTCTCTGTGGACCTGGCATTTCAAAGGCACTACCTAAATGCCTCGCAGCAGCTGTTTGACAAAACACCACCAACAAACACTTTGACCCCTCTTCCCACTGGGACACTCCTCTTCCCATGCTTCCACTTTCCTTTGACTCCATCATTCAGACATTCTGCCTCAGCTAGGAAAAATGGCTTCCTTCCATGCAAATTTCCCTCTTTCTACCTTAAAGCTCACTATTCTCTCTCATCAAAGACACCCTCCTTGGCCCTAAACCTTCTCTAACAAACACTGCCTGACAAACCTCCTGAAGGATGGCTTCTGTGGACAAGCCACCGCATTCCGTTCAGTAGCCCCTCTCCATTCCCTATCACTGCCCGGATCTCTGCCTTTGTCTTCATGTCTGCGTCTGCTGTGTGTCACATCATCCCCATCACACCAGGAGTCTCCTGAGGGTAGGGACTCCCCCTCCAGCGCTCTGTATACTCCACTGATTCTTGATTCAGTAAAGGAAGGTAACTGAGTGAGAGAAAGACATAGGGGCTAATACCTACTTTCCTTCTACAAAAAGACATAACCAATATACACACACGTACACAGACACACACACACAAACACCAAGTCATCCCAAAGATGACTGAGCTTGTCAGAAATAAATCATGTTTGGCTTTCAAACGCAACAGTAATTACACGGTATCTTAACTATCTGTGCAAACTGTCAGAGAAAATATATTGGCAATTCAGTGAAAGAGGAGGGGGAGGCTGCAGCATCCATCGAACACCACCCTCATCTCCTCTGAAGTCATCCAGAGAGAGGACAGCACGGAAGGGCAAAGGCGTGCCAGGGCCAGTCCCAACACTTTCGGAGTCTAATGGTTTTTCAGGTGAGATGTGCTGTCACAAGCTCCCAGGGAGGAGGGGACATTCAAGATGAATTGTATGCATCACCGGTCTTGAAAGATGTTGCAAAGAGCAGCAGGAGGGATTTAGGCTAAATTTTCCAAGGACATCCTGACCAGGTAGGTTCTAGAGACAGGGGCCCCAGAGAGATTGAGTCCTCTTCTTTGAGAGGTTCAGTCTAACCTTCTGTCCCCAGATAGAACTAGATCTAGACTATTCCAGAAGGTGGGAAGAATGATGTTTTAAAGATCCTTTTTTTTTTCCTCTTGAGACAGAGTCTCGCTCTGTCGCCCAGGCTGGAGTGCAGTGGCGTGATCTTGGCTCACTGCAACCTCCGCCTCCTGGATTCAAATGATTCTCCTGCCTCAGCTTCCCGAGTAGCTGGAATTATAGGTGTGTGCCACCACACCTGGCTAGTTTTTTTTGTATTTTTGGTAGAGACAGGGTTTCACCATGTTAGCCAGGCTGATCTCGAACTCCTAACCTCAGGTGATCCACCCGCCTCAGCCTCCCAAAGTGCTGGGATTACAGGCGTGAGCCCCTGCACCCAGCCTAAAGGTCCCATTTTTAATGTTTAATATATTAATTTATTGAAATAAGACCGTGTGTCTGAGATTTGGGTTACTATGTTTTTATTAGTTCTAGTTATAATTTAGGGTGCTCCTCCCCTGATTTCTACTATCTCTAACATTTTTCCCAATCCCAGACTTACATTTGCCTCAACAATGTCCCTTTTCCTAGAAGTACTGCTCACCCCTTTCCAGGCCACTTTGCATCCATATCTTTCTACTAAGGTTTTAGAGAAATCAGAGTGATGAGTTTCAGGACCCCAAAAATATGTGGAACAGAGGGACAGCCCAAGGAAGAAGATGCAAAAGATGGGAAGTAAGAGTGAGCAGGGGGAGAAGAACGGATAGAAGACAGGAGCCAGGGCCTAAGGTTTAGGATCTCAACTCTGAAGGAGGGTTGGGGGAGAGCAGAAGAAGCAGAGATTTCTCATGGCTTCTTTAGCCCATCTGTTGGCTCAGTGCTGATTTCACAGGCTTGGTTACTCACAGTACGAAGCCAAAGAAATGTGTTGTCTAAAGCTGAGAAAATAATCATGTATTTATCAAGGAACTGCTTGCAGACATTTCTAATGTGTGCCTGTGTAGGTATACTAGTTATCTTGGGGGCAAAGGGAGAAGGAAAGCTGCTATGGCAAAAGGTTGCCACACATGGCAGCTGGGGCAGAGTCTCATTCACTAGAGATGTTAGAAAACCACATGGAACTCATCTGTCCAGGATGCTTCTGGATAATTTATTATTATTATTATTATTATTATTATTATTATTATTATTGAGACAAGGTCTCGCTCTATTGCTCAGGCTGGAGCACAGTGGTGTGATCATAGTTTAACTGTAACCTCAAACTCCTGAGTGCAAGCGATCCTCCTGCCTCAGCCTCCCACGTAGCGTAGCTGGGACACAGGCATGTACCATCACACTTGGCTAACTTTTTATTTTTTGGTAGAGATGAGGTCTTGCTATGTTGCCCAGCTAGTCTCAAACTCCCAGCCTCAAGCAGTTCTTCTGCCTTGGCCTCCCAAAGTGCTGGGATTATGAGCATGAGCCACCATGCCTCACCCAATAATTCATTCTTACATTTTCCCAGAATTTCCTGACCTAACCAACTAATGAAACAACAACAAACAAAACCAAAAAACAAACAAACAAACAAAACTCCAAAATACATTGTATTCCTAATATAAACCAAGTAGTCCTAAATAATACGTAGTAACCCCCATTTCCCTAGTTAGCATCTAGCTGAATCCTGTTTGGTTCAACACCCCAATTGTCTCTCTTGACTCACAAATCCCTCTGTGAACGGAATGAAATTCTCTCTGTTTTTCTCACAAGCCCTATTTTAATGTATGCCCTACAATATCAGTATTTTATTCTCCTAGAGTTGATGTTTAGGAAGCTTATAACCATCCTATAATAACAGCCACTCTAGCTAGGGGCTAAAAGTAGTATGTATGAGAGTCACATGAGCAAAAGAGATTCAAGACAGGTATCCCTGGCCCCTAATGTTTGGCAAAACTTTCCCACTTTCCCAGAGGGGTTATTCACCTGCTGTGGGATGGGGAGCTAGAGAAGTGAGAGGTGACTCTTTTCCAGTTTGTGGAAGATAGAGCTTTAAGGCCATCCCCAAAGTGCCTAGGTTCCTAAAGATCCAGCATTCCCAAACTTCAAACACTGATAGGCTGAGATTTCCTGACCTGTCCCCACAGAGCCATGAAATCCAGTTATAAGGCAAACAAGGCCGTGTTTGTCCCATAAAACCACCATGTGCGAGCTAATTAAATGACATCATAAAACAGGGAGATAAACGCAGGCGGCAGGGAGCCCGCCTAGGGATGAGGATGGGATCAGATGGGTGGCAGAAATGAAGACATGCCAGGAGAAAAGGTGGGAGTGAGTATCCTCAGCCTCAAGATTCCTTAGGAGCTTCCCCAGCAGTAGAGACAGGGTTTCACCTTACTGGCCAGGCTGGTCCCAGCAACAAGTGAGGAGTGGGGGGAAGGAGGGTCTGAAGATGGAGAAAAGCTCCACCAGGCCCAAAGGAAGCAAGGGGACCCTCACAAATGTGGACCTCCCCACAGCCACTCCCCATAGAAGTGAATCCTGGTTCATTCCCTCATAGATTCTTACATATAACAGTTAAACCGATGTGCATTTATAGTCCTATGTGGGGATATACACGCCTCAGTCTCCTATACACAAACATTCTAAACAAGGTAATTCTCTCCCAACTCATCTCATAACTGAGTTAGGTGTCTTCTACTCAAACACAGGAATTTGTAAACCATGACCTTAGGGATTTTCTGTAGCTCTAAAAACAACTCTGGTTTTGTGATCTCTGCACACACTGAGAGCATTTTAAAGTGATATATGGTAAGTGATCCCCTAAAACAGGGGCACATTAAGAATGTCACCAAGATGATGGACACGGAGAAAATAAAGTTTCTATTCTCATCTGGCCACATGACCCAGAGCTCTGCTGCTTGCAGTGGAATGGATGAAGGCTACAACTGGTGAAGTTGCCTGTCCCAGATGAATACTCCAGCAAGTGAGGAATAGGAATTCACAGAATTCCTGAGACAAGCTTACATTTTAGTTTTATTTGCAGATCTTCACAGGCAAACTGAGGGTGAGTCTCAGGAAGTCCTAAGACTTCACCCTCTTCCATCCCCGGCCCATCCACCCATGGCATCTCTTCTCACTCCTCCACCCAGGCTCACATCCCATCCAGAGAAGTTCAACCAGCAGTTCAATCTCTCATCCCCATTCCCCTTCCCAAAGATGTTAGTGTTAGAAGGAAAAGTTGGGACTACGGAAGAGTCCCAGATCCATAAGACAAATTTAGCCAGCCTGCCATTTGTTCATGGATTCATTCATTCATTCACACATTAATTCAGCAAACAGTTCTTAAGGGCCTTCTATGTACCAAACACAGATCTAGGAACCAAAGATACGAAAATGAATGACCCTAGCCCTGGTCTTGAGGAACACAGATCTCCTTGGGCAAGGCCATTTTCCCCAGCAATCCTAGAAGAAACCTGATCTCCTTTACCACCAGCCTCAACTTTCACCATTCTCCAGTGAGTTTTTTTTTTCTGCTGAATGTGCAGAAAATTGGAGCCCTGAATCATCGGCAATAGAGGAGGTAATCTCCCTGGACACCTAGGTTCCTTGCCTGGCTCCACCCTGACTCCTTGGGCAGTTCTGGACAAGTCATAGACTCAGTTTCTCTACCTGGGAAGCGGGGGAGGCTCCCACTGATTAGTACTCAACTTCAAGAGCAGCTTGGTGATTAATGGGTTAATGTCCGTGGGAGGCTTTGAGCTCTTGGGATGAAAGACACTCTAAAGCCCTGACTCTATTGGAAACTCTGCCCAGCCAACAAGGTACCCTGAAACCAGAAAGGGGGCCTTTGATCATACATTAAGGGTTGTCTTTGGAAGAATGAACTGGAGGGAATGAGTTAAAACAGCAACAGGAATTAAGGTAGCCTGAATAAAGGACTTTCTAGCTCCTGAGTGGAGTCTCTTCCTCTGGAGTTGTTTACAGACCTTTCACCTGCCTATGGAGAGGGGGCTCTGGATCATTTCAGAAGCTCTTTTTGGAAATCTTACAATCAACTGCATGTTAGATACCTTCCCACAAATATTTCTTCCTGAAAGGGTTTCCCCCCACTGCCAGCATGAATCAAGCCACCTCCCCCACTGCACGAACTGGTAGTAAGCATAAAGAAGGACAGTCTATCAAATATTTAACACAATTTTAAAAAAAATTATTTAACAAAGTTAAATACACTTTAAATTTTGTTATACAATTTATCTAAAATCTATCAAGTATTCATTATCAAGGTAAAGTGTAAATATCAAGATTAAAACTGGGCTTATGAAGTCAGGCTGAAGTTCAAATACTGGCTCTGCCATTTACCAGTTATATAACTTCCAGCAAGTTGCTTAAATTTAAACACCCTGGGCCTCGGTTTAATCATCTAAAAAATAGGCGTAATAATAATTCAAACATCATATGATACTGTAAAAATTAAATTGAAAAACTCTGATACTACCAAGAGTTGGCAAAAATGGTAGAGCAACAGAAATGTTCAGATACTGTGGTCAGAGTGAGAAGCAGTACAACTACTTTGGAAAACAATTTGGTCTTACCCAGTAAACGTGAATGTTCACATACCCCATAACCTGGAAATCCCACTACCAGGTATATACCCTACAAAATGTGGGCACATGTGCACTAAGATATATATTCAACAATGTTCAGAGCAGTGTTGTTTTCAACTGATAAAAACTGGAAAGGATACAGATGTACATCACCAGTAGAAAGGATACATTATGATATATTCATACAATAAAATACATATAGCAATGAAAATAAATTGCAACTACATGCAACAACATGGATGAACATCACAAATAAAACATGGAGTAAGAAGTGCAAGGCACAAAAAAATATACACAGTGTGAGTTCATTCATATAAAATTCAAAAATAGCCAAACTACATTGTTCGAGGTAATAAAATCATGATGAAAAGCCAGAGAATTACTATCACAAAATACAGAATAGTTACTTCTGGGAAGGAGAAAGGACTGTGATCAGAAAGAGACATACAGGGGGCTTCTAAGGTGCTGGCCAAAAAAAAAAAAAAAAAAAATTTAATCTGAGTGGCGATTACGTGATTGTTTCTATTTGCCACATTATTCATTAAAATGCATATATATTCTTTATGCACTCTTATGAATATGTGTCATATTTCACAATCTAAACATATAAAGCATTTAATTAAGTTATCTATGTAAAGTGCATAACAAAATGCCTACTACATACTAAGATCTCAGTAAATGTTATCTATTATACCTATCACTCATCTACCACTAGTTCAGGAAGTATCTGCACCATTTCTTCCCTCCGCCAATCATGGTATGCATGTGGATGTGTGTTTCTTATTTCTAACAGACATTTATTGATGCCCCACTATGTGCTACACACTGTGCTAGAAGGAGATGAACTGGACAGCATTCCCATCAAAGGAGCTCATTACAGTGACCTGAATGTACCAAGACAGCTCCTGCTTCTCCTCAGACACGAGGAGCCATCCAAACCATCCACATCTCTTTCCATATACCTGGGTTAAATGTTAACGTCTCAAAAATGACAAAATCACAAACCAGGATTTGCATCCAGGAGAAAACTCCCAACTCAAGCCCTGCTCCATTTTTACCAACCACATGGCTGCCCCAGACCATAAGTACTATTCACCCAGCTGCACACACACCCCATGCAGCCCAAATCACATCTGCCACACCCTCAACCACAGTAGAGAAAAAAGGACCGTGAAGAAAAATCCCCCCAGTGTCTGCACTAGCCCCCGCTCATTCCTCTCCACCCCAATCCCACCATCCCAGCTTAAGGGCATGAAATACATTATGACCCTGGGCCTTCGTTTACATGTAACAAACAGAGGTCAATTTATTTCTAAATCACTTTTTTTATGGCTCTATTGAACTATTTGCCACATTATTTATACGTTAATGGGCCAGGCCCCTCTGGGAAGCTCCCCATCTAATAAATAATGTGCCAAATCATTAAGCAAGGTGATAAAATCAAAGCCATTTAAAAATACATCAACCTGCGTTCCCTTCCAGTGAAATAAGCTCCAGGGGACCAGGGAAGGGAAAGGGGAAAAAGAAAACCACTTTCTATTACTGAGTTTGGTCAGGTGTAGGGCTGTTTTGTGTGTGTGTGTGTGTGTGTGTTTTTTTTTCCCCTGGGCTTGAGATAAAAATCAGAGCCGGGAGATGTAGATAACCTGGCTGCTTACCCATATCCCCAGCAGCTAGGGGAGAGGAAGTGAATTGGTATTACACTAAGGATGGTTCCAAGTCAGCTTCAGGCAAGAGGAAACAGGGGCATCAGATTCTACCCCGCTCCTGCCACTTAGGAGTATCTGGGGCAGACACAGAAGCCCAACTGGGCAAATAAAGTTATGTCCTCTGGCTGGGCATTCAGGAGTTCAAAAGAAAATACACTAGAGGCCTTCACCTTCCTACCTGTATTCCATCACTATAATTCTCTCTTATGAATTTCAATATTTATAATTAATCTGAGTCACAGAGAAGAACATTAGTAATGATGATTACTCCGGCTTCCCTCCATTCCCCACCCCTCACCCCAAAGGGCTTACCACACCTTTTTTCACCATCAACCCACTCAGAAAACCCATACAAAGCTAGCACAGCAGTGTTGAGAGCAAGTGGGATGGAAGACCTGCTTTTGAGGTCCCTACAGAATATAACCCTCCAGTGATTGTGATAGAAGGGAATGGGAGCCCATCAGTCCATCCCTATCCTGAGGCTCCCTGTGGGTAGATGCCAGCCTTAGATGCTAGAAGGAATGACCCAAATAGATGGCATCCTGGTTGATGGGAAAGGCAAAACCCACTCCTCAGGACTCTAAGCAGCAATACAAATGAAGAAGTACAAACTGAGTGTCTAAGCAGAGAGGGTACACAGAGCAAATATATTATCTGTAGGCTTAGATAAATATGTAAGCCTTGGGCTGGGTTTGGAGGCTCATGCCTGGAATCCCAGAACTTTGGGATCACTTGAGCCTAGGAATTTGAGACCAGCCTAGGCAACATAGAGAGACCCTGTCTCTACAAAAAGTTTTCAAATTAGCTGGATGTGGTGGCACACACATGTGTTCTCAGCTCCTAAGGAGGCTGAGGTGAGAGCTTGATCCTCAGGTCAAGGCTGCAGTGAGTGGAGATCACACCACTGCACTCCAGCCTGGGCAACAGAGCCAGACCCTGTCTCAAAAACAAAAACAAAACCAAAAACAATGTAAGTCTTAAGCAAATAAACCAACTGTTGTTTAATTCAATCCTAATAGGAGCCTTGAAAGGTAATTTACAGATTCAGAGAAACAAAAAGATTGAATGAAGACCGCACACACGCAAGTAGAGGGCCAGGGTTTGACTCTAGGTCTTTTTGTTGATAAAAAGCTATATTATTTTATTAAATTATCATGTCAAGGAGCAGAGATGAGCTTTAAGCTGAGTTCTAAAGAAAGAGACACACATGGATAAACTAAGAGAGGAGGGGAAGTGTCGTTTGCCAAATAAAATACAGGATAACCATGCCCAAATATTTCATGGGACATACACTAAAAATTACTTGTTTATCTGAAATTCAAATTTAACTGGCACCCTGTATTCTTATTTCCTAAATCTGTCAGCATTTAAAGCAAGCAACTCTTAAACTTTAAAAGCAAGGCAAATGGCCTGGGTAAAAGCTCAAAAAAATAGGAAAACAAGGCTTGTGGGGAGGATGAAAAGTATGTTTACCTGGTTGGTGCAGACAGTTCCAGAGTGGGAAGTCAAAAGATAGGAAGATGGGCTGGGCACAGTGGCACATGCCTGTAATCCCAGTTACTCAGGAGACTGAGGCAGGAGAATCACTTAAACTCGGGAGGCGGAGGTGCAGTGAGATTGCACATCTGCACTCCAGCCTGGGCAACAGAGAGAGACTCTGTCTCAAAAAAAAAAAAAAAAAAAAAAAAGCATAGGAAGATGAGGTTGACCATAGTCAGCTGCTAGAAAGGTCTTCCAGAATGGACAGTTTAGACCTGATGGGCAACAGAAATGCTTTGATTCTAAGTTGTAAACTTAGGGAAGAGAACAATCATGGTTTCATATGACCGTAGAATTTAGAATTACTTTAGTTTACAACAACATCTTGCCTTTTATTAGTATAGTACTTTATAGTTTGCAAAGCACTTTCACATGCATTATTTAATTGGAGACTCAAGCACCTTGCATTGTAGGCAAAATGGATGCTTTCTGCCTCGGTTGACTCTGCTTCCACTCAGCCTATGAGCTGGTCTCCATCCTTCCCTTGACTACCAACATCCTGAAAGGCACTATCCTGCCCCTACTCCCAACTCTACCACTCTCCTGAAACTGTTGTCACAAGGTCACCAGTGACATATCCAAGGCTTCTTTTCATTCTTCATTCCACTTTCCCTCTCTTTGGCATTTAACATTGTTGACAACCTACTCTGTCTGTGATGCTGTTCGTCTCTTGTTCTCCTACTTCCCGGATCACTTTTTCTCAGTCTCTTTCACTCTTCTCTTGCTCTATTCTCCTTCCCTTAAAGTGGGCATGCCCAAGTTCCCATCTTTGGTCTTGTCCTTGGGTGCTTTCATCCATTCTCTTTTCAAGCCCTGAATATGTGCTAATGATTCCCAAATTGACATCTCTCCTGGCTTTCTAGACTAGAATTTTAAATTGCCTCCTAGACATTTCTATGCCTGATTCCCATTCCAATTCATCCTTCTACTAGCAATAGACCTAGCCATCTTATCCACTTGATGAACACCATTAGTTACTGGATAAGGCCCAATTCCTTAGCCAGATTTGTCAATAGTCCACAGTTATGGCAAAATCTTGTCTAGATCAGGAGGTTGGCAAACTTTCTCTATAAAGGACCAGACAGTAAGTATTTTAGGCTTTGCAAGCAACATTCAGTCTCTGTTGTACAGTTCTCTTTCTTGTTGCTGTTATTGTTTAATACAACACTTTTAAAAATGTTACAACCATTCTTAGCTTGAGGGTTGTATAAAAACAAGCTCGGGCTTTAGTTTGCCAACCCCTGGTCTAGGGTCAGGCCTCCTGATTCCCAATCTCGTTCTCTTTTCCTTGCTTGAGGAAGTTAAAAATTTATATTCACAGAGTATTTACAGCTTTAAAAATTTTCTTTCATATACATTATTTTACTTGTTCTTGCTTCTTTGAATCCCCATAGGACTTTATCTGTACCTATCTCATAGAACATATTCCAGTTCATAACCTTTTACTCTACTAGGCTATTCTTTTTTTTTTTCTTTTTGCCTTTATACAATTAGCATCTTTACTAATCTGCTAGAACTGCTGTAACAAAGTATCACAAATTAAGTAGCTTAAGCGACAGAAATTTATTGTCTCTCCATTCTGGAGGCTGGAAATCCAAGATCACAGGAGGGTTGATTCCTTCTGAGGGCTGTGAGGGAAAACCCGCCTCACACTTCTCCCCTAGCTTCTGGTGCTCTGCTGGCAATCTTTGGTGTTCCTTGGCTTGTAGACACATTACCTGGGCCCTTCCCTTCATCTACACACGCCATTTTCCCTGTCTTAAAAAATGTTACATCTTATTTATTTTTGTATATTCCACAGCAACTAGCCCAATGTGTTATTCATAATAGGTACTTTAAAATTAAAAACCTAGTTGTTTTGTTTTGCTTTTAACTTCAACAGGAGAAATGAGGAAGAGTCTGAAGATGCAACACTCACTCAGGTGGCTAGTGCTAGCTGGGCAGGTAATGACGCTGCTCTTGACTGTAAGGATAGCCGTGGGACAAGAAGAAATGGAAAGGAGGAGAGAAACCCCACAACACCAAGCTCTGTGCTTCCCCCACTGGGAGTTCCTTCTCTCTAAGAGTTGAACTGCCTAAAGATTTTCCAAGAGAAAACCCAAGCTGTCTGGGAGCTATGACTGCTCCCAGGGGTCTTAGCAGCTTCACTTGAGTACCACAGCTAGACCTGATTGGAATGGAATCAGAGAATCTTAAAGTGAGAAAGGACCTTAGAGATGCAGCTTCCCATCAGAATGGCTGTGGTCAACTCCCAGTTTTCTGGGCTAACGTGGGAGGGCTGTGACACAGTTCTTGCCAAGTCAGTTTAAAAAAAGTGAAAATTATTTATTTGGGACTTTTAATGTAACCTTTTTTTTAATGTTCCAAAATGTGTGTCTGCCTTCAGAATTGTCTTAGAAATTATGTCTCATAAGTACATCTTGCTGGGGAATACAGGAGAAGGCAGTCTTGATTAGATTAGGAAAAACATTGAGGCCGGCGCGGTGGCTCCAAGCCTGTAATCCCATCCCACTTTGGAAGGCCTAGGCGGGGGCGGATCCACAAGGTCAGGAGATCGGAGGACCCTATCCCTGGCTAACACGGGTGAAACCCACGTCTCTATTAAAAATACAAAAAACTAGTCCGGGCGAGGTTGGTGGGCGCCTGTAGTCCCAAGCTACTCGGAGGCTGAGGCAGGAGAAATGGCGTGAACCCGGGAGGCGGAGGCTTGCAGTGAAGCTGAGATCTGGCCAGTTGCACTCCAGCTTGGGTGGAACAGAGCGAGACTCCGGTCTCAAAAAAAAAAAAAAAAAAAAAAAAAAAAGACATTGAATTGAGAGTTGATTCCTGCAGCTTACCTGAGACCTGGGGTTAAGATAAAATAATTTCATTTTAATATCAGGGCCTCAAATGTACTTGTTAGTAAATGTATCGATCTACTCTTTTCATGGAACTTTGCCCTCATATGTCTTCCTACCTTCTCTTACTAACTCTGCATTTGGAAGGAGCAAAGAATTCCAGACATTGAGCTTGGGAATTCCAGAGGCACGGCTAATCAATGGTCTACCGTGGAAGCCTTGAAGCGGGGACACCTTCACCCTAAATACCCAGGGCTAATTCAATTAGTGGTCTTAATGGAATAAAAGTAGAGGAGACTCCTCCAGTGGCCATCAACCAGTAGACATGATCAGGGCCTGCAGTATGAGCTGGGCTCAAAGCCATTAAGTCTAGAGCCAATCTCCCTTTGCTTAGGATCAGTTTTTTTCACCAAAGACATTCAAAATAACTGGCCAGCTGGAACTCCCTTTTGTCTCCCAGGAAGAAACTGACCATAGGGGTCAGTTTCTTCTTTTAAACAAATGTCATAATAGGTGCCAGTTTCTTCTTTTAATCAAGTCAGGAAATAACTCTGATAGCTCATGACATCAGGAGTCAGAAAATGGTTGGTATAGAGAGGTTGCAAACACACTACGGAGCCTCACTGCACAAGATGTACTCATGGATGGACAGCACTGGCATCACTTGGAGGCTTACCAAACATGCAGAATTTCAGACCCCACCATAGAGTCACTGAATCAGAATGTGCACTTTAACAAGGCTTCAGCTGATTTGCATGCTTATTAATGTTTCAATGCACTAATGAAGAGGATAAGGGTTTACTACTTAACAGCTGTGTGACCTTGAGCAAGTTATTTGACTTCTTCATAGCTCAGTTTCCTGATCGATAAAGTGGGAATGATAATAGTATCTCCTCATCCAATTGTTGTAACACCTTAGTTAACACATGAAAGGCTTAGAACAATGCCTGGCACTGGTAGGCATTCAGTGACTACTAGCCATTATTACTATTATCTTTGATGCCCTCCTCTATGGTGAAAAGACAGACCTCAAAGTGATAAGTGGGGAGAAGTAGGGGAATATATGTTTGTGTGTATGGTGGAGTGGAGAGAAGAGCACTAATAACAGGAGGAATTTTTTTTTTTTTTTTTTTTGAGACAAGAGTCTTGCTCTATCACTAAGCTGGAGTGCAGTGGCGCGATCTCAGCTCACTGCAACCTCTGCCTCCCAAGTTCAAGCGATTCTCCTGCCTCAGTCTCCCAAGTTGCTGGGACTACAGGCACATGCCACCACACCCAACTAATTTTTGTATTTTTAGTAGAGATGGGATTTCACCATGTTGGCCAGGATGGTCTCAATCTCTTGACCTCGCGATCCACCCACCTCGGCCTCCCAAAGTGCTGGGATTACAGGTGTGGGCCACCGTGCCTGGCCTACTTGTTTAATTAATAATGAAAGACTTAATTGTGGGAGCATTCAGCCAAGCTTGGGGTACCCAGAGCTCCAGGACAAATGACTGGTCGTTCATATCATAGATTTATTAACATGTGCCATTGGCAGCCCCTCTGCTGGTACTAGAGATATTGTGGTAAACAAGAAAGACAAGGCCGCAGCCCAGAAGTTAGAGAAGATCTGTGATGTCCATTAACACTAAAGGAAGTCAGGCCTATCAGCAAGATGTTGTTGTGCTTCATTTAGACACACTGATCATGGGGCCTTGGAAATGTGGTTTGGCCCTCTCCACAGAGTTTATTAACCCGAGAGTTGCTCCAATTCTCTTTCCTTCCACATCTCATAGGCAGCCAGCTAGAGCAGCTCTGCAGCTCAGCTGGCTGGATCAACCATGGAGCTGAATGTGGTATGACTAAGAGCTGTCTATCTTAGAAGCTGAACCTTCAGCTTCACTTTGAGATGGGAAGATCCAGTAGGCCAATTGTCCACACAGTCCTAGTTTTTGGGAATTGCCTTTCTAAAATGTAGGTCTTATCTTGTTACTCCTCTGTTTAAAAACTTGTAACGGTATACAAGGTCTTTTACACTCTAATCCCAAACTATTTGGCAGTCTTATTATAAATTACCACCCCTCCCTAGCATGCACTCCATATCCTAACTACAAGAGTGGCTGAAAACTGGAGCTCTATTCAGAACTGGGATTCAAACCCAAGCTTGTTGCTTACTGTATATGTGAAACAGGGCAAGTTACTCAACCTAAGTCTCTGTTTTTGCATATGTTAAATGGTAATAACAAAACAATAATAAAAATAGCTTATTCATGTTAGGCACTGTTCTAAGCACTTTGCATCTATTGATCACTTAATTTTCACTACAGAGTGACTACATAGCATTGTTGTGAAGATTAAGCGAATCAACACATGCAAGTTCCTAGAACAGTGTATGATATGAATATGAGCTATTTTTATTATTTTTAAATTATTATTAATATTAACAAAAACAAACAGTCTTTATCATGCCTCCATACCCTTAGTAATATAGTTCCTTCTCCCTGGACATGCTAACTCCCTTCTCTGTGCTGCAAACTCCTAGTGTTCCTCCAAAAGGTCCAGCTTTTCAGGCTTCTGTACCCAGAATAAGTTGCCTCTTCTACGCATATAGTCATAGCACTCTAAATACTCTATACCACCCTTATTCTAGTGCACTGAAAATCATGTTTGCATGCTTACAAATGCTTTCGACCACTAGACTGTGAACATCTCAGCGGTAAACATCCTATCTGATTTACTCTATATCACCAGGGCTGACTCTAACCTATGGAACACAGCAGGTACCAAATGAGTGTTTGTTGAGTTAATAAATGGAGGTCTGACTGAATGATTAAATGCTTTCAGGAAAGGCCCTAGAATGGAGTTGCAGAGAGAAGCAGGGCTGAGGAGTGAAACAGTCCAGGTATCTTCTGCCCTGCACCGCTCACCTCCTCAGCAGCAAAGCCAGCCACCAGCACAAGCTCCCCACCTTCACTAGGCCTGACTGCACCTCCCCGTCAAGAACACCCTCCAGTCCCTGCTCTTGCTATAGACACTCCACTCACCTCTGCCTCTGGCGGTGACAGAAATGAAGAGGATTACATCATTTGTTACAACAAAATGGTTATTATAGTAATAAGTATAATTAGCATTAGACAATTACAATAATAACACATTTCCTTGCTGCAAAGGTACTTTTTTAACAAACAGGTTTATTTAATGCCCCCTACACTCCCCCCTTAAGAAAAACAACTCTTTTCATGAAGAGCAGAGGCCTCTTTCATTCTGAGATGCTATCTTGATGAAGGAACATTATTGACAAACCCCATAAAATGAGAGCAGATTCCCTTGGAGTAAAATATCTCTTCCTCTCCCTCTGCTTTCTCTGGGGAAAAGAAAAGCTGTGTCTCTCTTTCGAGGGATTAGGAGAACTGGTGGAAGGATAGACAAGATAGGGCCAGAGAGAGGCAAAAAGAAACATTTTCTTAGACAGTTAGAGCTTAATATCAGTTGTTAACTGTCTCTCATCCTTTCTTCCTGGGTTGGACAGACCAGGAAGAGAAAACAAGATATTCATTGATAGTGGTGAAGGAGTGTCTTAGGTATTTTTCCAAGCTGTATGGGAGCAAGAAGTGCTTAGAGTGAGATGGCACAAAGATCTAGGAGGAGATCGAAAATGAAAAGTAAATGAAAAAATAGAGGGCACAATCTTACATCACACAGACATACCTGCATTAGATGCACACACATGCTCATACTCAATCTTTTTAGTTATCTCCTGCTTCTTCCAAAAAATAATTAGGAAGAGATTACAGTGATGACATTTAATGGAGGATTTAAAAATTAGATAGGTGGCCAGGCGCGGTTGCTCACGCCTATAATCCCAGCACTTTGGGAGGCCAAGGCGGGTGGATCACGAGGTCAGGAGTTTAAGACCAGCCTGGCCAACATAGTGAAGCCCCGTCTCTATTGAAAATACAAAAACTTAGCCGGGTGTGGTGGCAGGCGCCTGTAATCCCAGCTACTCAGGAGGCTGAGACAGAAGAATCTCTTGAACCCGGGAGGCGGAGGTTGCAGTGAGCCAAGATTGTGCCATTGCACTCCAGCCCAGGCGACAGTACAAGACTCCATCTCAAAAAAAAAAAAAATTAGATAGATGAGAATATCAGTATACACTTAAGCATTTCATGAACTTGATGGCATATACATAAGGGCATGTGTACCTTCCAAGCATGTTTATAGACTTAGGTACACCCCATATACATACATAGGAATATGCCCCGCACATAGTAGGCTCTCAATAAACACTTTTTTAATTCAGGAAATAATCCCACCCCTAAATACAAAGAAATATAAAAATAAGTAGTTCAAAAAGATACAACCTAAGATACAGACATATAAATATATATAAACATTTACACATAAATACGAATGTGCATATAATATTAATACATGCCTCACATATATAAACTACACCACTATCCATAGGCAGATGTAGTATACACACCATTTTACACACATACATAAAATTAAACGTCACTTTTTTTTACAATAGGCACAGCATAGGTAGACATATAAGCACTGTGCAGACCCATATATACATATAAAACATGGTCACATTTCCACATACATGTCCAAGCACACACTTACATAAAAACACATTCATACACATAGGTGTATATAGACCCAACACACACACACACACGCACATAATATAAATCAAACCAGAACAGCTATAAAGATAAGCGTCTCTGCTCATAGTTCTTATCTTCTCTTAGTGACAGTGCTCACAGGCATGGATTTAATCTAGAGCTCTAGCCCATCACACCCAGTGCAAGAAGAGGCAAGAGGTTTGGGCCACCCACTAGGGAACCTGTCTGTCTCCAAGGCCATCCACATATGCACATGTCTTGTCCAAGCACCCTGGAGCCCTGACCTCACCACAAATGACTGGGAATGAAATATGCACTGACCCACCTTCCCAGGTGCTCCAGGTCAAGCTCCTTTACCATTATTGACTCCCAGGATCTGGGTCATTCCATCATAATTCCCATATGAACTTTCTTCAACTCTCTTTGAATTATCAACCAAATAGTTTGCCCCATAAACCAGGGATACCCCACCTCTCCACACCCACTCCTGTCAGCAGAGAGTATCCTCTCTTTCTTCCTTTGATACCAATGCTCCTCTTCCAAGCAGCCTTCTCAGATCTTTCCCTTAAGACATTCAGCTGCATATGAAACAACCATGTTTTCTTCCCACAAATATCTTTCCTTTCTTGTAAAATGCATTTACTCCAACTCTCTTTAGTCACAGATTGGTTTAATGTTTTATTGTATTATTTGTATATCCTTTATTGGTACGTCAAGATATACACCTAAGATTGTGTTTCTGGTTCTTAGGAGATTGGGCCTTCCTGTGGTTGCCTTTGTACAGAACTAGAAGAGGACTGAAGGATAATTTAATTCAGCCTCCTCATTTTCCAGGTAAAGAAATGGAGGTCCATAGAGAAGAAGTGATTTTTCCAGAGTCACAAAACTGAGTGTCGAAGAGGGATGCAAGTTCAGGTTCCTGTCTCTTAATATTCCTGCTACTACATCAGCATTTCTCAAATTGAATTTAATGGAATGCTAATGTCCCAAGAATGAATAAGAGGTTTTTCTTTAAAAGGGGCTTCCATGGTCTAATAATTTGGAAAATATTGCAAATTATGTCTCCCTCTTGAGATGTGAAATGAATATTAATATGTTAAAGGTTCTGAGAAGCCCTGCTGCTTAAGATTTTAATTTTGTCTCATCCATTGTCTCCTAAAATGACCTGATTCAAGCTTTTTCAAGAAACCCTTATTAACATCAGGTGAAACCTCAGTGCTTTGAGGATTACACAGTTTAGGAAACAGCACTCCCTTAAACACAAGGAGGAGGGGCTGAGTTGGGTTCCTTCTTTTTGAAAACAGTGAGAAGGAATAAGCTGAGCACATATAGACGAGCACGAGGCTGCCTCCTCTTCTGTGGAGGAAAATGGGGAGCAGGGAGTGATGAAATCCCAAGAGGTAAAAATGATCCACCAAAGGCTTAATGAAAGGAGATGGTTTGGGTTCAGAACTAAGTTCTTCCAGTGATGGTAAGGGAGAGAAAAGGTATTGTTATTCTTACAAGATGTCAGGAAAAGGGCACTTCAAACCTTTTAGTTAAAAGATGGAAGCACTGGGCCGGGTGCAGCGGCTCACACCTATATTCCCAGCACTTTGGGAGGCCAAGGGGGGCAATAACCTAAGGTCAGGAGTTCAAAACCAGCTTGGCCAACATGGCAAAACCCTGTCTCCACTAAAAACACAAAAATTAACCAGGCATGGTGGTGCACACCTGTAGTCCCACCTATTTGGGAAGCTGAGGCAGGAGAATCACTTGAACCCAGGAGGTGGAGGTTACAGTGAGCCGAGATCGCGCCACTGCACTCCAGCCTGGTTGACAGAGCAAGGCCCTGTCTCAACAAAAAAAAAAAAAAAAAAAAAAAAAAAAAAAAAAAATGGAAGCATCAGCATTCTCCATAGCAAAAATCAGTAAGCTCCCATCCTAAGAGAGGAAAGCCTCACATATAGCAGGTGTTCAATAAATATTTGTCAAATGAATGAATCAGTGAAGCAAGCTGATTTGCCTCAAGCAATGGAGAGGGCCCAAGCCAAGTGAATTGGAAGTCACTGCTAGTCTTCTGCACCTCCAGGGAGGATTAACATTCTATGGGAAGAAAGAGTAGGAATATATGACCAGAGAGCCCTAACCTTTGGCTCTCTAGTTTTCCACAGGGCCTGAGGGATTTTTCTGGCATACCCCAGCAATGGACCACAGTATAATTGGTGGAGGGAATGAGTCAGGTTGAGTTGCTTGTTTGTTCTCCAGGGCTGGGTCATGTAAGAGTCAATAAACACACTGGAGCCTCTTGACTGGAGCTTGGAGCAAGAGATCGGCTTGTTTGTTCTAGAGAATTTGAACTTGGGTCAAAATGGCTCTCAAGGCCTCCCTTCCCCGAGGTAGAGGCCTCCAGGCGGCAACTGAGGTTATCCACTGGGCAGCCAGGTGCTCCACCTAACAATGCATTACACATAGGAAGGTCCCTCCACCAAGCTCGTTTTTTACTTTATAACCTGCAGTGGACACACCAATCTGCCACTTACTAGTTATGGGATGTCTTACTATTTAATACAGGTCACAAAATTGGTAATAGCATCAAGATAAGGCAAGGGCATATCCAACTTGGTTCATAGGGTTACAGAATCCCAGGACTAGAAATAACCATAAGAAGGAATTTCAAATAGGTGCTAACTGCCTCTAAATGGGATCAGCATTCCCACTACCCCTAAGTCGACGTTTCTTTCCCCAAATACAGAGGTCATTTGAACTTTCTCAGACTATCCCAGGTCTAGCTCTAGTCAGGCAGCAGTATAAGCTCCCCGTGTATGTTCTGAGGGGACTTCCCCTTAAGAAGCTCCTCATTAAGTAAATTGACAGAACACAAATATCTGAAAAATGACTTCAGAGGCCGGGTGCGGTGGCTCACGCCTGTAATCCCAGCACTTTGAGAGGCCAAGACAGGCAGATCACCTGAGGTCAGGAATTCTAGAACAACCTGACCAACACGGAGAAACCCCGTCTCTACTAAAAATACAAAATTAGCTGGGCATGGTGGTACATGTGCCTGTAATCCTGGCTACTCAGGAGGCTGAGGCAGGAGAACTGCTTGAACCTGGGAGGCAGAGGTTGTGGTGAGCCGAGATTGCGCCATTGCACTCCAGCCTGGGCAACAAGAGCGAAACTCTGTCTCAAAAAAAAAAAAAAAAATGACTTCAGAATGCTTATTAAGCAAAAAGCAGCAAGTATAAACCAACAATGGGGCTGAAAAGATGCACAGTCAAGCAATATTCCAAGTAAGAAGGGGTTATTTTGGGAAGGCTTCCTGCAAGAGGGAGTGTGGAACTGGGTTGGAGAGGAAGCAAGGAGCAGAAGGGAGAGAAAAGTAAAGGCAAACCAGCGTGAGGAGGGGAAGTGCTTACAGGAGGTTTCAGAGACAGAGGACGTGTGGCACAGACAGGAGGGCAGGGAAGAGCTCAGTCTGCCAAAAATAGACAACAGGAAGGGACAGAAAAGAACCGAGGGGAAGGCAGTTAAGGGGAGCCTTGCAAGTGAGGCTAGTGTTTGTGATGCGCAGCAGCACAGTGCAGTCTCAAAAGTGTGAGTCAAGAGACGCGGGTTCCAGCCCTGGATCTGCCACCACCTCATGTACCATAAATCTCAGTCTCCTCATCTGTAAAATAAGGACATTGTATGAGAAGATTAATAAGGTCCCTTGCAGTTCCAAAGCTGCAATGCTGAGGTACAAGAGACAATAAGGACTACCACGGCGGGTCCTCAACAAATCCATTTAATACTTTTTCCCTTATACAAGACAAGTCTAAGTTCCCTTTATCCCTGCGACTGAATTACAACTTGAGCATATTTACTACGTCAAAGATTAATCCTCTAAACCCGGCAAGCTCGCTGGTTGAGTAGCAAGGAAATATCTCTATAAAAAGAATAGACTCTATAAATTATTGGTCACTTACCTAGGGTTGTTACTAAATTATTTTAAAAGGATATATATTCTGCTCCTACACTCTCACTTCTGTCTCTCACAGACTAATTGCTTCCTGAACTAGGAAGGGTGTCCAGACAGAGACCCAGGAAGTTTGATATATTCCGGATCCTTCAACTACTGGGATTCCAGATGATAAATAAACTGTGCAATGGAATTTGAACCAACCTATTCACAGACTTGAAAGGAGTAAGAGGGTAAGTCATTGAAACTACCCTGCTTTTTCTTCTTCCACATTCTGAGCAGCATAACATTTCAACTGGCTTTAATTGAGATAGTGTCAACTTCTACTGCAGCCTTTAGCATATTGTATTTTAATGTTTATTTTTCTGTCCACCGCTCTAAATAGGAGCTAGCATAGTGACTGGTACATAGTTGGTACTTAGCGTGTGACGGTTCTGTGCATGAATGCATAGATTGAGAAATCATAATCTAATTGAGAAGTTCTTCCTAGTGGCTAGCCTTAGTCTGATGCTTTTACAACCACTCTCCCCTGCTGCTGGCTGGGCCCATAAATGACATCTCCCTGCACCAGAGTTAGGTGTCAACTGCCTCATCCCAGTATCCTAGGCACTCCTCTGTCACAGCTCTTCTCATGCTCTATTGTAAATTCTGGTTTACTTGTTTATCTTCCCAACAACCTGAAAGGACCTAAAAGGTAGAGACTTTATCTTCTTCATTTTTGCATCCTTTGTCCAGAATCGTAGCAATGAAAAATAAGGCAACTTGTTGAATAAATCAGTGAAGCACAATAAGTCATCCTTTCTGTGTTTTGAACAAAGAAAGACTTTTAGAAGAATATCAAAGGTCAATTTCTATGATATACCTATCCTCATAACGTTGTGTTTACTTAGCCACAGAGGATTACAGGCTGGGTGCGGTGGCTCATGCCTATAATCCCAGAACTTTGGGAGGCCAAAGCTGGAAGATCACTTGAGCCAAAGAGTTTGAGACCAGCTGAGTAATACAGTAAGACCTTGTCTCTACTAAAATAATATTTTTTTTAAATTAGCCAGGAGGCTAGGTACAGTGGCTCGCCCATGTCATCCCAGCACTTTGGGAGGCCGAGGCAGGCAGCTCACCTGAGGTCAGGAGTTCGAGACCAGCCTGGCCAACACAGCAAAACCCCATCTCCACTAAAAATACAAAAATTAGCCGGGCATGGTGGTGCGCACCTGTAATCCCAGCTACTTGGGAGGCTAAGGCAAGAGAATCGCTTGAACCTGGGAGGCGGAGGTTGCAGTGAGCTGAGATCCCGCCATTGCACTCCAGCCTGGGAAACAGAGTGAGGCTCAGTACCAAAAAAAAAAAAAAAAAAAAAAGAATTATCCAGGCATTTTGGTGTGCACCTATAGTCCCAGCTACTTGGGAGGCTGAGGTAGGAGGATCACTTGAACCCAGGAGTCGAGGCTGCAGTGAGCTATGATCACACCACTGTGCTCCAGTCTGGGTGACAGAATGAGATCTGTCTCAAAAAAGGACAAGGAGGAGGAGGAGAAAGAGAAGAAGAGAAGAAGAAGAGGAAGAAGAAGAGGAGGAGGAGAAGGAGAAGGAGAAGGAGGAGGAGGAGGAGGAAGAAGAAGAAGAAGAAGAAGAAGAAGGAGGAGGAGGAGGAGGAGGAGGAGGAGGAGGAGGTTATAGAAGCAATAATATGTATATTTTAACTCTTCAAACATGCTTCAGAAAAACAAAAGTTATCTACACAGATCAAATTAGCTAATGTTAATCTCTAGCACCTTGGAAAATATGAATTCAGGGTCTAAAGTGTGCTATGACAGGTGTGGAAGGAAGGAAAAAGTGCAAACACGGGCCCTGTTGCCAGGAACTCCTGGACTGAAACACACATCAGTAAAATTAACATAAGAAAGTTGAAGACCATTAATGCTATACCATTAGCCAAAGAAAGGCATCAGACAAGGTAAGCCTCAGAGGTACTCGACTTGGGAAAGAACAGAGTTTGCTGATCATTCACATTTTGACACACTTATTGGCCCATGAGAGTTGCTTAGGTATAATAAAGAAACAGTACATTGCTGGAAGGATGAGAAAAAGACAATCTAGTAGTTTGAGGATCTAGTAATTTGAGGATCTAGTAATTGAAATCATGACCTGAAGTGCAATTTGGAACAATGTTCAGCATTATAGGGGAAGAGGAAATAGACTAAAAAGTTATTGAACAGTGGTGGACCAAGCAGAGTAGTAGTAAAATAGGAGATCTCAGGCCTGATTTGTAGGGTGTCATGAAGTTCTTATAAAGCTGGAGGTGTACTGTAGGATCATTAGGAGAGAGTGACAGGAATATGAGCTAATTAATCAACTGGAAAACTAAAATGGCAAGACTCTAGATGACCCATAATGAGATCTATGCTCCTAAGGTGGTCAACATCTCAAAATCACCTACCTCTACCCAAAGGCCATTTCCATTGCTTAAGCCCAGGAGCTCGAGGCTGCAGTAAGCTATGATCACGTCACTGCATTTCAGCCTGAGTGGCAGAGTGAGACCCTGTCTCTAAAAAGAAAAAAAAAAAGGTCATTTCCTCTATCTAAGAATGACCTTCTCCTTTTCAGCTCCTTATTTGCCTCCTCCAGGAAGCCTTCCATAACTAAAATGCCCTTCCCACACACAGATGTTTAGAGCTTAGCCAGGCTATGTACTACTTACTGATTTCTTGACCTTTTGTCACTCACTGTATGCCTCTGGAGACTACAGCCTGTCTCATCTCAGTGGAAGGGCTCCTAGAATAGAAACTGTCTTATCCCGCTTTGTGAATTTTGCTCCCAGAAGTTGTTCATATTAGGAAAGCACAGACTGCCTGGAGAAGACAGCCATCAGATGGCTCCATTCCCCGCATCACAGAATCCGCAATGGGCTCTTCTCTCACCCTGGAGTTATGGAGCAGAAGTTATGGCTCTCCCTGTAAAAAGTCATTATAATTATGAAAAATGTCTACAGCTCTTTCCACCATTTAGGCAAAGCCTCTGGCTGTCCCGATGAGCAGAGATTTAAGATCCTGTTCTCCATAAAGATGGCTAGATAGCCCAAGAGATAGATGTGTTAACGCCTAATTGGTCAGTGTTGAGTCATCAAATCTGATTCAGAGAGCAAGATTGGACAGTCCTGCCAGATAAGGGAGGGCAGGAAACAGCCAGGGAGGAGAGTGGCAAGGGATTATTGTAGTCAGTCCTCTCTACCCTGGCTCCCCCTACACTTTCACGGTTCCTTTGCATAGAATTTCCAAGAACAGTAGATTCCAGTCTTTCTCAAGAGTAGCCTCATTTGACTCCCCAGTAAGGCAGTGCTTCCTTCAGTCTAATCCTAACCCTTCACGTTTACAGTCCCAGTTGTTTCTGTTCTGGCCTCAGGAAAGGTCACTATTCTCCTGTTCTTGAGCTTGCAATACTTTCAATTCATTGATCAGCAGTATCTTTTCTCCCTGTTTCCTCTCTCTCCCTCCTCCATTCCTGAGCTTTCTCTCTCTTCTCCATATAAATCACAACTTTCTTACTGATACCCTTTTTTCAAAGCCATGTGACTTTTAAAAAACACTTTTCTAGACCTCTAGTAATTGTAGTAAATAGCACAGAATTCGGAGTGGGTAAAATATATTATCTACACAACAGGCACTTTTTTATTTTTTTTATTTTTATTTTTATTTTTTTTTAAGATGGAGTCTTGCTCTGTTGACAGGCTGGAGTGCAATGGCGCCATCTCAGCTCACTGCAACCTCCACCTCCCTGGTTCATGCGATTCCCCTGCCTCAGCCTCCTGAGTAGCTGGGACTACAGGTACATGCCACCATGTCCGGCTAATTTTTTGTGTTTTAGTAAAGACAGGGTTGTGCCATAACAGGCACTTTTGGCAGCAAACAATGCAGAGATATAGACCAGACCCCAGGGACCTGTAGACTGGGACAGTAATAACTGATTCAGTACAGATGTGAGTGAAGATGGCACTGTCCAAATTTGTGGTTTTAAAAGCAAGGGAAAAGAGGACAATCTCTGTGTTTAAGGTAAGAATATTAACGCTAGAGTATGAACATCTCATTTCAGGCTTTTAAACACAAAAGAGCATCTCTCCTGTCTGGGTTAGAAGATTTTTCAGGAAGTAAACATAACTTCCCAGGAGAACAAGACAAAATGACTCTTCAACAAAACCTGTGACTTTTCTCCTTCCCAAGGAAGATGATTGTATTTGTGGAGATGGTAAAGAAATGGTGTTTGTTCCCAGAGTAAAGTGCTTAGGACAAGGACAAGATGGGAAATAGGCACTCGAGGCCCTGTTCTTTCTGCCTGTGATCCTCCTGTGCACCAGCCCCACCCCAGTGCTTACAGGAGCAATGGAGCAGCAAGCCCATTGTTACCCCTCAAAATACACTGCTACCATCCACGGTTATTAGGAACTAAAGCCCAGAACATAAACCTCACCTCTTTCAGGTAGAAAAGCAGAATGTGGTTGTGCCCTGTGGATTTGTTCACTCGGACCTCATAGTCCTTAAGGTTATCCTGGGTGATTCTTCTGCCCCTGCAATGCTCTTCCTCTCTCTTCATTTAAAACTCTGCAGAGAAGGTGCCTCTACCACTTCCTTGGTTTGTCATGCCTCCTATCTCTTCTACAAAGTTAATATTATTTCTGAGCTGCTATGGTTAGAACTCCTTTCCTTTTCTTCTCATGTCTACCTATAAAATTGGTTTTCTCAAGTTTGCCTGCACCAAGCACTCCTCTCTCCTTTCAATTCTAGACACAGAAGACATAAATGAGGTGGCTATCCTCTAGCCCTGGCTTCTTGCTTCTGCCATTCTACACTTTTCAGAGCCACTTCACCCCCTAGAGAGTGAGTATTTCAGAATTTACTGAGCTTCTGCAGTGCTGCCTGTCCAACTGCGAAGGGAGGATGGCAAACAGTAAAAAGAACTTTGCTAGCATCCCGTCAGCATCCAAGGCAGATAAAGCAAGGCAGTCAGCCATTCCCCCAAGAATCAGGCACTCACTTCAAGGACAAAGGAAGCTGGATATCCTGATCATCTAGAGTAATTGCTGCCGCCACTACCCTGGCAATAATAACCCCAGAACAACTGACAGCCCTTTTCATCTGAAAGATCTCAAAGCACTTAGCTGCCAGGTGCTCATTAAGCCCTCTTGGGTGAGGTTGGCCCGATGGATCTGAGCCCTTGCTGCAGACGATTAGGGTCAGGGGGTGACTCAGAGAACCTAAGGAGCCAAATGTTGCAGGGAATGGGGGCCCATCAGCTTCCTACACGTGGGAAAATGAACTTCCTTGGCCCATGTCTGGGTTCCAACTCCAGGGGGATGGAAAGGAGGCTAGCTCCTCCCCCAGCGTCTACAAGCAGGATCATGTAGAATTAATCAAACACAGAGCTCATTTACCCCAAATACCAGACAGAACTGTTTACACCCCAAGAACTGGCATGAAGTGTGAAGGAATGGGCAATTTTAGGGGGGTAATTTTGGAAGACAGAAGCAGAAATTAGGGAAGCATCTCCTCTTAAAGGAGATGGACAGTAGCTGAGGAAACACTCCCTGAATCAAGAGGGGGATCGGAGGATGATGATTCTGGGAAATTCAATCCTTAAGAGTGACACTTCTTGGCAAGGCATGGAGGAGTTGGGCTTCATTTTCCTGCCTCTGAAAAAAATGGACCACAGGCTAACTCTGTGGACCATTCAGATGGCGCACTAGAGAGACTGTCTCAGACAAGCATATACTCCATTCACTCCCTTTTGCTGCTACAATGAAACGAAGGTCTAAAAGGCTTTTGCCAGATGACATATGTGTTTTAGAATAGAGTCAAGCCTACATCAGAAGATATACTTTAAAATAATGGCATTTTGGTAACAATATGAAAATGCATAAGTGAACAAGATTGCATACTTCTTCTGTTCTCTTTGGATGACCCAAAGACAAGACACAGATTCACCTGTTGGCAGTTGCGGGAATTTCAAGCACAGGTACCTTCAGGAAAACTGCACCAAGCACCCATCTCTCTTCTTAATCTTAGACACTAACTTTAACTAATACCTCAAACCAAAAAGAAGACAGTAGAGTCCCTTAATGACCTAACCTGTGGATTTAGAAGAAGATGATACCCTGAGTGTCAAATTTAGAAAACCAACCAACGACGTAGGGAAACATTCTTTGTGGGAAGAGATGGGATCGGGTGATAGCTCCCTGGCTTGCCTTTGGAAACCAAAACCCAGGAGCCCTCAAGAAATTCAAAGACCCCCCAGCAGGACAACCCTACTCTTGAAGATTACTGTCTCTCCAAAACTCTAAAACTGGAAGAATGACTAGTGTACTCCTAAAAGTCACCTCTGTATCCCTCTGCCTCTCTTCACCCACCAACCTCCAACATCAACTCTTCTAGACATGAACAAGAGGAAGGCATCCATTTGCCAAGAAATTGGGGGTCCCCACCTCCCACCTCCAAGAGGTGGGGAAGGCAGGAGAAAAGACACTCATTAGCAAGTTGCAGGTGGTGTTACCAGGGTGTTATTTATTATTTGTTGGCTGCCAAGGCTTTCCTGAGCCTGCAAAGACAGAGCCATTGCCTCAGGGGCTGCAAAGTCTGAGACAGACAAACAACACACAACCCAGGCATGAAATCAATCCCACTGAGGAGCTGGGGGCAACCTGGGGATAGGAGCCACCCTTCTCTCTGGGGAGTTCTCTGGTTCCTGGAGTCTTGGGAAAGGTACAAATGTACAGGTGTAATCCTAGATCAGAGCATAGTGGTCTCTGCAAAGGAATGAGAGGAGCACCAAAGAAAGGAGCCCAGGCACAGGCTGAGGCAAGAGGTCTCAAAATGGTGTGAGAGGTAGGAGGAAATGAGATCAGGGTTACAGGCTGGGACAGCAGGCAGAGGAGGCGGGTTGAGGGGAGAGGTATTGCTGAATGGATAGGGGAGGCCAAGAGATGTCATCAGCTGTTGCGTGGGGGGAACAATGATGCCAGAACGCAAGCTGTGGCAAGAAATGAACTGCCAGAGGTAGCGAATGATTGAATGGGAGTTTAGCCAGAGGGGGAGAGGGGCTTGGTCATCAGTAATACCCTATGTTGAGATGCTACTGCTCCATTATAACTGGTTCATTCCCAGTGTAAAGCAGACTACACAAGAAAAAGGTTAGAGTACGGCATGGCGGGACTCTTCAAGACAACATTTGGCCATATATGGGAGAAGCCCAACCATCTGAGAGAGTGGTGAGAACTTTAAGTCTCACTCATGACCTCTTTCCCTAGGAAAGTAATTTGAGGGCTCACCATACCCTAGGAGTTCTAGCCCCTGGAATCTGCTCTGTCATCCAACTTCTTGGTCTGGCCTCAACCTATGCGCAGACCTCACTAACACAGGGAGCTTGTTTGACAGTTTAGCAAGAAGGACAGATCCTTGTATCTAACCAAAGAAAAGTGCTTCTCTGTTTTGTTGTTGTTGTTGTTGTTGTTGTTTGTTTGTTTGTTTTTTTAATACATAGCTTCAAGAAGGACATACATGAAAGGGAGAGGGAGGTAGGGACTCCCATCTAGTTCAGTCAGGTCAACCTGGAAATGGATGAAGTAAGAGATGTCAGAACCACACTTAGCCCTCGCCCCAATATGGAGCAGCAGAAAACAAGGCCCAGGAGGAAGACAGAGTAGACTCCAAACTAAATGAGTCATTTGTGTGCCAACTGTCAAGAAGTCCTTTGCTAGGCATGCGCAGTGGCTCATATCTGTAATCCAAGCTTGGGAGGCCAAGGCAGGAGGACTGCTTGAGCCCCGGAGTTTGAGACCAGCCTGGGCAATATAGTGAGACCTTGTCTCTACAAAAAAATTAAAAATTTAGCCGAGTGTGGTGGCATGCACCTGTAGTCCCAGCTACTTGAAAGGCTAAGGTAGGAGAATTGCTTGAGCCTGGGAGGTAGAGGCTGCAGTGAGCCATGATCATACCACTGCACCTGAGCCTGGGTGACAGAGCAAGACCCTGTCTCAAATAAATAAATAAATAGAAGAAGAAAAAGTCCTTTGCTAAGCTTAACTTCAGTACCTCCAGCTTTCACTTATCTCTTTTTCTCTTATTTGGAAGATGAAACTAGCAACTAATATTCTCCTTCATTTGGGAGCCCAGGAATTCTAAGCTAGCTTATCAAGCCCCTCAGCCCCCTCTGAACTCAGCCTTCTCCAGTATCCTTGCTGCACTCTTCTCAAGGCTACCAGGCTGGGCCACATGAGGAATTTTGAAGGCAAGAAATGTCTTAAGGCTGGGTGTGATGGCTCATGCCTGTAATCCCAGCACTTCAGAAGGCTGAGCAGAAGGCTTGCTTGAGGCCAGGAGTTCGAGACCAGCTTGGGCAACATGACAAAACCCCCATCTCTACTAAAAGTACAAAAAAATTAGCAAGCCTGGCCAACATGGTGAAACACTCTCTACAAAACATACAATAATTAGTTGGGCATGGTGGCGCATGCCTGTAGTCCCCAGCTATTCAGGAGGCTGAAGTGGGATGGTCACTTGAGCCCAGGAAGCATAGGCTACAGTGAGCAGAGATCATGCCACTGAACCCAAGCCTGGGCAACAGAGCAAGATCCTGTCTCTAACAAAACAGAACAAAAAACATGTACCCATTACTCAATATCTTTGGAAGTTTCATCCTACAAAAACAACTTAACATGGGCAAATACTGCAGGCTGATCTCCCTGTAATCCATGCCCAAGCAGAGATGCCAAATACTAGCCTCTTGCTTCAGGTTCACTAAACCTATCTGCGACAGGATGGACTGAAAGCTTTGATCTAAAGTGGCTCTCGGAGGCTAGGCGTGGTGGCTCACACCTGTAATCCCAGCACTTTGGGAGGCCAAAGCGGGTGGATGGCCTGAGGTCAGGAGTTTAAGACCAGTCTGGCCAACGTGGTGAAACCCCGACTCTACTAAAAATATAAAAACTTAGCCAGCCGTGGTGGCATGTAGCTGTAATCCCACCTACTCGTGAGGTTGAGGCAGGAGAATCACTTGAACCCTGGAGGTGGAGGTTGCAGTGAGCCAACATCATGCCACTGCACTCCAGTCTGGGTGACAGAGCAAGACTCCGTCTCAAAAATTCATTCATTCATTAAATAAAATAAAAATAAAATGGCTCTAGGAGACTTAAGTAAGGACACCTGTCCTGGAGAGACAGTTACAGGGTCTCTAGAAAGAACGGGACTGACCTCCTCCAGCATATCCCCAAACAGTAGTGCTGAAAAGTCCTCTACCCTCAGCTTCCTCCCAACCGTCGAACCCCCTAAAATGGGATAAGAAATCATCACAACCATAATGCAGGATAAATCTCTCTATATGTTCCCACTTCCACCCCAAATTGTTAATTCCTAAACTCTGTGAACACTGGCACTGAAAAAGAATGACTAAAATCTACTTGGTTCTGAAACTTATTATATGAAGCTTTGGTACAATATTCACCTGTTATATTTAGGCAGACATCAGATTGCTTTTCCTTAACATATGCTTGCTTAGAGCTGTGGAGGAGAAGCAAGCCTAAGGTTACAAATCCCCAGCAAAGATGTCACAGAATGGAAAAGAAATAATTGACCTATGTTGAAACAGCCCATTTTCTACCAGATTCTCACAGTGACTATGCACGGAGAAACCTGGACCTGCCACCATCCACCAGGGGGCCAGGCAGCCAGCAGTCCTTCCTGATAGCAAACATAGGGGCTGGGAAAAATGAGGTATTATTTCCAGCACTGCAGGCTTTCAGGACATAGGAGGGTCTATCCTCATGACGGTAGTAGCAGTAGAATCAATTCTATCCTTAAATCTGTTTTCAATTTGACTAATTTATTGAAGAAGGAGGCAATCAGGGCAGGCACAGTGGAATCTTCCTGATAGGAATGGGGCCTATTAACCTCCAGGATCTCTTAGACTGATTGGTTTTAATACAAGCACAGAATCTGTTTCCTTTCACAAGCTAGATTTTAGGTGAATCTGTTCTGAGGCAATGGGGTTGGCAAAATGACTCTCCTGCTTCCTCAGAGTTTTGAATCTTCTTGCTTAGGAGAAGCCAGATTCAATATCCAGGAGGCAAGGGCTGCAGTGTTATTTTACAAACAAGCCCTCCCTATATCAACGCCACTTACTGCACTGGAAGCCGGTATTAAGTGAACTGCTAGCGTAGTGCATCAAGGGCTTATTGAATATTGATTCCCATTTACGTGACAGCAAAATGGCCTAAGAAATCTTCTCTGGATGCCTCAGCCCCTTGATAAAGAGGGTGTTAGTTTTGTTTTATGAAGCTGGGATCCAGGCCAGTCACATCTTATAGCTCCACTTACTTTTATTTAATAAAAACAAGGGATGATATGAGTGAGGAGGGGAGTGTGCTGTATCATGTTGTTTTCAAGAGGATTCAATCTGTTAGTAAAGCAAGAGGAACAAGGGTTAGACCACAGGAAGTATTTCGCATCAGGCCATGGGCCAAGGAAGGAAATAGAAAAATCCCCAAATGAACAACCCCAAAGGCAGATACAGGTCTTTCTTCCAAGAAAAAAAAAAAAAAAAAAAAAAAAAAACCCTATCTGGGTGAAAGAAAGAAGGCATTTTGCTGGCCAGCAAATACCATACCAGCAAACAATGGAAGAGACTGCTTTTGGTGGGAAGAGATTGCTTTTATCAGCAAGAGCAGAATCAATCTCTCATCAGGGAGGTGGGGATCCAAACAATGCTATACCCCTTCCCCATGTGCTAGATGTCCACTAACCCAGCCCTTCACCTATATGGGAATTCCTCCTATTCTCCAAATTTCCCAGAAAAAGAGATTGTACTAGCTTTCCCACCTTACCCAACTCTCAGTTTCTAGCGAAGAAAAGCTCCCTAATGTTAAATCCTAATTCTATTCCCCCAGTTCTTCAAAATGTTCCCCTTAGAAAATAAGCTACTGAGGCAGGTTCAGTGTCTCATGCTTGTAATCCCAACACTTTGGGACTCTGCGGCAGGAGGATTGCTGGAGGCTAGGAATTCAAGACCAGCTGCAGCAACATAGCAAGACCACATCCCTAAAAACAATAACAACAACAATAATAATAACAATAATAATAATAATAAGCCCAGCACAATGGTACCTGCTTGTAGTCCCAGCTACTTGGGAGGCTGAGCCAGGAGGATGGCATGAGCCCAGGAGTTTGAGGCTGCACTGAGCTGTGATCCTGCCATGCACTCTGGGCTGGGTGACAGAGCCAGACTCTGAACAAAGCAAGCAAGCAAGCAAGCAAGAAAGAAAGAAAGAAAGAAAGAAAGAAAGAAAGAAAGAAAGAAAGAAAGAAAGAAAGAAGAGAGAGAAAGGAAAAGAAAGAAAAGAAAAGCTACAATATTCTCATGGAAAGGAGCTGACAGCTCCGTTCCAGAACACAATGGGGCAGGGCAGGGTTGAGGAGAAGGATAGGGGAAAGGTTTAGAAGGTGAATCTGCTCCTGGATCCCCTTCCCCACCCCACTTAACCTCAACTCTTAAGGTTGGACACATGACAAAACCTCTCAGTGTGAAGGACAGTAACCTCCCAGAAAGCTGAGGCATCTCTCTGGAGAGCTTTAACTACCAGAGCCATTTTCCTCCAGCATGACTAGATGGGGTGCAGAGGCAGAGGGATGACAAGATTGGAGATGGCAACAGGGAGGGTGAACAGAGGAGCCGGGGAGTGACCACAAATCGGTCAGCCTGCCAAGAGCCACTGACCCCGTTTTAATATCCCAGAGGTTGGAGGCGAGAGTAGAAATCACAGGCTCCAGAAAAAACAATCTTTGAAAGAAAATTGCCTGTCGCAGCCAGAGATATATGAAATTGCAGTTACAGTCGGGGGGAGCGACTGTAAAACTACACCTGGTTATTGCACTGACTGGCTGACACCATGATGCTTTTGCACTCCAAACAGTTTTTGTGAAATGAAAAATCCCTATGGACTTAAGTAACTAAGATAGTATGGAATGAAGAGCGTAGAAGAGAAGGGGGCAGGGGGCTCAAGCTTCAGGGTAGAGGCAGACCTGTATAAGTGGGTTGGGAGTGTGATAAACAGGGAGGAACAGGGTTGAGGGGACCAGAGACTTAGAATTCAAGTCATACATTAACAAGGGGCAAGAAGCCAGGAGAGCTCTTATTCCAGGGGTTTTACACCAACTTCCACAAATTAACTCTCCATCTCTGTCCTCTGGCAGTCTGTCTGGCTCTCAACTCATGTCTCTGCCTTTCCATCTGACTTTCTACCTCTTCATTCTTTCACTTACCTTTCACTGCTCCTCTCTCCTTTGTCCATCTTTGTATCTCACTTAATTTTGCTTCTGCCTGGTTTTCACTACCTGTTCCTCTAACTATAACTATGTTTCTGTATCTGTCTCCATGATATCCGTCCCTCTTGTTATCCTTCCATTTTCCTTACAATCACTCTATTATGTCCATCTATTTGGGCATCACTCTTTCTCTCCCCTAATTGTCTCTACTCCAATGAAAATTAGCCACGGAGCAGAGAGAGGGAATTCTGAAGAAAATAGTCAACTACCTTTTATTATAAGCACATGCTAAGTGCCAAGCCCTGATTTAAACATTATCTTATTTAACCTTTACAACTAATCTGAGCAGTGGGTCTTATTCCCATTTTGCAGATGGGAAACCAAGATCAAAGAGCCTAAGTGACACAGTAGTGACAGAGCTGGGATTCAAATCCAGGCCTGCCGGACTTCAAATACCCCACCCTTATCAATTAATGGATAAGAAATACCAGAGAGAAAAATGGTAAAAGGGCAATAGATGGGGAAGATCCTGGAGAAAACTGCAGAGGCAGGAGCAGGTAAATGTTTGAAACCAATCAGTGGGAGCAACTAGATATGAACCCTTAGGTTGCCTCTATTCAGACTTGACAAACTAACTACCAGATCTGTTTAGGGGATCATCAGCACCCTCCTGACTCAAAAGTTGGGTATAAGGGAAAAGAGGACCACTAGCCCTAGGAAGAGGATCATGCCCCACAATCTGGACCCAGTCTTTCCAAAGCCAACCCTTTCCAACTGAGCTCTTAAAATCTTTGTGGGAAAAGGCTGGTTCCTTGTGGCTTGGGATGACACTATCTCACAGCCAAAGACACTGTTCATTTATTACATGTAAATAACATCATCAAAAGCAACACTGGACCACAAAATTCTAAGGCTAGAAGACAACTCTTTTATGTAACCCCAATAAATCCCTCCTTCATTTTAAAGCTTCAGTCCTCTCCATTCCCCTCTTCCAGTTCCTTATAACCTTTGCTGTTCACAAAGTTTTTTCTTAGTACTTATGTCTATCTCTCCTGCTAGAACTAAATCTTTTTGGAAACACTCTGCCTATCCAATTCTTGTATAAGGAATGGTTTCATCTAGTTCCCATGAGTGCCTGGCGTGTGCCATGGAGCATGAGATGAGATCTCTGTTATCTCAGTGTCATTACAAATGGAATAATTGGTCATAAAAATTATGCAGCCTGTTGGAAAAGAAATAACACTCACTCATTACAGATTCCTGAGATAGCTTCTCCTGGCTAAGATTTCATGTTTTCTCCATATCCCAGTCATTACCAATATCCTTATACCTCCAAGTGACCAAAACATTGAGTCTTCCTTAGAAGAATCCCGAGACAGACTACAGATCAAAGCTACAGCCTTGTCAGAAGTTTTGCTCAGCTGAACCAACACAAACTGACCTAGAAATTGAGCAGGTTTTTTAAATGCCAATTCCTTCCCTCATAGAGGAACTATGTGCAAATGAGTCTATATCTTAGATACTTTTTGAACCAGAAAGGTGGGATTTCCTTACATTCTCTCCTCATCAGCCAGTGTGTACTGACATCAGTACGAAGTGAGACATGGAGAAAGGGAGTGCTGTCCTTGCGCTCAGGGAGCCCTCAGCCTCATGGGGAAAATTGACTGTTTAGAACATGGAAATACTGAGCCAAATGCTACAGCAATGGTTCTAAGAATCAAGTCTCAGAGCTGGTACAAAATAGAAGAGTGAAATAACATGGTGATAGATGGAGCATTCAACTCCATGATGCCCCAAGAAAAAAGAGCAGTGAAGGGTATTAGTATTTACTCAGAATGACTGACATGCTGGACACTGCATTCTGAAAGGCCTGGGCTGCGCCCCCTCTCCTCGTCCTCACTACCAGGCCACAGTGCCTCACCCTGCCACTTCTGGTCATGCAATGACACTCAAAGATTAGATAATAGCATGTGGTAAAATTCAAAGGGTATGGCTTCGAAAGGTAAACACTTTTGGAGATGACAAAAGACACACACAAGGTCTTCTGTTCAAGCTATAATATCTGAAGGCCTCTGCTCTAGAAACCAACACTACAAGAAGAATAAGAAACACATCACTCCACCAACAGAGCAAAACCCAGAACCCAGGGGCTCAGAAAAACGTGAGAAAGACTCAAAGTAATTTTTTTCCCATGATTCTGGGAAACACCTCTTATTTACATTATTTTTCCACTCGACAGGCCACCTCCTCCCTAGCTTACCCCAAACTATTTTGCCCTCCAGTTGCTTTCTAATCCCTTCATGTCCTAAAAAGTAATGAAGCAGTGGAGCCTGGCATGTTCTCCTCGAGATGACCAGGAAGAGGGAGGCTCTAACCTAAAGAATTCCAAGCCCCTCCCACCTCACAGCCTTTGCTCCAGTACATCACGGCTCTCTTGTACCTGAAAGTGGGATAATAGGGAAAGATGTTCCCAAGGGGAAAAGGAACAAAAAAAGAGGGAGGCTGGATATGAGCCAAGCAGACTCAGAGACTGGCTCCAAGTTTTCCCAGCTGTGGACTCAACTTCTCAGAGTGAGAGCAAAGAGTGAGATGAGATGATTGCTATGTGAAGAACAGGTTTGACTCCCACACCCTGTCTCCGCTCTTCACGCCCCTCCTCACTGCCTCTTATTGGGATGAGGAAGGAGGAGAGAATTACACCAGCTCCTCAGCCATTCCCAGCTACAATCAAACCTCCTACAAAATATGAATCAGCTCCAGCCGTGGGGACAGAAACCAGAAGGTTATTTTGAGACCTGGTGCCCTGCTTCCCCCTAGGACTTGGGTGACAAATGTCTGCTTGGTGACAAGTGTTTAATTCTGGGGAAACACTATCAGCCAACCTCAAAGTGAACTTCAGGGAACTTTGCCCCTGTCTGCCTAACTATGAGACAGCCAGCCAGGGAGTTTCTCATTATGTAAGCTAAGCCTCATGCCTCCCCATTGAGAACACTGACTCCAGTACCTCTCAGCTTCGGAGCGTCAGTTCCCGGCTTTCTAGGCAATTCTGTTAGAGACTCATAAGTTTGAAGGACACAAAATATCTTTCTTTCCCTCCTCAAAAATATCCATACAGTTTGAATGTATTCTAGAGTTGTTACTTAGATAATTTTTGGTTATGCACACCTGCAATATAAATTATTTATCACCCATCCTTCAGCAGTGCTTCTCAAACTTTAATGTGCATGCCAATAATCTAGAGATCTTGTTAAAATGCAGATTCCTATTCAGTAGGTCAGGGGTGGAGCCTGAGATGCATTTCTAACAAGTTCCTGAATGACACCAATGCCACTAGACCCCAGACCACATTTTGAGTAGCGAGGATGTAGAATATAGTACACTAATCCTAGCATAGATTTCAGCAAGAAGCTCACGACTTGAAGTTGCCTCCAGTCTGAGAGGGAAGTAAGACACAGATAAAGAAGCAAGAACAGGATAAGAGCAACCAGGCAGAATACTAGATAGAGGTTGGGAAGTGGGTAGGTCATATAACAGAGGGTGAGGCATATTAGAACATCAGGATGTCCTAAAGCAGGAGTCTAAAGTAAGGGCCAAACTGGGCTGAAGGGAAGAATGGGGAGAGGCGATCCATGCAGGATCAGGAGCGGAAGAGGTCACTTGCGTGAGGGCTAGGACCCAGAATTGCCTCTCAGAGAGGGACTCTGAGCCAGGAAGTGATAGAAGCTCACTGGAGTGAGTCTGCAGGTGCCAATGAAGAAGATCTTGAAATTCAGTCAGAGGAGCTGAGATTTAAAAGAAGAAGAAATAGAGGTTCTGTGGTCAGAATGGTGCTTAAGAAGCCAAGTCAAATCATAGTGGAAGGATGTCATGGGCTAGGAGGAAGGGGGTATGGGAAGCTCATGTTTGATGGCTATGGAGTTTCTGTTTGGGAAGAAGAGAAAACTCTGGAGATGGATGGTGTTGATGGTTGCATAACAGTGTGAACATATTTAATGTCACCAAACTGCGTACCTAAAAATAGTTAAAATGGTACATCTTATGTATATTTTACAATTTAAAATCGTAGTGAAGGCATAAGCATTGCTATCTAAACGTGACTAAAATCCAAGCCCACCCTAGGCTGAGAACATGCCAAAAGACGGGCCTCCTGAAATGAAAACAAACTCTGACTCAATCCCTCCCTTCCCCCTTAACTCTTCTATCATAAGATAGGTTGCTTATGTTCTTAAGGATTTGAAAGAAAAACAACCCCATTACAAATGGGTTTCTGTTGTGCCTTTGAGCTCAACCTGTTCATCTTGAGTCATTAAGAGCCGCTCTGCCGGTGCCATACATGCGTCTGCTCACTCTGCAGCCTGCAGATGAAAGAACTGAAATGATGGGGGAAGGTAGGCTCTTAAAAGGCCCAGGCTCAGAGTCCTTGGGAACATGTTGCTGTTTTCTGGCTCCACAAGGACATTAGGGAGAAGAGGGATGAGCTGAACTGGTAGAAAATGACAACAAACTGTAAAAACAACCTACCAGCCATCAAAGTTGGAAACATTCCCAAGAAGAAAAGAGTGGCTACCCTAGAGGCCAAGGCAGCAAAGCAACAGCTCTGCCTAAAGAGGCAGGCATGGGAGACACAGAAAAAGAAGGAAAAAAGAAAGAGCAGGAAAAAAAGAGAAAGTGTATGCTTTCTCTTTAAAGAGAAGGAGCTAAAAACAATAGGATACCAGCACAATATATAAAAGTTTCTAGCAGGCCCAGGCTGTGAAGACACGGGATTGCCCTAAAGTAAAGGAAGGAATCTCAAGCTAGACAACTAGAAGAAATCCCTGACAGTATTATGGGGGGCTGAGAAGGGAGATCAGGAAACCAAAAACATTTGCTTGGGTCAGTCTGGAGGCAGGTAGAAGAGAAAGGAAACCCTGGAAAATCAGGCTGTTGTCTGGAAACCTGTTATGTGGATCCACCGAATGGAGAAGGAACAGACTGATACCCCATTGCCACCCATCCATCAAAGTTAGCCCAGAACAAGGACTCCAGAGAGCTGGGAAGAGACTAGACTTCCTATCCTGGGATCCAGAGAGTTCTCTGCCCCTGAGCAGCTTCTGTTCCTGCTTTCTGCCTCCTCCCTCAGAAGGTAATGGAGTGAATCGAGTCAGCTGCTCTTAAGTCATTAACAGGAGCAGAGCTTGATGATATTTTCTGAATCAGGCAACCTAGTCAGACTCTTCATCCCTCTTGGAAATCCATCATCTAGGATCAAGCATCACTATCGCTCTCCCATGTAATCCTCAGGCTCCTCCCGGATCATCATGCCAAATCCCTTGACTCCAATAATAATGCAAAGGAGCCGCATTGTGATAGGGGGATTTGTCCTCTGACTTATGTTTTCATACCTACGTGCTTAAGGCCTCCTTTCTGAAGTCCTCCCTCAATCTCAATTACTGCAAGAAGAGGCATTTATTTTCTTCAAGAAAATTGTTTAAAAGGGACGTGGATCTCGTTGGCTATAAAGATCAAAGAATTGTTTTCTATAAATAATAAGTAAATAGAAAAGAGACTAAAGGTTGAGGCAATTCAGAGTTATTTAAAATTATCTTTTGAGCTGTTCTAGTTGTAGGAGAAAAAAGCTCTCCTCCACTCCTAACAAGAAGTTTAGAGAGAAGCCTGTCTAAGATTCACAAAGCTTTCAGAGGACTTTGACACCTATCATTTCAACCCATCTTCACAAACATCCCGGGATATGAGGAAAGTGGGCATTATTATGATACTCATTTTAAAAATAAAAAGTATAGGGGAGTAAATTAAAGCCCAGGGGATAATCTTAACTTCAGGAGTAACTAAGGCTAGGCATCGAGAAGAACTTGTCCTCTGCAGGAATTGTGAAACACTGGAATTCACTACTCAGGGAATGTGAGTCAATCCAACTCATCATAGCTGAAAGAGGGCTTTGGAAAAACAAGGCCATGGGGCTTCACTTGTCACATCATATCAAAATTGCTCTAGTACTTGTGTGTCTTCCCTGCTAGACCCTAAGCTTCCACAGAGAGCTCAGAGTCTGTGGCAGTTCATTGTTACAGCCTCAGAGCTAACCAGAGGGCCTGATGTTAAACACTTACTCAATAAATATGTGATGAAGGAAGGGGGAAGGGAGAAAGGAAAAAAGGAAGGCAGGAAAGGCTGAAGAGGGTGTGAGCAGAGGCTGAGAAGAAACTAAGGGAAGGAGAAGAGAGCTAAGGGGCCCAGAATGGCACAGAAGCTACAGTAAACAGGAGAGATAAAAAAGGCAGGCATTGGAGGGACACAGGAGCAAGAGAATTAGGGACTGCCAGGACACCAGTGAAAACAGAATGGAAGGAGGTCACAGAGAAAAAAGAAGGGTGTAGGGGAATGTCTGGGCAAGAAACATTCCCTTATGGCCCCAGCAGTTGGTGCCTCCTATTGGTGGTAGTTCCTTCTCCCAGATCCTGTAAGCCAGGGGCTATGTCAGGAGCTAAGGACATGATGGCTGAGAAGAACTATGCACAGGACAAACAAGCAGGAGACAGGTATTTACTCAGCAAACATCTTGGAGCCTATTCTCCAAGGATGGAGGAGCCAGCTTTGGCAGCTGCTTTACTCTGAAGTCACTAGACAAGTTGGGCAGGTGGAAGGAATTCGGGGAGCACATAGGAGCTACTGTGCCTAAGACATGATCTCACTATGCTGGGCATCTGGGTACCCACCTCAACTCAGAGCCAATTCTAAAACGGGTATGACTGGGGCAAAAGTCAGGGTACTCTCGGACAGGAAGCAAGTTTGAATCCTGGATGTGCTATGTATTTTTTGGTGAGTCACTCAAACTTTCTGGCCTTCACAGGGAAAGTGGATAGAGTTGGACAGCTAAGATTTTTACAATATCCAAGTTTTACAGGTTTGACACCTGCACATTTGACAACATGTTTTTCACTGGCCTTTCCTACCCACCCACCATCATCAACTTCTTCTTCCTGATTCAGTCCCCAGTGCCCAATAGCAGGCACACTGTGTTGAGGCCCCTTGAAGAGTTGGAGATATTTAGCATGTAGGAAATAGGTTTCTAGTGTTCCAGGGGGGATTTCAAGGAAGGTTACTGGACCATAGAGACCCAAACTTAGTCTCTGGTTTCAGAGAGGCCTATCCGTCTATACTCTAATTAGGATGGCACTGCTGTGAAGGTGCTTCCCGAAGTTCCAACCCACCCCACCGATAAGAAGTGTCTGGTTCCTGCTGCCGCTCTGTATCCACAAACTTCTTGCATGTACCTAGAGATACCAGAGGAGGTCGTTCAATCAATCTTGGAAGCTAGAGACACTGCCCTGCTAAAGATCACCAACCTCCTCACCAACCTCCTCATCAACCTCCTCATCCCACCTCAGATCTTGATTCTTTTTTTTTTTTTTTTTTTTTTTTTTTGAGATGGAGTTTCGCTCTTGTTCCCAGGCTGCAGTGCAATGGTACAATCTCACTACAACCTCCACCTCCCGGGTTCAAGCAACTCTCCTACCTCAGCCTCCCAAGTAACTGGGATTACAGGCGCCTGCCTCTACACCTAGCTAATTTTTGTTTTTTTAGTAGAGACGGGGTTTCATCATGTTGGCCAGTCTGGTCTCTAACTCCTGACCTCAGGTGATCCACCTACCTCAGCTTCCCAAACTGCTGGGATTAGAAGAGATGAAAAGGTACCATTTCTCCCTTACAGCATCTTCTGACATGCTGCAGAAATCAGGAAAATAGAAATAAAGATTTCAGCTATCACCATGGAAACTGGCAGTCTCTATGGCTTCCCCTCATGCACACTCCCCATCAACTCTTTCCCTCCCACCTCTACGTCACATAAGCTCATAAGATTTCTCTTTGTGGCCAACCCACCAATTCATTTGGAACAAAGAACAGAAAAATAGCTAGTTTGGAGAAAACAGCCTGACCCCTGGCTTTCTAACCACTCCCCTAGGGCTGAGGTTCCCTCCCAGATCATCATGTCCTCTTCTTCTCTCACACAGAGCCCCATCCCCATCTCACCATCCCTCTGGTGCCTTCTTCATATGCTCATATAGTTCCCCCCAGACAGAAATCTTGTCCTATTGGTCCCCAAATGTGGGTCCTTTAGCTTCAAAAGGCTTCAGTTCAGAACCCCCTCAGCCTCAGACTGCCATGCTCTGAATCCAGCTGCCTTCATCCCCATCTAAGCCCATTCTTCATGCCACTTGCATGCAGACCTACCATGTTCACAGTCCCAGAGCCTCTCATTCCCACCCAGGTACTCTCCATTCTTAATATTCTCCAATTCAGGGTCCTCATCCCCTATCATTCTGCATATCCTCAAGCACTTCCTTATTAAAAGGAGTCTTTAAAAATATTGATATTTCCCATCATTCATCCCCATTCTCACCCATCCCCCTACCAACTCTTTATTCAATCTGCATATTGAATGTTTGAACACCTGTGCCCCCTTGAGAGAAGAGAGGGAGAAGGGAAATCTCTCTTAGTGCTCTCTTCTCCTTTCCCTCGTCCTGCTCCAGTGCCCAGTGGGGGCTGTGAGACTTAATTAGCCTTTCCAGATTACTCTAAGGTTCTTGAGGGAGGCTCCAAAGACTATTCCGTGCTGGGAGAAATTTTATCGGCGTCTTTTATGGCTTTGTTTGTTCTTCAATTTCTCCAGCTCGGACTCTTTATCCAAGTCTCTTCAGTCATAAAACAACCTCAAAAGGACAAACTGAAACCTAACTACCTAGAACCACCTTGATGCCTGCCCCTCACCCCACCCCGTGATTGAAAAGGAGCCCCTGGATCCCTCTGGTTGCCCCTGCAATCTCCCCTACCCACCCACCAAGCACCCATCCCAAAACATGGTATTCCACTGCCCCACCTCCCCTACCTGGGAAAATGGAAATAGAGGATGACTCAGGGGGTCAGGGAGGATCAAGGTTTGTTTAGAGCTTTGAGATCTCTGGATGACAAGTAAAAAGGGTGGGGAGTTGTGAAAAAGTCAGGTGAAGCGTCTGGGGCTCAGGAGCAAATCACTGTCCACCCCACCCACCCACTTCCCAGACTGAGGTTCTTAGTCTTTCATAAGTGTGTAAAACAGATTTGCACTGAAGCATGAGCACTTTAAGCTAGCCTGTACAGAACTGCCCAAGCCTTTGCTTCTTCTGTAGGGAGCTGAAAATTGAGAAGACAAACATGCGCCTAAGATAGCCTCCATCTATTTCAGCTAGATGATCTAAAATATGTTCATGTAAGTCCAGCCTATTACTGTTCTGGTCAAGATCCGGACTTCCGTAGAGAAAGGAAGACTTACAGAGGACTAAGAGTAAGATCTGTTATGTTTCTAGAGGGTTATTTAACCTTGTCTCTTAAGAACAAGACAATAAAGAGCTGGTAACAACACCAGAAGATGTTAAAGTGGCCCTATTGTATACTCTCTCCTTCCCAAAGTTATCTTCAACTTTCCAGTTTTCCCTTTCGACACTGTTTTCTCTCAATTATCTCATCCATTTCATGGCTTCAATTTTTACTTCTATGTGGGTGAGTTCTGAATCTGTTCTTCCAGAGCTGGTCACATTCCCCACTTCCAGTGTATGATGAATGGGGGCTCCACTAGCACCTTAAACCAACTTAATTTAAAATGTAATTTACACTCCCTTTGAAACCTGGCTCTCCTTCTAGCATCCTCTTTTTCTGTTAGCGGTACCACTATTCTACTAATAATCAAAGCTGAGAACCTCTACCCTCATATTTGACTCCTCTTTATTTTCCCTTTTCTCCCATCTTACCCACCCTCCCCACCACCACTCCACCAAAGTCCATTAGTAACCAAGTTTTGTTCATCACGTTTTCACAATGTCGGTACTTCCATCCATGCATTTCTATTTGCATGCCATGGTCCTAGTTTAGTCTTCTAGCATTTATCATCTAAGCTTCTACATAAGCATCCTAATAGTTCTCCCTGCCTCTCATCTCTTTTCTAAGTTATCTGCCCACTAACTCAAGAAAGATCTCATTTAAGCAGTTTTTACATGTCTTTTCATCCCCTCTTCTAGAGCCTACAGTTCTATTCATCTCTTTCAAAATAACTTTACATGAACCCTCTGTGCCAGATAAATGGGCCATCTTTTTCATTGTTTCATTCATTGAACAAATACACATTGAACATCTAGCTACTATATATTTGGTATGCTAAGAAATCAAATGTGAAAATATATCATCCTGGACCTCAAAAAGTTTAGAGAAAGCTCTGTTTAGTGTGTGTAGAATACCTTTTGCTCTCTTGCTTCCATAACTACGAGTCATTTCATTAATGCAGAATGTTCTGTCTATTCTCAAAATTTTCCTTAAAATCCTACCACTTCTATGAAGCTTTCTCTAGCCAGTCCATCACAATTCTCCCTCCCTTCCCAGAATTCCCATAGCACTTAATTGTGGTTACCACTCATAGGCCATTGTCTTACTGTCTGACTTATAGTTTTCCAATGCCATACTTAAATATACTCTGTGTGTGTGTGTGTGTGTGTGTGTGTGTGTGCACCCAAATGATTTCAAGCATCTGGAGAGTAGGGACTGCCTTTCTTTGTTACTCATGGCATTTAATGTAGTGCCTTACACACATGATTATGCATGTAATGTGATTGAAGACACCATAGTGGCCAACTGAAGAAGGGAATTTCTGAAATAGAAATGCAGTATAGTGTCATGGAAAAAGCAATGATTCTGAAGTCAGAAAAAGTGAGTTTGCCTTCCTGCTCCACCAGTTGTTAGCTGAGACCTTAAATTCTGTGCCTAGTGTATAGGGTTTTTGTTTTGTTTTGTTTTGTTTTGTTTTGTTTTGTTTTTTGTTTGTTTGTTTTGGGACGGAGTCTCTCTCTGTCACCCAGGCTGGAGTATAGTGGCATGATCTCAGCTCACTGCAACCTCTGCCTCCCGGGTTCAAGCGATTCTCCTGCCTCAACCTCCCAAGTAGCTGGGACTATAGGTGCCCACCACCATGTCCAGCTATTTTTGTATTTTTAGTGGAGACGGGTTTCACCATGTTGGCCAGGCTGGTCTTGAACTCCTGACCTCAGGTGATCCACCCGCCTCAGCCTCCCAAAGTGCTGGGATTACAGGTGTGAACCACCATGCCTGGCCATGTATGGGTTTTTTAATGAGAATTTAGCTTGATGAGAAAACACGTGGAAAGAGTAGACTAGTGCCTAGAACCTAGTAAATGCTCTATAAATACTCACTTCCTTCCTTTCAGTTTGGTTCTAGTAAGGCAGGTTGGGTAGGATAACCTGCTTTGGGGACTGCTACAGTTCAAATGTTTATTCCCCCCAAACCTCACATTGAAATTTGATCCCCAATGTTGGAGTTGGCACCTAACGGGAAGTATTTGGGTCATGGGGTGAATCCCTCACGAATGGATTAATGTCCTTCTGAGTAGGGGTGGTAAGTGAGTTCTCATTCTTATTAGCTCTGACAAGAGCTGGTTGTTAAAAAGAGCCTGGCACTTTCCTCCCCTCTCTCTTGCTTCCTTTCTTGCCATGTGATCTCTGCACAAACTGGCTCCACTTCACTTTCTACCATGAGTGGTAGCAGGCTGAAACCCTCACCAGGAGCAGATGTTGGCATCAAGCTACTTATACAGCCTGCAGGGCATGAGCCAAATAAACTCCTTTTCTTTCTAAAGTTCCTTTATAACAACATAAATGGACTAACACAGGGGCCTTCCTACTTCAGCTTGTGTAGGCCCACAGGAACACAACTGAGAGAGAAACACTAACCTACTCAATCACTGCTGACTTTCTCTCCATCTTTATTCTTGAAACCCTCAGCATTTAGCCTACTTTATCACTTTTGTTATATCACAACTCCCCTTCTCTAGGAAGCTTCCCACTCTAGTTTCTCCCAGTAGTCCTAAACTCCAAGTCTGGAGAAATTATTTTCTCCATCCTCCATTCCTAGGCCTGACATCATCTTATTTACCTTTTCTGAATAAACTTTCTAGGATATTAGATCTAAGGATCTCAACACCCTAGCAAGGAGCCCATTCTCTTCCTCAACCTTAACCACCACCTCTCCCAGCCCCTCGCAGATATTGTGAAAAAGCTTGGGGACAGTGACCTGAGCAACACAGTGGCCAATGAAAGCCCAGGAAAGTCTAGCACCTCCACATGAAGTCTGAAATAACTCAAGGGTCACCCAACCCAGAAGGAGAGTGAGTGTTAAAGTTTCTTTCCATTTCTGTTTGGACCCAGGTAAAGATCTAAAAAATCAGACAAAACAGAAACACAAAGGGTTAAAATCCAGGAGTTCTGACCAGTGGAGTCATCCTGTCCCATCACTGCGACCACCAGCAGTGGCAACAGGTGTCTACTAGGGCTTCAAGAGCTTCTCTGGTAGAGAAGGGGGGAAGGCGAGGGGTGAGTCAGCACAGGCTGAAAACAGAGGGTTTTGTTCAAAGAGAAGTCTGTGATGCAAGCTCTAGGGAAACAATGTGTTCCTTGTTTCTTCACCCCCTCCCCACCCATCAGGCCTTCACCTCTCTGTTCTCCCCACACTCCAGTCAGATCATTGACCAAGTCTTTGGTCAGAATTAAGACAATAGAAGCAGCCTCCTAAGAGCTTCTGGTTTCCATCTATCCATTCTCTACTCAACAACCTTAACTTTCACCATCATCCTGACTTATCCCCTTGTGGGAGGCCAGCAATGGCTCACAATCAGCCCTAATTTCACATCGCTATTCCTCAGCTTAAGTTTCAGAGCTTAACTTTATGCTATGATTCCACGACACTCACTCTTTGCTTTCAGCAAAGAAAATCTGCTTCTCTTCTCTCTGCCTCCAAAGACATAGACCTCTGACACATTCTTTTGTCTTTTTATCTATCCATTCCTTTCTTTCAAAAGGTCTATCTCTTTCTTTCTTTCAAAGCCGGCTCAGTATTATCCTCCAAAAAGCCTTCCCTGTGTAATCCAAATTTCTAATTCCAACCCCACTTTTATACTATGTACTCTTAGTATCTGGTATCCAATGTACAATTTTATTTGTCTGCATTTCTCTGGCTCTGACTTGTATAGCCTGACTCCTCCTTAAACTAAGAGCTCCTCCTCCCCCTCAATAATATTTTAAGTGTTTTATGTTCAGAATCAAGCATAAAAAGAGTCCAAGTTACAGAGTTATAAAAAACGGAGTGGGAAACCTGGGGAGGGACGAGGTGGGCAGTGATGGGTAGAAGATCACAGAGGTGGGAATGTGGGATGTATATTTGATATAGGAGGCACTAGGACACAAGGGTACCATCATTAAGTTTTTCTTCCTTGTTCATCTGCACATACTTCTGGGCTGGATGTTATACACAGAAATTACATAGATAGTCTTTTGCACTTTAAGGCCTCATAAAATAGTCACAATGAGATAATAAAGGACAAATAAACCCAAAAAATAAAAAATCAAAAGATAATAGGCTGAAATATGAAATTACAATACTCCACAGAAGTCAATGTAATTGAGAATAAGGACCAAGATGTGTACAAAATGAGAGAGGAGGACAGAGTTTTAAAACTGGGGTGGGAGAAGGGTAGGGAATTGGGGGGTGTTCCAGGTCCAGGCACAGTGAGACCAAGGAAGTCACCAGCTCTCCTCTAGTCCAGGAAAGCATCCTTGAAAAGAAGGAACTTTCTGAATGCCTTGAATGACAGGAAATAGATGACTTACTACGAGCCTCACCCTCTTTGAAAGAAAGTGGAAAGTAAACAAGCAGAAGGAAAGCATGGCAGATATGCCTGAGCCAGGCAGCAGCAGGATTTTGCTTCAGTCCCAGTCCTTCACCACTCAGCATTGTGATCCTAGGCCCTAGCGTTCCCTGGAACAGAGCATGTTCCCAACAGGACTGGACTGGTTAGAATGAGGTTTACCCCACCCCCAGCCCCAAATCCCTTCTACTCCCTGCTAGAGGGCAGAACTTCAAACCCTGAAATAAATCCCCTCATCAATACCACTTACAACGATATCATCCTTTACAATTCTCAAAGCACACTCATATGTACAATCTCATGTGAGGCTCCCACTCCCTACTGAAGCTCTATTCCACTCGGCATGCATAATACTGAAATTCTGTATCACAAATAGACATGGGGCTCCTAGCACCTGTTTCACAGTGTCTGGTAGCTAGCTGGTGCTCATGAAACACCAAGGAACAAAGGGTTGATGAATAGATCAAATGTCTAACTTCAACAAAATGGGATGAAATTTAATATCATAAAGGACTTCCTGACTTTGTGAATGGAAATCTATGAAGAGCCAGAACCAGTGACAGTCACAGAATTGGTCCACAACTTCCCAGGCCAACATGTTGGTACCTCCAAAATGTCCTTTCCTTAGCTTCTGAGAAAGAAAAGAAAGTGATACTTATAATATCCCTACTAAGTGCCTGTCATAGGTACTTACACATACAGTAACTCATTCATCCAGGCCATATTCCAGCCCAGACCTTCCGGAAAGGTTGCTTATACCTTTTTCTTTAATATCTTACAGAGGGTAAGCAAGAGGGTAACTTCACACATTTCACATGTGCCTTCCCACCTCCATTACTAAGGCTTTCCTTTCGAATAAGGACATTACTTTATGGTGTAGTTTAAACCCCTTTCCATTCAAAGCATCTCTCTTATAATCCCTGCCTTAGCAAGCTTCCCTGCCTTACCCCAGCACCCCTACATACATCCCACATATATGCTGTTTTCTTCTGCCCTATGTTCCTTGCTTCCCTTTCCACGCCAAAGGCAAATAGCCCTCCCTAAACTACAAAAAGGTAGATGCAAAGAAAGAGAGGACATGGTGATAAGGTAGAGGCCTTGAGCCTGGAGAGACTAACGAGGGTGGGAGGAGAGAGCCACCCACCCTCCGTCAAGGTGGCTTTGCCTGCAGTTTTTATTATGCATCGATTTTCTTATCCATCTTCTTTAGAGCCTCTTAGATCTTCAGGCTGCGGCTGTTTCTCCAAATTGTCATTCACTCCAAGCTCTCTAGCTCCTTGCAGCAGCTAAGGGAGGGAGATGGGGGCGGGGGGGCGGTGGCGGGAGAAGGCAGCCAAGAGAGGTGAATGAGGGTTGCTAAGTAACCGTTGCCAAGGAGCCAGTACCAAGGAGCATCTCAAGCTGCCGGCTTATTCCAACCTACCTCCCTTCCACATTCTCCCTCACTTAAGTTCTCTCAGGTCTATAAAGCAGCTTGATTCTGTCACCTTCACCAGCTGCAAAGCTTTTTCCTCAGCCCTTGAGATGCAGGGCTGCAGAATCCAGTGCCTGAGAATCTCACATTCCTAGACCTGAGTTGGTCATCATGGGCACCCTTCTGTCTTTCAGATGGCACCATCAAAAATAAATGATGACAATATTTAATTTGATTAACAAAAAGGAAGGTCCTGTCTGCATAGGCAGGTTACTTGTGGTAGCCTGTTCAGAGGGTGGACACAGGGGGCAAGCGGAGACCAGACAGTGTCTGTCTCCCTGAGACAATTTGAACCTCCTCAGGGAAGCCCCACCATTCCATCTGAAATTTTGTGAATTCTAAGAACACAATATATGTTCTGTTTCAGGATTAATTCTAAACTAAAATGGCATTTTGATTACTTAAAAATGTGATTATTAATTAGATTTATCCATGACTGTCCCCTCAACTGATGCAGAGACTCCAGAAAGTGCTACATATTTTATTTAAAACTTGCCTTATTAATTCCATTTAACTCAAATAAATATTAGCAGATCTATGGTAGGGCTAGCACAGAGCAGGGAGAATTGGTTTGGGCGAGGAGACTGTCACTGAGTTAAACTAGTCTAGGATTCAAACTCTGCCACAAATAATCCAGAAGAAGATGATCATTCTTCTGCCAACAACCCCAGATAACCCCGGAATCACCATCCCTCTGAGGTGAGTGTAGAGGAGATTAGGTAATGATCGCAGATTACTCTGGATTCTTACAAGATTCCCTATTTCCAAATTGACTAAGGGCATTCTCTTCACTAAACCCACAGTTCCTATCATATGCCACACATTTTTCTAGGTATTTCTGTCTGTGGTCCAAAGGGTCTCACAGCCATCTTCCTACCATTACTGAGAAAAATGGTTCCACCATCTCCTTCAAAATCTACCAGTTTTCCATGGCTGACAGTCAATACCTCTTAGATGTTCCAGATGCTGCTTCAAACAAACAGGGGCACTAAACATAAGAAGAATTCTTTTTACCTAAAGATCTCCAAAAGGTAGTTGTACCATATAGCACAGTGGTAGTGAGGAGCAAGATTTTAGAGTCAAATGGGCATAATTTCATGAGCAAGGAACATCAGACCTGCAACTGTAAAACAGGAATAATGCTGCCTATTTCACAGACTCCTGGTAGAATTAAATAAGATGGAGTATGTACCCAGTATTAATGTATTATAAGTGCTCGATAAATAGTTGCTGCTGTTATTATCAACATCATTATTACCTCTGGCCTACTCATAATAGGGTAAACAAACAAATAAAAACAGGAATCCCATTCACCAAAAAACCTGTAGTCACCATGTTTCTGTAGCCACCCAACTTCCAAAACTGAGCTATTATCAATTAAATGAAGGCAACGGCTGAAGTTATGTCTAAGCAATAACGTGGCCAGAGAAGGTAACCTACACTGAGGCTGGGATAGAGCAAGAGTCCAGGATATAATCATGACCCCACCACCTCCTTAAGGATCACCATTTACATGATAAGCCCATGAAGCAAATTCTGAATTAAGAAATTGAGAAGAAAGAATGGGTAAGAAAATGCTGCTATATAGGACTAAGGAGTTCCCTTTTTCTGACCCTTTATTCTAACCACATTTTATTTAAGTCACTATCACCTTCACCCCACTCCATCTATCAGGAAAGATGGGTCAGGAGGAAACTGCCCCTTAGGCCACCCATGTCAATGTCTAACAGGTTCTTGCTGCTAGTCCTTCCTGATGCCTAACCACAGTGACTTCTGCTGTGCCCAAAGCCCACTCCCTCATGTATGCTGCCCCTATAACTTATCTTCCCACCTCCTCAAGGTTAGAATCATAGATGAAGAAAATTGGGAGGGAAGAAAGGAAATGGAAATGAGAAAGAAAGCAAGCAAAAAGGACTGGTCAGGTGGTGGATGGAAGGAGTTAAGAGGATTGGAGACAGGGATGAGCGGGGTTGCAGGGGAAGAAGGGAGTAGAGTGAATGAAATGTACAGAACAGTCTTCCTGACTCTGCTCAGTGGTTACAGAAAGAAATAGGCCTGGTGAGAAGGGGGAAAAAAGAAGAGGAGAGACTAATGGGGAGATAGGCAGACAGCTTTTCACAGGAAAGGGAAATGAGTTTAGGTCTAAGAGAGAAATTCCCAATACAGATGCTGCCTTAGTGTTGCAGAGCCTGTTGTGGAAGAAACTTGGGACATCAGGATGTTCCCCTGACTGACGTGGGCCATAGGAGTGTCTGCCCAGGGGTAACTTGACAAGATAAACTCACATGATGTGGAGCAAAGGATCAGGGAAATTATTAGCAATTTGGTTTTTTGGAAAGTGGTTGAAAAAGGACAAAGCGTGAGAGCAAAGTAGTTGATAGAGACCATGATTTTAACTAAAGTCTCATCCTCTATCTCATCCCCTCGTTCAAGGAACCCAGAGAGGATAATCGAACCCTCTTTCTTCCTCTAACTCCCATCCTTTTCTCCTCTCCTACTGTCTTTTGAACATAGTTCCTTGGGAAAATCTGTCATATTTGTCTGCACTAATGTCACCCTGCCACCAGAATCCACACTGGCCTGCACTAAGCCCTGTTCCATCTGCCTAAGAAGGGAACCAATAACAGTGCCACCCACTGAGGGATAGACTCCACAGGACTTCCAGCTGAGAACTAAGTAAGATAATAATAATCTAAGACATTATTAACTCTGTGCTCTATCTAAATCTAGGATCCCTGGGTTCAGGGGTCAGCCTAACTATTCCACTGCCTCCATATATGTTCTTGTTTCACTCTTCCTTTCCTCTTTCAAGCAATGTTACTTTCTCTTCCACCTCGTTTACCTTGCACCCACAGCATAAAGTTCCTGACCAGACCTAAAGCCAACTTCAGTGTATAATCTCAGGTTCTGTTCCAAGTGCAGATGGAAGAAGCTGTGCAACTACTCTTGCATGCCTCCTACTTTAGGTGATGTAAGTGGTCCAGCTAAGACAAGAATTTGGCTGTTCGACTTCAAAGGCTATGGAGGTACCACTATTCTAAAGTCCCTGTCCATCTCTGATGATCAGAAGTCTCTTATGCACAACCTTAGCAGCTAGTAGGAATTGCAGTTCTTTCTCTTCTAAGTACCTCTTCAAAGCCAGCAATATGAGTCCCCTAAGTGCATGTGTGGAGCAAACAGGTAGGGTTTATCTTGAAGCAAAAGTACAATCTCTATCCTTGTTCAGGATGTTGCTTGCAGAGAGGCTGGTCCCAGTGGGGTAGGAGAAGGCTGAAGAGAAGTGAAGGCTACAGTTTTAATTACAGAAACTTTCACTAACTAAAGTAAGACCTTCTCAGCAGTCTGAAGTGTTCCTCAGCATGACCAAGGAGGTCAAATCCTTTGTGAGAAGGGGAGCGATTATTCCTGAGCTAACAACCAAAATGTGTATCCCAAGAGGAAGCAGGAGTTGGGAATGTGATCAGTACTCTACAAGAGACATGAACTCACGCCACCAACTTGTACCAGGAGGAGAAGGGCAGGAACGTGGTCAAAGCAAGACCCTGGCAATGAAAGGACTAACTGAGGCTGCTGGGGAATTGGCAGACCACATGCTTCACAGAGCCCTGGCTGCCTTCAGCCTTGTATCAGGATCCAGGAATGACCAAGAGGGTCTCTAAAGTCACATGGGGGACATCCTTCCCCTCCCCAAAACCCTAAAGGCCCTGACCCACACCCCCAAGAAGTACAGAGCCCAGAACCTACTGAGACTGAGATGGGAGGCTAAAAGGGAGTCTCTGTGACAGCAATTTGTGTCTCCTTTTGTCTACCTCTGATCTCCATCTCTTCCCCCAGCTTCTCACATCCCCAGGCATTATTTAAGAGGCCTCTACCTTGATCTGTCTCCAAGTCTCCTGCAAGATCAAAGCTCTTAACACCTGTTTTGCTTGCTGGCTCCTAGGCTAGAGAAGAGGGGGCAGGGTCCATCTTGAGGCAAGGGGAGGGCCCTGACTGCGCCTCTTCCCAAGGCAGAGGGGAGGGTGCGAGGCTGACCCAAGGTAGGAGCCAAACCCAAGGCTGAGTTGGAACAACGCCCCCTGGTGGGAAGGCCATCATTCTTAGTCAATTATTGATTTTATTATTACTGTTACTCAGGTTATACATCGAATTAACTCATAATTATAGTAGGGTAAATATATTACAGTGACAAGAAAGGCCTTTCATAATATCCTTATCTAAAGAAGTAAGATTCCCTGTTAGTCTCTATAGCAAGAACCTGTTTACATCCTTCAGGTATTTATCATCATCTGTAATCATTTAATTGCTTGTTTTCTTGCTTATTGACTGTTCCCCACTACAAAAAGCTCTATATTTGAAAGAAAAAAAGAATGAATGATGAATAAATAAGTTATAAGGGAATAAACCTACCAGAGGGATAAAAACTTCCCTATAATACGATATATATCATGTCCAGATCTTATTAACAATAGTATCTTTTTTCTTAGCATTTTGATGTTTATTTCCAGATTTTTCTATGAACAATTTTTTACATTGCTTAAATAATATACACTTAAAATAAAATAATATACACTTAAAAGAAAACACAATCATATACATTTTGTGCTATTACAAACTCATGTAAATAGCCTTTTTATGACAACATATTAGAGTTCAAGTTGGAGTGAGATCATCAGGTATTCACAATAATATTTTATTTATTTACTTATTTATTTTTGAGACAGAGTCTCGCTCTGCCTCCAGGGTGGAGTGCAGTGGCACAATCTCGGCTCACTGCAACCTCTGACTCTCTGGTTCAAGCAATTCTCCTACCTCAGCTTCCCAAGTAGCTGGGATTACAGGCACGTGCCACCACGCCCAGCTAATTTTTGTATTTTTATTAGAGACGGGGTTTCACCATGTTGGCCAGGGTGGTCTCGATCTCCTGACCTCGTGATCCTCCCGCTTCGGCCTCCCAAAGTGCTGGGATTACAGGCATGAGCCATCATGCCTGGCCAATAATAATATCTTTAAAATATCCATAATGCCCTTACTTCCACATGTCTACCCATGGCTTCTTCCTTACAGCTATATACCACTCATTAAATTTATTTAACAATTGTTTGCTCTATGTTAAGCATTGTGTAGAGAATATAAAAATATACAGGACACAGTCCTTCTGCTCCAAAAGCTTATAGTTGAGTAAGGGAGAAACAGAAGATGCACAACTATAGCTGATGATCAGTCAAAGGAGGATAGGAGTTGAAAGTAAAGAAATTGCTTCCAACTAGGGCTATCCAGGAAGGTTCGGACAGCGGGTAACATCTAAGTTAAGCCATGATTGTGTAGGATTTCAGTAGTCAGAAATTGGGAGGAAGGAATTCCAGGGAAAAGACATAGCTAATGGGAAGGAATTCTTGACTTTGGGGATCATTTGATATGGAACTGCTCTTTATTAGAAATGCAAAGAACGGTGAAATTCAAGATAAAACTGCAGAAGCCTGAGGTTTTAAAAAAGGATGACAAGAACCAGAACCTGGGTCCCAGTTCAGGTTTCATTTGTGCCCACTTCTATTGTATCCAGTGTTATTTAAGGGATGCATACAAGGTTCAAAGAGGACAGGGTACCCATTGTGCTTCCTTCTATATGTCTCTCATCTTCCCTCTTCCCCCACTGAGTTCTTTATTAACAATGAAATGATTTCTTAATCTCATTACTGAGAAAAGCACAAAGCACAGAAAAGCATATGCTACACAAATTAAGTTGGGTAATTTGCATACCTAGGGAAAGGGAGAAACCCCTCCCCCTTCCTTCTCCAGAGTCAATTTTCCTTGATCTTCTGACACCATATGTCAATAAATATCTATATTTCCTCATGCCCTGGACAGGAGATGCTGTTAAATGTCAAATGTAAAGTAAAGTTTGTCATAAAAATCCCTCATAAAAAAAATCTCCCAACTACCAACATTGAAAGATGGAGGAGGGGAATTCCTGTGTTGTGTTTGCCTCCTAATAATGTTCAGGTCATCCAGCGTCTTGCTTCCAGGAGCATCACAGACAATCTTTTCTTAAAGTTTTCTACAAAAGCAGGCAGAGGCATTCAACTCCTCTTACCACCCTTGCTTCTGCAAAAGTTTATTCTCATTCTGGTTTTTTTTTTTTTTTTTTTTTTTTTTTTTTTAATAAAACAGAACCACTGTTTAAATAATCAGTTTCTCACAATCTCAACTGTAGATGTATTAGTATATTTTTAAATTCTCCTCTCTCTGACAAAAGTATAGAGTCCCACTTAGAAGCAAATAAACAAATAAAACGAGTTCTCTGAGCACCTTATATCAAGGGGTTCTAGAAAAGGGACAGTAGATGTGGGTGGTACCCATACAAGGGCGACTGTGTGTTAGGCTAGAAAGTAAAGGACAGGAGAGGATTGCCTTGTGGTTGCTGTTTCTCTTTCTCTGCAAACCTCCTCTGATTATAGCAGATTTATAGGGGCCCCAAAGCAGCCCAGCATCTTAGCCATAAACTTCCCAGAAAGAAAACTCATTGAGGTTCCCTTGAGAGGTGATGAAAAATAAATATCAGGGTTTGGTACAAACACATCAGCCAAGACCAGGGGTGGAAGACAGCCAGTTCTCTATAGCTGGTTTAACTCATTCAGGATTTGTACATACACACACACAACATACACAAAAAGTCTAACACATATACTCATGTTTATGGACCCACGGAGATAAGCGTACCTTACTCTTTAATGCCTATTTCCAGCCCAATGCAAACATGTGTCCACATAGCATGTATACACACATGACTTTCAATGAGTTGTTTTATACCCAGCCTCTCCCCCTTTCCAAGCTACTGACTGCAGGGTGGGGCACAGTGAAGGTGAATGAAGGAATGTCTGAATATAAGCTTGCATGTGTCACTAAGTGTGTCTCTGACTATATTCCAAAAAGCAAATAGAAATTGTTCCTTTATTATTCACTGTTTGGAGTATCTACTGTTTTTAATTACCTCTAAATACACCATTAAGTTTCAGTGATCATCTATCCCTCACTGAGCCACTACTCTGTGCAGAATATAGCTCAGGGGTTAGCAGCACAAGTTTTGCTCAAACTTGATGCAAATGCTAGCTTCACTACTTACCTTGCACAAAAGACTTAATCTCTCTGAGCCTTAGTTTCAACTTCTGTAAAATGGGGATAACAATACTTACTTCATAGAACTGTTGTATTACATTAGATAATTATGCAAAGCACTTAGAACAATGCATAGGGCACAATACTCAACAAAAAGTAGCTATTATCACCATCATTGTATTAAACATTGAAGATATATAAAGAATATACATGGGGCCCGGCGCAGTGGCTCACGCCTGTAATCCCAGCACTTTGGGAGGCTGAGGTGGGTGGATTGCTTGAGGTCAAGAGTTCAAGACCAACATGGCAAAACTCCATTTGTGGTAAAAAAAAAAAAAAAAAAATTAGCCGGGCATGGTGGCAGAAGCCTGTAATCCCAGCTACTCAGGAAGCTGAGGCAGGAGAATCACTGTAACTTGGGAGGCGGAGGTTGCAGTGAGCCAAGGTCATGCCACTGCACTCCAGCCTGGGCAACAGAGCGAGACTCCATCTCAAAAAAAAAGAAAAGAATATATATATATGTGTGTGTGTGTGTGTGTGTATATATATATATATATGAGTAAGCTGGGCATGGTGACTCATGCCTGTAATCCCAACACTTTGGGAGGCCCAGCAGACAGATTCCTTGAGCCCACCTCAAGTTTGAGACCAGCCCACCTTGAGCCCACCTTGAATTTGAGACCAGCCTAGGCAATATGGCAAAACCCTGTCTCTAAAAAAAAAAAAAAAGTTAATTGGCCAGGTGATGGCACATACCTGTAGTCCCAGCTACTTGGGAGGCTGAGGCAGGAGGATCACTTGCACTCGGGAGATGGAGGCTGCAGTGAGCCATGATGGCACCACTGCACTCCAGCCTGAGTGACAAAGCAAGATCCTGTCAAAAAAAAAAAAAAAGAACATATGTAAGTAAAAGAAATGTTCTTTTTCCTTGGGAGTTTAAGAAACCTCATTGGTAAGACAAGATAGATACATGGAGAGACAAAGGACATGGGCAACTTAAAAACTGTTATTTGACCTAAAATGCAACTTATTGTCCTAAATCTTAGCCCTATTTTAGAAATTTTAGCAAGCGGTTTAAAGTCTGATGAAATTTATGTCATTCATCATCCCCATGCCCATCACCTTAAATTCACCACACATCCATGTAGCCTTTCATTTAAGGAATCAAATGAGGAGAATCCTTGAGATAGAAAAGATTTTGAGAGTTTATTTTGTGCATTTCCCTGTTTCAGAGCAGGAGCCCTCCTAGGCATTCCAAACCAAACTGAGGCACCCACATGCATGGCCAGAAAAATCTGGCCAACCCCTTCAATCCTCCCTTTAACTCCAGAAAATTCTTTATGTTCAGTTTCAATCCACACCCCTTCAATATTGATCTTTCCTTGTTATTTATTCTTATTGGAGGTAAAGTAACAAACTCTTCAAAAGCTTAAGAAAAGTTCTGAGATGCCACTCGATAACTTTTTTGCATTGACTATGACTTCAGATCTCTGGAACTCTATGTCTTGCATATTTTGTCATTAGCCCATTAAATATCATCACAAGATCCTTTAAAAAGCATTAATTTGGCCCCTCCAAGGGTATAACCCCTTACCCATTCATCTGGTCTCTCCTTTAAGCCTTTGGAAGAAAACAAAATATCCTAATTTCCATTACAGGTAGTTAAGAACTGCTACTTCAATCCCTCCACCCCCATAGTCTCCTCAATTAGTATCATTAGTATCATCAAATTGTCACTCATTTGATTAAGGGACAGTACAACCCTGAGGCAGGGGCATGACTGATCTGACCTCCCAGTCCCTTTCAGTCCGTCCATCCATATGAAGTAGGGGAAGCAAAATTGGCAGCAGTCCTAACCCACGCAACACTTGCCCAAGGGGAGCCCCTGAGCACCAGGCAGACTCCAGCGTGGGCACAGCAGGCATTTTCCCAGAGTGGGCCGAGTGCCAAAGCCTGGCATGGTAACTGGTGTGGGAGGCCTGGAGACAGGGAGGTGAGCCAGGGCCCATACTCTTCCCTCCTCCCCAGATTCAGTCTCTCCAGCCTGAGCCTCTCTGCTAATGCTCCCAATTCCAAAGTTCCTCAGCCCCTATCTATTCCCTTCCATAGTGCCCACCCTAGGCCAGATGCTTCTCACCAATCATCTAGACCTGTGCTTCTCAAACTTTCAAGAGCATGCAGATCACTGGGGGAGTGTGTTAAAAATGCAGATTCCAATTCATTAGGTCTGGGTTAGGGCCTAAGATTCTGTATTTCTAACAAGCTCCCAAGTGATGCCCATGGTACATGGACCGCACTTCAAAAAGCAGAGATCTCAATGACTATAGCAATTTCTACAAGTGTCTCCCAGGAAGCGTCCATCTATCCAATTCCATCTGTCTACTTATCCTCCAGATAGTAATGAGAACCATATCTCAGGCCTTTCTGATTCAGAAATCTCCCTCCATGGCACAATACACAATACAAACCTGGTTTATAAATTTCAATTCAAATGTGAAAAAAAAATGCAATCTTCACAACAGTCTCATTCGTGACTCCAAAGATCCATGTAGCCTAGGATTACTGTCACATTTCTTTTCAAATCTGCCTATCCCTCTTTTATTTCCAAAATTGCTCATAGACATCCTCTTTCAGGAAGCATCTCTTCACAATTATCTCTTTCTCAGTTTCTACTCATACCTTCCCTTTCCAAAGTAATGAGGTTTCAATCCCTGTCTCCTTACTATTCTCTTATTTTAGCCCCAGCTTTCCTCACCATTTTGGGTGTGAATTCCTACCGCAAAGAATCTTAGATGCTCTCACAAAGGTTTTGCACCCAGCTAAAAAAAAAAAGAAAAGAAAAAAAAGAAAGCACCTAAATGAGTTGGCAAGTATATGGGGAACCCTGCCTCTAGAAGATTTCCCTGGTGTCACCCACTCTCTGTAAGGACTATTTCAGAAATCCTACAAGTAAGAGAGTAGCTTTCCAGTCCTCCTTCCCAGGACAGCCCCTGTGTATAAATACAGAAGGAAAACATTGAGCCTTCTTCCATGCCAAAGCATAAATCTCTGACTGCTTCAGGAAAGATGCCTGTTGTGCCCACGCTGGAGCCAGTCTAGTCTTCAGGGATTCCATGGAATTCCAGGTAGAGTGGGCTGGGCCTTCTATCAATTTCACCACTTCCTGCTCCTCCCTGAATTCCATGGGAATAGATGGAGAGGGACCAAGGGAGGTTGTTACAGGCATTCTCCTGCCCCAGGTTTGTGTGATCCCTTGTTGCTCTTTGAATGAACAACACTGCTCTTACTGTTGGGGGAGGAGGTCTAAAGGAAGCAGAGAACCTAGTGCTTGCCGTGAACAAGATTCCAGTACGATGGAATAGACATAATAGTGACCAGGACTCGGGCAGAGCCAAACAAAAGCAAAATTAGAAGCAGGAGCTGGGTACAGTTCTAGATACTAGAAGAATGGGGAGAAAGGCTGTTTGACAAAGAAGTCTCCTAGAAGATCGTTTTAAAGGAGATAGTGCTAGTCTGAAAAGAAGGAGAATCGTTTGTAGCAAGGAAATGTATAAGGCTCAGTTCAATTAAACAGTTATCTATTAAATGCACATTACATGCCTGGCATCTAGTGGGTGCTGTGCAGGAGTGAACAAGAGATGCTCCTTACCTATGAGCTACAATCTAGGGGAGAAAGAAAGAAAATAACACACAGAAAACTGTGCTATTTTAATCTAGGTGTACTATTAAATGAAGGCGACTGTTAGAAGGGAGCCTTCGTTTCCCTCATTTCATCTTTATATATGGAGAGGTTTCAGCTGGAGCTTTGGTTTTCAAAGTGTGATCCCTGGACCAACAGCATTAGCATCACTTGGGAACTTGTTAGAAATGCAAATTCTAGGCCAGGCACAGTGGTTCAAGTCTGTAATCCCAGCACTTTGGGAGGCCGAGGCAGGTGGATCACCTGAGGTTAGGAGTTCAAGACCAACCTGGCCAACATGGCGAAATCCCATCTCTACTAAAAATAACAAAAATTAGCTTGGCATGGTGGCAGGTACATGTAATCTCAGCGACTCAGGAAGCTGAGGCAGGAGAATAGCTTGAACCCAGGAGGCAGAGGTTGCAGTGAGCCAAGATCACGCCATTGCACTCCAGCCTGGGCAAAAAAAGCAAAACTCCATCTCAAAAAATGAAGAAAGAAGAAAGAAAGAAAGAAAGAAAGAAAGAAAGAAAGAAAG
>NW_016814460.1:1080059-1125463 GCF_001698545.2 Rhinopithecus bieti
CCCACCCCCACCCCCACCCAGGGCTACTAAATTTGAAACACTGGTGGTGGAGCTCAGCTATCTGTGTTTTAACTAGCCCTCCAGGTAATGTTGACACATGCTAAAGTTTGAGAACCACTGAACAGAGTGATACCCCTAGCCTGTTTCCACTGTCTTACTTTCTGTGACTTCTTTGAGTTGAAGAGACGGCACTGAGTGTACCCAGCCTAATCCCCTTCCAATTTTTTTTTTTTTTTTTTTGAGATGGGGTCTGTCTCTGTCTCCCAGGTTGGAGTACAGTGGTGCAATCTCGGCTCACTGCAATCTCTGTGTCCAGGGTTCAAGCAATTCTCCTGCTTCAGCCTCCCAAGTCTCTGGGATTACAGGCACCCACCACTATGCCCAGTTAATTTTTTTTTTCTTTTTTTTTGAGACAGTCTTGCTCTGTCGCCCAGGCTGGAGTGCTGTGGCACGATCTCGGCTCACTGCAAGCTCTGCTTCCCGGATTCAGGCCATTCTCCTGCCTCAGCCTCCCGAGAAGCTGGGACTACAGGCGCCTGCCACCACACCCGGCTAATTTTTTGTGTATTTTTAGAAGAGACGGGTTTTCATCATGTTAGCCAGGATGGTCTCGATCTCCTGACCTCGCAATCCACCCGCCTCGGCCTCCCAAAGTGCTGGGATTGCAGGCATGAGCCACCACGCCCGGCCAATTTTTGCATTTTTAGTAAAGATGGGGTTTCACCATGCTGGCCAGGCTCTTCTCAAACCCCCTGACCTCAAGTGATCCACCTGCCTCATTCTCCCAAAGTGTTGTGATTACAGGTGTAAGCCACCACACCCAGCTTGATTTTTTGTTTTTGTTCTTGTTGCTGTTGTTGCTTTTGTTTTCAGAGCCAGCCTGTCCACAGTACACATGCATTCCAACCTGTTCATACACAGCAAAACTCTAACAAAAGCAGCCTCTAGCCCTGTAGTAGGAGGCAGGTGGGCGTTCAGCAGAGTAAGTCTGTCTAATTTGGTGGTGTAGTATTAGCAAGCCAACACAGCTGCAGATTTAAAGCTAATGGTTTAAATGTCCGTATGTCTCCTAGGTCTTGATTATCAATTGGTACCGAACATAGGAGAGGGAAAATTGAGTTTTCGTTGTTGATTTTCTTTTCAAAGCCGGCCTGTTGGCCGGGTGCGGTGGCTCAAGCCTGTAATCCCAGCACTTTGGGAGGCCGAGACGGGCAGATCACGACGTCAGGAGATCGAGACCATCCTGGCTAACACGGTGAAACCCCGTCTCTACTAAAACTATAAAAAACTAGCCGGGCGAGGTGGCGGGTGCCTGTAGTCCCAGCTACCCCGGAGGCTGAGGCAGGAGAATGGCGTGAACCCGGGAGGTGGAGCTTGCAGTGAGCTGAGATCTGGCCACAGCACTCCAGCCTGGGTGACAGAGCGAGACTCTGTCTCAAAAAAAAAAAAAAAAAAAAGCCGGCCTGTTGGCTCTCACCAACTCCAAAAGTGGGTTTAAGTGAAGAGCTGGCAGGATGTAGGTTCAGACTACTTGCAGCAGAGAGACCTAGCTGAGGGGGTAAGACAGCAGAAAAGCCAGAGGAAATCCTAGAACGTTTTAACTACATGGAACCTTAGAAATTATCCATTCTTACTTCTCATGTTAAAGATAAAGAAGCAAAGCACTGAAGGATTTGGGTGGCTTATTGAAGGTCATGTTGCTGTTTAGCAGCAGAGACAAGACTAGAACCCAGGACACCTGGCTGTCAGCTGTGTACTCTCTGAGCAGGTGGACCAAAGAAGACAATAGTAGAGAAACATTCAAGTCCAAGAATACAGATATTACCAAGTAGAACCAACCCCAGGGGTTAGTGGGCTTAAAGCCCAAGTGCTTTGTACTCACAGGAAAGCTCTGGCTTCAATCTGCCTGTCCATGTTGCCCCTTCACACAGCCAAGCCTCAAGCAACAGAGCCTGCTCGGTGTGCTCAGAACACTGCTTCACTTTCCTGTGCTTTCCCTGGCATTGCTCCCTCTGCCTAGAATCCACTGACCAGCCCAGCACCCCCCACCAACCCTGCCCAGGTGGTGAAATCCTATCTGTCCTTTAAGAGAGCCAACTCAAATGCCATTCCTCCACAAAAATGTCTCTGATTTCACCAATCAACGCTCACCACTGTGCCAACCCAAAATGATCATCCTCCACTCTGAATTCCCAAGACCTTTTATTTATTCATATGTTACTTATGGCACTTATCACTTTTTACTTTGTGTTGCGGCTATACCTTACTTTTTGTATTAGAATATAAGCTCCTTAAGGGCAGCGGCCATACTTCATTACATGTGCTATCCTTTCATAATGCCTAGAATATGGTATACAATAAATATTTACTAAATCCATTATTTAACCAACCAACCAGAGCTCAGAAGTCATTTGTCAGGGAACATGTCACCTGTTGCAGCCCAAACATCACAGAAACTGACACTGAAGGACATCATAGAAAAATCAACCCTGCTCTTCCCCCAGAAAAACCTCCAAATACCTCCCAACATTTTGCTTTTTTACGCACCACATGACATAATCCCATTTGGGTTCGTCTAACTCATGTAGCTTCATGTACTAATTAAGCTGTAAGACACAGCAGGGCATGAATTTATTGTGCAATAATTCACACGCGGGATGTTTGCGCAGTGCTTGGGCGTGAGTTATGACACATTAATTCACGGCCTAGAGGGCCTCATTGCAATTACAGAACCATTTTTTAAATATCATCTGGGTTTAAAATACAAATATTGGTCTCCCCAGTCTTAAAACCCTTAGCCCCAAAATACAGCTAGCCTCCGTTCTCCTCATTCTGCGTTATCCACTTAGCTGTTCTGATGGCAAAGAATGTACAGTCCAATCCTTCATTTTAGTCCCCTAAAATCAGAGGGGCACTGTGAAAAGAGAGGAAGAGGGAGAATGAGGCAGAGACTTTATAACTATCTGCAACAGAGAGAGAGGAGCTGGTCCTTGGGTAAGGAAACACTGGAGAAATGGATCCTGTAGCCAACTAAGGGTCTATTACTAAGAAAGGAGAAGGGCCAGAAAAGACTTTTATGAATTCTTACATTCAATAAACTCTACCCAAAGCAACCAGGCAAAATTCACTGCAATGTTTATGTCCACAGTTAGGAGAATGTTATGGGTAGGGAGAGAAGAAATAAGTCACCTGGCTCAGTAACTCACAACTAAAAACAATTCCTTCTGTCTCCTCTCTCCCCAGGGTTCTGGGAGAGAAGGTGAGCTCACTTTTGCAGATGACTCTGCTCACTGGCCACACCGTGCTCTATAAACACCCTGCACCATCTGTGATGTCAGTCGCCAGCCGCCTGGAGAATCTGCCCTGCTCTGGGAGCTTGTATTAAAACACTCACTTATAACTCGCTATTAATTTTTCACGAGGAGTTATTTTTAACTCGCTCAAACCATTGTCTGAATATGCCAAATATATTTTCTTAATGAACGAGCCCGGCATGTGGTTCCTCCTTCCCCTCCTCTCCTGCTGCTATTCAAATGGTCCCTTCCTCACGGGGCACAGGGCTTGGATGAACTATTCACAGCAATGCCCCGGAAATGAGTAGTGGGGAACAGAGAAAACCAAGACACAAGGCCCACACTTTCCTCCCTACTCAGGCTTTGGTTTTGAGAGAACTTCAGGAATTTCAGGAGATGTTTCCAGGTTTTTAAAAACAGAAAGATCAAGTCAAAATTGAAAACTCTTCTTTACAAATTATCCAAAGGGACCCTTGGATTACCGGATCGAATCATCCCTCTACAAACCCATCCAGACTCCTTTATTTGCCATAATATTACCTGTCCCAATACTATGATTTCCTTGCAAGTAAGTGGGATAGATACACCGTCAATTTTTAACTCATGGACTCTTTCTAAACTATAAATCTGATTGAGTTGTTCCCCCACTTAAAACCCTTCCATAGTTCCCTTCTGCCGTCAGGATAAAGACTAAAGTCCTTAGCTAGTACTTCCCAATTTCTTCATAATTTCATTCTGCTTATTCCTCTAGCACCATCCTCTTCCCAGGTCGTGCTCCTGCCATGCAGTTCCACTCACCCTGCTCCCCTGCCTCTAATCCCCCATCAGCCCCTTCACTCAGCTGATTCCTACTTATTTTTCAATTCCTAGTTTAGAAATTGCTTCCCCAGGAAGCCTCTCCTGGCTTTTTCTCTGGATTAGGTGCCCTTCCTATATCCTCTCATAGCGTCTATGCTTACCCTATTTGGCATAAATTATCAAGATTCCAGTTCAGCTACCTGTCTCCTCCACTAGACTCTGAGTTAGGAGCTAATAAATATTTGTTGAACAAATGTACAAACAGAGAAGAGAAAACCTGAAAGAGCAGACAATCCAAAATTCCTATCTGCTTGACTTTGAGATACATACTTGGCAGCCAAGCAACCTTTATAAATCTGAGTCAGGTAAATATATAAATGGTATTACATTCCTTGTAGAAGGCAATCAAAATGAAAAGTGTGAAGGGAAAACCAACTGTGATAAAACCTTGACCGCAGATAATTCATGGCATGTATAAGCCACATGTAGGTGATAAAGAATTGTTTGCCGTTGTGGATGCTTGTTTTAGAAATATCAGCCTGCCTTGGATTGCAGGGAACCATCTAACCCTCAGTTAGCAGGTCCCTATTTATCTGAAGACATCATGCTCAGCTCTCCGTAGGACATCCCCTAAGCCAGAGGTTGTCACTCGAGGGGCCATAATTAAGATACCTGGGGAACATTTTCAAACTTCATGTCCTTACCCTCTGGAGATTCTTTTACAACTAGCCCCTTACTTCTTGTGACCACTCTAAACCATCCCAGACGACAAGAACCTGTCCTAGATTTAAAAGGGACAAGACTCTAAAACTTTCCTTCACAGGAAGGCAGCATAGTTTAGTAGTTAAGAGTAAGAGCTCTGGCCGGGCACGGTGGTTCAAGCCTGTAATCCCAGCACTTTGGGAGGCCGAGGCAGGCGGATCACGAGGTCAGGAGATCGAGACCAACCTGGCTAACACAGTGAAACCCCGTCTCTACTAAAAAAATACAAAAAAACTAGCCTGGTGAGGTGGCGGGCGCCTGTAGTCCCACCTACTCGGGAGGCTGAGGCAGGAGGATGGTGTAGACCCGGGAGGCGGAGCTTGCAGTGAGCTGAGATCCGGCCACTGCACCCCAGCCTGGGCGACAGAGCAAGACTCCGTCTAAAAAAAAAAAAGAGTAAGAGCTCTGTAGATAGACTGCTGGGGTGAAAGTTCAGCTCAACCATTTCACAGTTACATGATTTTGGACAGATTCTTATCCTTATTTTTTATTTTTATTTTATTTTATTTTTTTGAGACGGAGTCTTGCTCTGTCACCCAGGCTGGAGTGGAGTGGCGCGATCTCAGCTCACTGCAACCTCCGCCTCCAGGGTTCAAGCAATTCTGCTGCCTCAGCCTCCCGAGTAGCTAGGATTAAAGGTGCCCACCACCACGCCCGGCTAATTTTGTCTCTGGACAAATTCTTTACCCTCTATGCGCTCTAGTTTCCACAACTGAAAAATGGGAGTAAATAAACTTCATAGGGTTGTTGAAGATCAAATGCAGTAATGCTTGAAAAGTACTTAGCTCAGTACTTAGCAAAACAATATGTACTTAATACAATCTACCTAATACTTAATATTAAAATTTGATCTAAAGTCCTCCAACTTTGAAAATGAATTCATCTTTGTAAATGTCTAGCCTCAAAATCACCCACTGAAATTTGAGCCTGTTGGTTGGCCTTCATGAGAAAATAAAAACTGTTTTATTCTGTGTAATTTACCTTGAATCTCTGAGAACTCTAGTCAGATACCCTCAGGCCTGCTACTGGTAAATACTTTGGAGGGTCCTAGCCTTACTGAGTTAGAGCAGGCATTGAAAAGGCCAAGGCTCAGCCAGGCACAGTGACTCATGCCTGTAATTCCAGCACTTTGCGAGGCCAAGGCAGATGGATTACCTAAGGTCAGGAGTTCGAGACCAGTCTGGGCAACATGGCAAAACCCAATCTCTACTAAAAAATACAAAAAATTGGCCGGATATGGTGGCAGGCACCTGTAATCCCTCAGGAGGCTAAGGCAGGAGACTCATTTGAACCCGGGAGGTGGAGGTTGCAGTGAGCCAAGATCATGCCATTGCACTCCAGCCTGGGGGACAGTGAGATTCCATTCCCCCCCCCCAAAAAAAGAAAAGGATAAGGCTCAAATATTATAGTAAAAATAATAACTGACATTTATTGAACATTTATTATGGGCACTACATTGAGTATTTTACCTGTGCTTCCTCACAACAATTCTAAGAGACAAGTCCCATTGTTGTCTTCATTGTGTTTATTAGAAAACTGAGGTTTAGATAAGCCAAGAACTCGTACAAAGTCACATAGAGAACAAACGGTTGTGCCAGGATTTGAACAAAGACTGTCTGATGCCAAAACTCAAGTGAACTCCTATGCCACGCTGCCCTCCTTCCCTAACACTTTGTTGGGATTGTACACAAGTTTCCTTCAACACCCCAATTCCTAAAATGGACAGCAATTGAGAGGGAGGTCACAGTTTCCCTTTAGTGGCTCCTTGGACCTCAAGAATTCTGTCTTCTGCCCAGCCAGCCCTAAAAGGAAGAAATGATAAAAAGAGAAACACAGCATGAACAGTAATAATAATCATACATTTGCTTCATATTATTTCTGGAAGAGGCAGTACTGGGTAGTATAGTAGTAAGAGTAAAGAATATTGAGTAATTTTCTGGAGGGGAGCCATAGCTCTTCTACTTAACTATATAAATTTTGATAACTTGCTTAATCTCTCTAAGCTTCAGTTTTCTTATCCATAAAATGGAAATGATAATATTTGCCTTACAGGATCAATATGAGAAATAAATGAGAAGATACAAACTATCACACACTGCTGATGAGGGCCACCATCCTGATACAGTCTTCATGGAATTAAATGTGCACACGCTCTCTAACCAACAATCCCACTCCTGGGTATACCCCGCAGGAAAACTCTCTGGGTTCATAAAGAAGCCCAGACAAGGATATTTATCACAGCACTGTTTGTGGTAGTAAAAAGTTGGAGGCAACCCAAGTATCTATTACTAAGTGAATATGTAATAAAATCTACTGTATGAGCATAGTGGTCAGAAATAATGAAGTCAATTTCCATACAGCAACATAGATAAGGCTCAGAAACAATGTTAAGTGGAAAAAGTAAAAGCAGGATAAACCATATAGCACAATGTCATTTATGTACATTAAAAAACGGTCAAAATGACACTATATTTTTTAGGGATACAGATAGATCTATTTTAAAATGTAAATCAGATCGTGTAATTCCTCTGCTCAAAACCTTCCCCTGGTTTCCCTCCTTATTCAGAGTATAAGCCAAGATCTGTGCTTACGGTGGTCCACAAAGTCTTACATGTTTTGCCACTGACTCAGCTACCTCCCAGCCTGCTGTTTCTCTCTCTTTTCTCACTCATTTTGCTCTGGCCATTGGCCTAAACTGACCCTTCTGGCCTCCTAACATACCAGGCAAGACCTGCCTTAGGGCCTTTGTACTTGCTGTCCACCCACATCTGAACCGCTCCTACCCTAGATGTCCACATGGCTGGTCCTTAATGTGCATTTGGTGCACCACACCTTTTCAATGAGGCTTTCTTATATCACCCTGTAGAAAGCGGCAATCTGCTCCTGACCACCCACAACACAACTTATCCCCTGCCCTGATTTTTTGTTTCCATAGCACTTATCACTATTTAACATATCCACTCATTTATTTGTTCACAGTCATCTCATCCCACTAGAACGTCACCCCACTAGAATGTAAGCAACACAAATGCAGGTTTTGATTGTTTTGTTCACTTCTGTGAACACCTACAACTGTGCACCTACAACTTCTCAGCACCTGCAACTCTGTTCAACACAGAGCAGACACTTTATATTTGGTGAATGGCTGAATGTCTCTAAATAAACATAAGAGTATGGATTGGAAGAGCACTAACTAAATACATGAAACAGATAGCTCCCACAAGAAAAGGAAATGAGAAATAGAGGTGAGGGGTGAAAGGGAAAGATAGAAGGAAGCAAAAAGGGGCCTCACATGAACTGATGATGCCAGCGTGGTGTGAACAGGGCTTGGTGAGTAACTCAGTTCTGTGCACTTGAGCTTCCACAAAGGAATTGCATGAGATAATGTTGTGAAAGGACACTTCTGATTCCCTCAACTTTATCACACAGAATGGTCCCTGGGCCCTTCCCTCTTTTGCTGAAGATTAAACTGGACATACAAAGAATGAAGATACAAGGGAAGCAGCTTAAAGAACAAAACATATGGGAATTAAATAGTCATAACCCATGACTCAAACAGAAGCATGCAGAACAAACAAACAACCAGACTGACAGAAGAAAAAGCAAGCACATGATGGGGAATCCTGAGAAAGCCTAACTGCAGCCCAGTGTCTAACAATAAAGAGAAACATCTTCCTTGAATGCGATTCTCAGGAATATCTTTCCCTGTGCAATAATCTGCAATTATTCTAATGGTTTATATTCAGTCTGGGTTCTTCAAACCAGCTGTCAGAGCCCCTTCCTAATCATGCCCACCTCTACTCTCAAGCCTATCACCTCACTCCTAACTCAGCTCCTCACATTGTGACTTACCCTGCATGCAGCAAGACTTTGGCCTGCATCAGTTACTGGCCTGGCCAAGGGGTGCCCTCCTCACTCCTTTCTATCTGGTCTTGACTCTCTAACTCTTCTCAATCCTATTCTACAATCTTTCCCCCACTTCTAGAAGCCTTCCCTATGCCATCCTGACTGGTTTCCCCATCTCCAACCTTCCTTCCCATTTCATCAGCACTGACAGCTAACCCTGATGCTCAGCCAAAATTAGTTTTCCCTTTCTGTCTGATGGTGTCCTGTGTATGTCCCTTAAATTCCTTTATAGTCTAAAAGCCTCCAGAGGGCAGGGCCATGATCTGTGTACCTGTTCCTTCCGAATTCCATGCTCCCACCGTCAACCCTTGTTACCCAGGACAAGGATCTACTCAATTGTACCGAGCAACCAAAAGAGACACTTAGGACAGAGAAAATAAACACATAACTGTATTGATTAACAACTATGTCTTAGGATGCCTAGAAGTAGGATTTTTTTTTTTTTTTTTTTTTTTTTTTTTTTTTTTAATTTTTTTTGAAAGAGAGAAAGGGCCAGATAGAGGTGGGAACAGGAGACCAGAACACATACAATCTTCTATTTAAAGAGCGTTTCCTAAGGATATTTCCTAATAAGGGCCCTGGGTCTGTGGATCTCAGTTTCATTAGGAAACAGTCTCTCCCGAGGGAGGTGCTTGGCCCAGGGGAGGTGCTTAAAGAAATACAGAGAAAGGCCAGAGAACACGAAGCCAGCTTGTATGAATTCCATCATGCCCCTGGCTCCCTCCTTCCCTTCCTCCTCCTCCCTGTGTTTCTCTCATTCTCTGAGCTCTTTCCAAACTCCAGAACAAAAGTTCCATCCCAAGTAGCCAAGAAGAACTCATGTCGAATCCAACAATCCACCCATTAAATTGAAGGCTGTCTTGTTTTCCCAGCCAACCCCACCCACTCTCCTTCATCCTGGAGGTCATTGTGTTCATTCCTTTGTCTCTAAGAAGGGCACTGCCCTCACTCAGGACCTTTCCTTTTCAAAACATTTTTCCAAGGAAGTAAGTTCCACTGGTTCCCGTGCTTGGGTGCTAACAACCCCGCCAATCTGGAAGTTTGGCTTCATGGCTCCTGCCGAACAACTTCAAATAGAGTGTGGACACAAAGTACTCTCCTAGAAACTTGATAAACATTCATGAGTGGAACGCTATGGAGCTGCTACATAATCACTTCAGGTCTCAAAGTTTCCAAGAAGTGGACTTTAAAATGCAACATCTCCTAGAGATGATATCAATCTCTTTGCATGTAAATACCACTCCTTTCTTGATCCCAAATTCTATAAGTTTGCTCCTCCTTAAAATTTCCAGAGAATGAAAACTCTGGAACCAATCAAACAATGTCTCAAAAAAAAAAAAAAAAAAGTGAAGGTTTCTGGATATCTAAGCTTTCCCAGAGTTTCCAAAGCCCTGACTCAAGCACCTCTGCAATTATGGTTGGAGGCAATCAGAAATACAAGAGTAGAGGCTTTGTGTTCAAGGTGACCACTTTAAATAATAATAACCGGCCAGGCGCGGTGGCTCAAGCCTGTAATCCCAGCACTTTGGGAGGCCGAGGCGGGTGGATCACAAGGTCAGGAGATCGAGACCATCCTGGCTAACACGGTGAAACCCCGTCTCTACTAAAAAAATACAAAAAAAAAAACTAGCCGGGCGAGGTGGCGGACGCCTGTAGTCCCAGCTACTCAGGAGGCTGAGGCAGGAGAATGGCGTGAACCCAGGAGGCGGAGCTTGCAGTGAGCTGAGATCTGGCCAGTGCACTCCAGCTTGGGTGACAGAGCGAGACTCCGTCTCAAAAAATAAATAAGTAAATAAATAAATAAATTAATAATAATAACCACGGTGTATGCAGTGCACCAACAGTTCTAAATTGGAAACAGTTCAAAACACATAAGAAAAGGTAAACTGTATAAAAGCCATCATGAACACAGGGTCTGAGTTGTATATCCAAGGTCTAGAAGAAATCAGTTAAGGCCAAATGAAAAACAGAATCTTCTCATATTATCTTTCTGTGTGTGCCTTCTCTAGAAGTCTATGTCTAGTCACAGTTCCTCATTCATTCAACAAATACTTACTGGTCCTCAACTATTCAGCACTGGGGATACAGCAATTAAAACACACACACAAAAAATCCCTCCACTTCAGTCACTTACATTCCAGCAAGAAGAGGCAAACGATAAACAAGTAGTAAGAATACATATTGTGTTAGGCCGGGCGCGGTGGCTCACGCCTGTAATCCCAGTACTTTGGGAGGCCGAGGTGGGTGGGTCATGAGGTCAGGAGATCGAGAGCATCCTGGCTAACACAGTGAAACCCTGTCTCTATTAAAAATACAAAACAATTAGCCAGGCGTAGTGGTGGGCACCTGTGGTCCCAGCTACTCGGGAGGCTGAGGCAGGAGAGTGGCATGAACCCAGGAGGCAGAGCTTGCAGTGAGCCAAGATCGCGCCACTGCACTCCAGCCTGGGCGACAGAGTGAGACTCCATCTCAAAAAAAAAAAAAAAAGAATATATATTGTGTTAGATTGTGGTTTGTGCTGTAGAGAAAAGTAAAGCAAGTAAAGGTTAGGATGTGCTCAGGATGGGAGTTGAGATTTTAAAACAAGTGGTCCAAGTAGGCCTCACTGAGATGACACTTCACCAGCAGCCAGGAGCAGGTGCAGGAAAAAGCAATGGTGCAGATCTCTGAGAAGTGCAAATATAAAGACTCTGGCCATTGTTTATTGTGGTAAAATGTACATAACATAACATTTACCATTTTAACTGCTTTTAAATGTGGCCTTAGGCCAGGCATGGTGGCTCACACCTGTAATCCCAGCACTCTGGGAGGCCAAGGCGGGCAGATCTTCTGAGACCAGGAGTTCGAGACCGGCCTGGGCAAACATGGCAAAACTCCGTCTCTACAAAAATAGAAAAATTAGCCAGATGTAGTGGCAAGCACCTGTAATCCCAGCTACGCAGGAGTCTGAAGTGGGAGAATAACCTGAGCCTTGGGAGGTCAAGGCTACAGTGAGCTGTGATCATGCCACTGCACTCCAGCCTGGTGATAGAGCAAGACCTTGTCTCTAAAAAAATAAAAATATAAAACACCAGGCACAGTGACTCACGCTTGTAATCCCAGCACCTTGGGAGGCCAAGGCAAGTGGATCACGAGGTCAAGAGATCGAGACCATCCTGGCCAATATGGTGAAACCTCGTCTCTACTAAAAGTACAAAAATTAGCTGGGCGTGGTGGTGGGCACCAGTAGTCCCAGCTACTTCAGAGGCTGAGGCCGAAGAATTGCTTGAACCCAGGAAGCGAAGGTTGCAGTGAGCTGAGATCATGCCACTGCACTCCAGCCTGGGCGACAGAGAGAGACTCCGTCTCATAAATAAATAAATAAATACAGCATTAAATACATTCACATGAGGGTCAATCATCATCACCATCCACCTCCAGACCTTTGTCATCTTCCCCAACTACAACTCTGTGCCCATTAAACATTACATTCCCATTCCCTCCTGCTCCCATTGCTCAGAAACTACCACTTTACTTTCTGTCTCTATGAATTTGACTATTCTGGGTACCTCATATAAGTAGAATCACACAATATTTGTCTGCTTGTGTCTGGCTTATTTTATTTAGCATAAAGTCTTCAAGAGTATCCATGTTGTAGCATGTATTAGAATTTTCTTTCTTTTTTAGAGTGACTAATATTTCTCTCTATGTATACACCACATTTTGTTTATCAGTTTGTCTATCTATCAATAGATACTTGGGTTGCCGTCACCTTTTGGCTATTGTGAATAATGTTACTATGAACGTGGGTGTACATATATCAATTTGAGTTCCTGCTTTCATTTCTTTTGGATATATTCCCAGAAGTGGATTTTCTGGGTCATATGGTAATTCTAAGTTTTTTTTTTTTTTTTTTTTTTAGGAATTGCCAATTTACTGTTTTCCACGGTGGCTGCACCATTTTACCTGCCAACCAGCAGTACACAAAGGTTCCAATTTATCCACATTCTCGCCAACACTTGCTATTTTCTGTTTTTTTAATAATAGCCATCCTGATGGGTGTGGAACGGCACCTGACCATCTTGGGTTGGCACAGAGTGAGATAGGAAGAAGTAGGAGGGGATGAGGTCAGAGAAGATTCAGGAGGCCGGATCATTCATGGTGGGCCATAGAGTCACTGTGAGGACTTTGACTTTCACACTGGGTATCATGAAAACCCTAGATGAAGTGGCAGTTTTGCATATTGGCTACTGATTGACTACTTAGTTCTTTGAACTAAGTATTTGGTTCTCAAACTATGGAATAGGCCTCCTCCAGAGTTTGAAAATACAGCACAGAAATGGGTTCTGCAGAGTTCTCCACAGACATCTCATGGTTCTGACAACAAAGTGAGAGCTAAACAAGCTGAGGCCCTCTCACACCGGCCTCCCTCTCCAGATGCTATACACCAACCCATGGGAGATTAATATGATGGATTACTTTCATCCAGGATGTTCACTTTATGGATTATCTTTAGCCAGGATTCAATCACTGAAAAAACCAATAATCTTTGTCTCATTCAGTATTTTGGAGTATCTCCTCCATTTTTCTGGGCAACCAAGAGCTGATATGGAGATGAAGGGTACTTTTTCCCAGAAACTGGTGAAATTAAGGACTGCAAAGACAAAGGCAGGGAGATTCTCAGAAAAGGGGCAGGAACAATGTGAATCATGCACTCACCAGCCTTGCAAAATTAAATAGACGAATTCAGTCCCAAGGCCTGGATGCCTCAGCAAGGATTGTCAGAAACGTCTGAGATGATCAGAGCTAGGGAGAGAAAGGGCCCCAGAGGGAAGCCTGAAAACACATTTTTGAGAGGCAGAGAGTACCTCTCATAACCTCACTTCCCCCAGGCGACAGGGATGAAAGCTTCTACATCAAAATGAGAAGTCCAAGGAGTTATAGATTTTCTCAACAATAAATAATCTGGAGAGAATGGCTGCCCAACCACCGTTTATAAATGTTAGAAAATACACACTTGTGTGTGATGAGGGCAGGGGGATGGAGAGTGGAGAAAGAGAGAATTATGGAGTTGTCCCCTCTGGGAGAGGAGGGGGGCCAGAAATCAATTTTCACTATGGCATTCTTAGGATTCAAATGGGGGCTAGGAGAGGGAAGTATGGTCAAATCTGGAAACCTAAATGACTAATTTTTCTCAGTAAGGAAACAGACCAGGTACTCTATGATTCTGTGTGCTATTTTTCTTTCCATCTGAGGACCACCTCGTTCATCCTCCTGTCCCTACACAGTATGAACACCACCACCGCCCGCCCCGGGTAAACAGAAACTCCATGGCTTCCCTCATGCCATAGTCCCTCCCTCATATTCCTTCTCTGTGGTCTCATTAAAGAAGTCTTGGGTTATCCTTTTCAGCCCAAAGATTTATAATAAAAATGAAACTAGGATTTAGGAGAAGGCTGCTCTTCTCCTTCTCTTCGGGTAGAAAAATAATGGACCTACATGGCAGTGAAAGTTTTAGGTCATTCATTCAGTAAGTATTAAGCACCTACTATATGCCAATCGCTGTGCTTGATGCTAAGAACCCAACAGGGAGGGGAAAGACATGTTCCCTGTCTACATGGCACTGTCTTTAAAAGTGTTCTTACCTAATCCAAAAGTGCCAGAAACGCCTAATCTGAATCTAATGATGAAAACAATTCGTCAAATTCAGACCCAGTGACTTTCTACAAAACAACTGACTGGTACTCTCCAAAACTGTGAAAGCTATGAACAATAGGCTAAGGAATGATTCCAGATTAAAGGAGAATAAAGAGGCATGATAACAAAATACAGTGCATAAACTTGAATTGGATCAGGCTAGGAAGAAACATTTTACCAGAAAAAAAATTATTCGGCCAGCGCAGTGGCTCACACATGCAATCTTAGCACTTTGTGAGGCCAAGGAGGGCTAATCACTTGAGCCCAGGAGTCTGAAACCAGCCTAGGCAAGATGGTGAAACCCTGCCTCTACAAAAAAAAAATTTTAGTCTGACATGGTGGCATGTGCCCGTAGTCCCAGTTACTTGGGAGGCTGAGGCAGGAGGTTCACCAGAGCCCAGGAGGTAGAGGCTGCAGTGACCTGTGATCATGCCACTGCACTCCAGCACGGCCAATAGAGTGAGACCCTGTCTCAAAAAAAAATTATTAGACAATTAGCAAAATTCGAATAGGCATTGTTTTATATATGTGTGTATATATACATATATGTATATATGAGACAGAAGGGTAGAGCACACAAATGTGGCAAAATATTAGTAATTGGCCAATCTTGGTGAAAAATGAATGGGTATTAATTATACTATTTTACAACTTTTCTGTAGGTTAATATTTTTCAAATTAAAAGGTTAGGAGGAAAACAAGAATGTTCCAACAGTAAAGTTTATGGATTTTTCTTCTCTCAATGATCTTTATTAACAAACTTGCCATCATTTTTTGATTGGAAGGAAATCCTCCAGAATGATCTAGCCCTGAATCAAGAACTTTAGATCAGAGAGGTGGGTGGGAAAATTGAACTCCTTTGTCTTTGATTTACAACCAAAATTGTCAGCAAGTAAAAATGCCTGAAAAGAAACCACAGCCTTGACTCATGTTAGTATGGTTATAAAAAGTACATACTGTTATTGCCATTTTGTGGGACTAACACAAATTAATAAATCAGAGCTCTAGGCTTGAACGCTAAGAAGCACTAGGGAAGACGTGCAGAGGCTGGAGACAGAGCAAAATATCTGGCAAATGGCGTACCAGGGATAGAATTATGTGCAAGAATTAGGGTTATGTGGAAAGAGGCGTGAAAGGAACCAGAATGTGTTGAACTGCAAGCAAGGTTCATATGCTATTTCATTTAACCCCTATATACCCAATGGGAGAAGTATTATTATTCGATCTTGAAGATTAACAGAGGTTAAATAACTTTTTCAAGATCATATAGCCAGTAAAAAGAAGAGTTAGAATTTGAACATGGCTCTTCATGAATTCAAAGCCCATGTTCTTCCTACTGTGGCACCCAGTCTCCATAAAGAACAAGGAGTCTAAGGACATGGCTATTAAAAGAGGATTTGAACCAGTTCTTACTTACCCTTATTCCCAGGTCATCCCCTGCCAATGCCTTCTCTTTCCTCCCATATAGACACTGATGGACCAGAGCTGGAAGAGAGAAATCATTAAATCTGGAAGTTCCATCTAAACCATTTCCTGCTAAAATTCTAATCCAATCAGGTGGCAAAAATGTCTCCAGACAATCTTTTTAGATGCCAAGAAAGGAGATTCCAAAGCATCCCCGTAACTATTCCAATAGTTCACAGACACAATTTTACATCTAATTATAATTCCTACTCCCACAACTTTAACCCATTGCCTTTTGCTTGGTTTTAGTGAAAATACAGGATAAAAGATCTCTAGATGCCAAATATAAGTAATCCCTCTGAGACTTCTTCCATCACACTGTTCTTTCATCATATTCCAAATCTTGTCTACTCACTACCTCATTCTTGAGAAGAAAAAAAACATCTTCAGTGCAGGTTAGGAAGTGCTAGAGAAGGAAATGAAAGCTTGATTTTCACTGGCCAAAGGAAAATGGGGTGTTGGGAAGGGAAGCGGGTATTTTTTTTTTATGGTAGCCCAATGGCAGGAAAATGGTTGCAATTTCCCTGACAATCTACATACCTCCAGATTTGGCCTTCCCAAACCTCAGCAGTCACCTAAGGCTTCCAGATGCTACCGGCACACACCGTTAGGAAACATCTGTCACAAAGAACAGCCCCAACTGGGACAAAGGAGAGTAGGAAGGCAGACGGTGCCAGTTTAATGAGGATGGTTTAACAAAACAGCTTTTAAGCTTTCTAATTCACTTGGCCATTTGCTCCCCAGACTTGGCTGCCAATCAGGAGTAGACTATGGGGGGATGTTTGCCAGAGAATGGCAATCTCTGATCCTTAACTCAGGAGAACCCAGTACCAGAAAAATGTCAACTTGTCAGTCATTCTAAAACATGATTAATCCCATTCCAGAGCTAACAATTCATGGTGATACTGGGGAGAAGGATTCGAGCTGCGTGAGGTTGCTCGGTCTGGTTTGGTTGTTCTTGACAGCCAGAGGCCTTACTTAGCAGAATATCAAAAACAGGTATTAGGACATGCCCCATGTGCATGTCTAGCTCTGAGCTCATGACAACTAGAGCATTTCTAATGTTTATTAATCATTCATGGAAAAAGCATAAAGACCAATGGATATGCAGCATCAACACTGATCTCTTAGCCTTTCTGTTTTTAGATTGCCTCGTTCTTTTTTAAGGTTATTAAAGCATATGAACTTGAGATAAGAAATAATGGGTTTTCTCAACATGCTATCAGTATAGGAAAACCCACGAAGAAGATAAATTACTTTTCCATTTCAGTTTCCAGGGCGAGAATGCCCCAGATATGGCCAAAGACAAGGGGATTGACAAAGCAGCCTCAAAGGATCCTGATTTTATTCAGAGGCGTTGCATGAAAATTTGGATTAAACCTAAGGAATCCCAGCTGAAATCACTGGTTTCAGATATATGTGGATCATTATCCTAGGCCTGAATTCAACCTAGGCAACATGCCATTTTTCCCACCAGAACTCTATCCAGTAGATTCCTACAGTTTGCAAAGACTGCATCCCATCCTCCTGCTATACTCCCTGATCCACCCTCCTGGCCTTTAACATTGGTAACTGTAAACAATGAGATCCTCACAGATTTCACTCAGATTCACCCCAGCAACCATCAGAGAGTGCTGCTCTTCTCTGAAGCAGGCTACAGCCCTAAATCACATTCACCGTGATTGCTGCATTGCAGCAGATAACTGAAGTGTGAGTGCCCTCTACCCTCCTTCTGGAAAATGACACTTTCTTCAAGGATTGAAAGCAACACACACACACACACACACACACACACACACACACCCTATACCTTCTTCCTACCAGACCTGCAGTTTTCTGCTCTCTGTTAAATCCAAACTTTTAAGATAGTATTTCCAGATCTTTCTTTTCATTGTTCCTCTAAACCTTACTCTTATTATTAACCTTTTCTGCGGCTCTTTGCTGGAACAGAACAAATCTTTCCCCATATATGAACATCTTGCTATCATCGCCTCAACCATCACATGGACAGTCCCTCTCTGCCTCGAACACCCTTTTTCCAAACTGTTCAACATGCCCCTTCTTCAGGAAGCATCTCTAACCACACCTACGGATATCTGACCTCTCCGCTATGCCCTCTTTGCCTACTCTCATCCCCTCATTACTGTCCAGAATTCTGTCCATTTGCTCCTAACTTCTTTCCTTGCTGCACTGCCAGTGTCTGTGCCTTGATTATGTGTCCAGCCTCCTCCATCAGACTGACATCCTCTCCTCCCCCTTCCTTTGGATTAGTCAGCAGTGAATATGAGTCTCTTGCACAGGAGGTTTTAGGACAGAATGGCATAACTCACTGGCCTAGAACTTTGCACTGGGAAAACGCCTTGGTTTGGCATTTCCTTGGTTAGGGAAAAGGGTAGCAGTGGTAGATGGTTAGGTGCAGCGAAGTAGCATAGCTCCTGCCTGATGACGCTTTCAGCTTGCCTGTCCTTCCCCAGCTGAAGCCTGAGGTACAAAGTTAACTGGCCACAGCCAAGGAAGCATCCCATGATCTACAGCCCAATGTGGGGACATCAGAGATAATGAAACAAGAATGCAGGTCCAAGTCTCTTCTATACCACAAAGTGAAAATGCAAAGGTAGTAACCCAAACTGGCTAGGACTAAAGATGTTATCTGTGACACTTACTATTGGCTCCCGTGTCATTCCCCTTGAAGTCCAATGACCAAACTGACAAACAATACAGTTTTATTACTTTCATTGCTTTACTTAATTGTGAAAATAAGTCACCTAATACTTTGGCATTAGGCAACCTGGTGTGATACTCAAACTGCAATAAATAAATCTCAGCTTAGACTGCAGAAAGGAGGGGTGCTCCAATAATCAAATGGTTGAATATTGTTTAGAATAGGATTTTCATTTGTTTTGGGAGGATGTGGAAGTGTCCATGAAGTACTCTTATATTGTAAGCTCTCAGAAAAGAGAATTTTCTCTGTTTACTACCATTTGTCCTGTACTGTCTATAAATAAATTCACAGATGGATTCTGTTTAGTTTGGGTTGGGTCTATAGTGAGAAATTGGATGACCCCTATATGGTTTGGTGTTTCCCTCAGGTGGATACCACTAAAAGTTTCTAAGTGACAAAGGCTGGATTCAAACTACTGAAAATCAGATTTAAACTAAGTGTAAGTGAATACAAAGACAAATTCCAAATTAGAAAATTCCAGCACCAAAATGATTCCTTTCGCAAAGGAATTCAAGAAAAAGCAATGTCTTTTTTCCCCTAAATTATTACCACCACCACAACCACCACATCACCACACACTCACACACAATGCAAGACAAATGGTGGCAAATAAAGAATTCCCCTCTTTGGGAGATTACATTTAAGAGATTTTCAGCCAGGCGCGGTGGCTCAAGCCTGTAATCCCAGCGCTTTGGGAGGCCGAGACAGGCGGATCACGAGGTCAGAAGATCAAGACCATCCTGGCTAACACGGTGAAACCCCGTCTCTACTAAAAAAATACAAAAAACTAGCCGGGCGAGGTGGCAGGCGCCTGTAGTCCCAGCTACTCGGGAGGCTGAGGCTGGAGAATGGCCTAAACCCAGGAGGCGGAGCTTGCAGTGAGCTGAGATCGCACCACTGCACTCCAGCCTGGGCGACAGAGCGAGACTCTGTCTCAAAAAAAAGAAAAAAAAAAAAAAGATTTTCTGCTACTTCCCCACTCCTCAAAATAAGTAAAATATATATAAACCATGGACTGGAAAGCATAATCCTCAATCAGAAATACACAGTAAAGTGTTATATCAGAGGCAAGGGCATTCCAAGATCCCAGATGACATCACAGTTGACAGAAGATGTGAGCAGGAAGGGCTTCATTTTTCGGTGTTGGCAAGATTAGGGAGTATCTTCCCTGCACCTCAGGCCAGCCTGAGAAACCTTAACAGAAGAGGGGGTAATTGCTCCATATGGGGATTTGGTTTCCCTGGGAAACATCAGTTCAACCTACATCTTTATGGTGGTGAGAAGCTTGGGCTATGAGCCAATAAAGCAAATCTCACTTAGGCCTTCCTTCCATGCCTCCCATCAAAAACAAAAGAATAAAGACAAATAAACTCTACATATGCTTTGAACCAGTAAATCCAGTTTGCTCAACTATATAGATCCAGTTAAATGTTTACTACGGATTCTAATACAAATCTAAATACCAAAATATAATAGTAATAATTCTCAGTCTTGGTCTGTGCTGAAAAGGAAAATAGAAAGAAACAATTTCAGTAGTAATAAGTGTGTTACCTCTCCATAGGGAAAGAGAAGTGAAGTTGAGATGGCTTCCCTAAAAGGTTGGAAAGAAAGCTGAAGTAACCAAATCTAGCTCATACTAAAGAAAATAAATGTCCAAGCTTATCTCCCAGGAGTCTTCTGAGAATGACCTGAGCAAACTGACTCCTTACCAGGCATCTTCCCACACCCGTGAACTTTCTGCATCCTGCATTCTGTCTGAATGATACTTGAGAGAATATTTTGTCTCCCTATCTAAAATTAAAACTCCTTAGGGTAGAAACTGTTTTATGTTCACACACTAAGCTAGAAATTAAAATTCTGCAATAAATATTACTAGCTCAACCAAGTCTTGAACTTGAAAATTATGACAGCCCCCAAACTGCTCAGGAGATCAAGGCGAAACACAGCTACCTCCTCCAATTCACCTGTCTACCCTACCACCCCAGCACTGCAACTCTTAAATCTCATTCTAGCTGGGCAGAGGCCGAATTCCAAGAAACCCATTCCGATGTAGACCAAACCACTGCAGGCCAAATGTACACCAAAATGATGTAGACAAAATCTATCCAGATGTAGACAAAATTCATCTAGATACAGATCAAAACATTTTTGCTTTCTTCCCTCCATATTATGCAGTCCCAGTTACATGCAGACACTACACTAGTACCATTGTGCTATGATTTGGGTAAAAAATCAGACAGCCAAAGCTTCTCTAGAGGCTATGTATACTTCCTATTATCCAGTGTCATTTCGGAATGGTTGTGAATAAGGTGGCTTTTCTGAGTCTCTCTGGAACAACTTCAGAGATAGCAGAGTCAAATCCGAGTCTCTTCATTCAAGATTTGACACATTCACAGGTTTAGTTTTAGTTAGAATCCAATTTTGGAAATTCTTAACAATTCTATCACACCAGAAAAAGATACCAACTTGACAAATCAGAAAAGCCTGGGCTTCTGCTTCTAGAGCTCTTCAGAAACTAGACGGGCTACCAGGATGAATCAGATTTAGATTCTCCAAACAGAATCACAACGAGAACTGGGAAAAGCCAGGGAGGGTGTAAAAGATTAGAGATTTAGGCTGGACACAGTGGCTCACGCCTGTAATCCCAGCACTTTGGGAGGCCAAGGTGGTCAGATCACGCAGTCAGGAGATCGAGACCATCCTGGCTAACCCAGTGAAACCCTGTCTTTACTGAAAATACAAAAAAATTAGCCAGGCGTTGTGGCATTGACCTGTAGTCCCAGCTACTTGGGAGGCTGAGGCAGGAGAATCGCTTGAACCCGGGAGGCAGAGGTTGCAGTGAGCTGAGATCAAGCCATGGCACTCCAGCCTGGGTGACAGAGCGAGACTCTGTCTCAGAAAAAAAAAAAAAAAAAAAGAATTTAGAGATTCTAAAAAGTGAGGCCTAGTTCAGCGAGGCCAAAGATGCGCTCCCCATTGCAGGCTCCTCTCAAAAAAAAAAAAAAAAAAAAAAAAAAAAGATGTGATTACATTGAACAGCAAAATCAATTTCTTCTCTCCCTTCTTCCCCTTTTATTCTCTACTCTCCTTTTCTCAACCCAGCATCGTATCAACCCAGCACTCCTCAGAACAGTCCTCACAAGAAAACAGTAGAAGGAAATCCATCTGCCTGTCCACCTTACTTTCCAATCTGTGACTGAAACATAGGATGGCCTTTGTCTACAATGATGAACCCTGAACCACACTCATTTTTTCCAAGAAGCCTTGCTACCAAACTTGGTTCTGTTTATTTCCCAAAATCCTTCATTTTCTTGTAAGCATAGACTGTAGAAGTCCACCCAGTGGTCCCGTCTATCACTATATCCTGTCTCTACTCTTAGACTAGCCATTGTGAATGGTCATTGTGAATGGCTCCTTCTTCCATGTATCTCCTCCCAACACCCACCATAATGCACTACACACCAGGTAGCATAGGAAATGCCAGCTGTCTCTCTGGTTATCTTCTTTCATGCCTTCAAATGTATCATTCTGTCCTCCTCTGTGAATGGTTGGCTGTCTCTCTATCCTCTCTTACAAGGCTCTGCTGAATTCCTCTCATAGCCTTAGGCAGATGCTCATACCCCCACCATCGCCCTTAAGACAGTTAATTTATTTTGTTGTAGGAAAGACATCAGATCATCTGAGTTAAATGAAGGCTGTATCATTTCTCAAAGTCCTGAGTTCTTATCCATATAGATCAATATGACTTCTCCAACTGGGACCCACCTGCCTCACTCTTGCTCATTATGTCATAACCTACCACAAAGAGCCTCTGACAACATGCTTTTTAGGGTACATTCCTTATCCTCATTCCCTGGTTCTTTCTATTCCCTCATCTGTCTTGTGATTTCTGTGATTATAAAAGAAGAACGACCAGACACAGTGGCTCACACCTGTAATCCTAGCACTTTGAGAGGTCAAGGCAGGAGGACTGCTTAAGGCCAGGAGTTTAAGACCAGCCTGGGCAACATAGCAAGACCCCTTGCTACAAAATACCCCTCCAAAAAATTAGCCAGGCATGGAGGCATGCATCTGCGGTCCCAGCTATTCAAGAGGCTAAGGCAGAGAAATCGCTTAAGCCCAGGAGTTAGAGGCAGCAGTGAGCCATGATCACACTGCTGCACTCCAGCCCAAACAACAGAGTGAGATCCTGTCTCAAAAAAAAAAGTGACAAAGATAAACCAAAAGAATATAATCAAAAATTATTGTTATTAACTTGGAATATACTTTTTAAAGGAAATTGGGTTTTCCACATGATTTTGCTTAAACTAAGATTGGAATGAGTCTGCCTTTTGGAGACTCACGTTAACTGATAATAGAGATGTTTTCCAAAAGCACTGGACGGCAAGAGAAAGTGAACCTAGAATTTAAAAATTGCCACATACAGTCAGTAGCTCAGGTGTCATACATGGATAGGTGTTGTCCAGGTTTCTGGTATTGGGGTATTGCTGAAAGTGTATGTGTGTGGGAGGTGGGGAACAATTTAAGACTCCAAGGACCTTCAAAATTAAAGAGCTTTAAACATGTTTTGTGATAGAAGGAAACTGCCTCTTGGAGACCAAGGAAGCCAGTCCTATTTCAGGCTTCTCCACTAAGCCTTTATCAATCAATAAATATGCCTATCATGTATATAAAATTGATAGATTCCAAGAGAGGGAACAGAGCCATCAGGTTTCAAGGTTTATTTAGTGCTGGCTCATTTGCAATATACTTGAGACCTGAGACAAGCCTTCCTTCAGTGTCTTAAAGACCACTAGCAGCCACACCCCAAAGGAATTTGGTAATCTTTCCTCCTATAGCTAACCTGTAATTTCCACCACTGCTTGTTTTTTATTGTATTTTATTATTATTATTATTATTATTATTATTTATTTAGCTACTTGAGCACCTAGGAAGAAAAGCCTCCAAGTCCTGTCATCATTGTGCACCACCTTAGCAAACTGGAGCTGATATTCTGCAATGTCCGCATCAGTGTCCTCCCTAAGTAGATGAGCCACAGATAGTTTCAGAATCTGAAGTGACACCAGGTGGTAAAACATGAAGGAGGCAGCAGACCCAGGTGGGAAAATTTTCATTCATTCAAACAACATGTCTGTACATATACCATGTGCTGGGCCCTGTGGGAAAGACAAAGATAAATAAAGCAAGCCCTAAATAAATAAACCAGGCCAGAAGGGAAAGGCCAGGAATGGGGGCATGCAAAAAAGGGAAGCATGCTGGAGGAGGAAGGCTACGAAATAACCTCCCCTAGCTTATATGTTCCTAGGACCAGCTCTACTGAAGTCTTCTGGCTTGGAGTAGAACGGAATGTAGGCCCCCAAATCACTCCACCCCCAGCAAACTTACCCACCCTCCTCAGGCCCACATGGCCTCTGGTCTGCACTCCTCAATCCAGAGCTCTGCCCTGGCACCATGGAATGCTCTCTGCTCAAAGCCCTCAGGGGTTCTACACTGGCACCACTCCAGGCCCAGTCTTCTCAGCCTTCTTCCTCTCTGGCTGTCTCAGTTACCAACTCCATAACCATGAGGAATCCCTTATCCATGGTCTTTTTCTGGTGTGGGGAGAGGGCAGGAAGTGGGACCCCAAGGAGGCTGGAGGTAGTAGAACTTTTGAAGGGGGGTTTAGGAAAGGGGAGGAACAGTGTGAAGGAGGTAGCATAGCCCAGAATCCAGGAAGAAAGCTGGAGGCAGGCAATGGGAGAAGCAGGGGCACCCAGTTCAGAGACAGTGGAGTGAAGGCTTAAATGGAGCTTGGGTTGGAGACTGGGCAACAGAAAATGGATTTTTTTTTTTAAGACAAAGTCTCACTCTGTCACCCAGGCTGGAGTGCAGTGGCACAATCTTGGCTTACTGCAACCTCTGCCTCCTGGGTTCACGTGAATCTCCTGCCTCTGCCTACCAAGTAGCTGGGACTACGGGTGTGAGCCACCACACCCAACTAATTTTTGTATCTTTAGTAGAGATGGGGTTTCTTCATGTTGGCCAGGCTGGTCTCAAACTCCTGACCTCAGGTGATCCACCCACCTCAGCCTCCCAAAGTGCTGGGATTACAGGCATTAGTTACTGCGCCTGGCCAGGAAATGGATTTTGAAGCAAGCATGTGTGCCAAGGGGATATGGAAGAGGTCCTGATTGGTTGAAGGAGAGGCTGGGAAGGGGTTGGTGCCTTGCCTGTGAAAATACAGGAGTTGGGGCCAGGTATGGTGGCTCACACCTGTAATCCCAGCACTTTGGGAGGCTGAGGTGGGCGGATCACTTGAAGCCAGGAGTTCGAGACCAGCCTGGCCAATATGGCAAAACCTTGTCTCTACTAAAAATACAAAAATTATCCAGGTGTGGATTATGCCTGTAATCCCAGCTACTGGGGAGGGTGAAGCATGAGAATTGCTTGAACCTGGAAGGTGGAGGTTGCAGTGAGCCGAGATTGCACCACTGCACTCCAGCCTGGGTGACAGAGGGAGATTCTGTCTCAAAAAATAAATAAATAAGATAAAAAATAAAATAAAATATGAAAGTCAGTCCCAGGTCTAGATAAAGAACCTCCACTCAGGAGCCCTTTCAACAAGGATAGACACACCAGGCCCCCAATCTCTCTCAAAACACCCCTACTGGGTTCCTCTACCACCATCCCCCAATTCTCACCCCCCCACCCACATTTTCCCTCACCCCAGAGATAAAATTAAAAGGGAGGTGGTTTAGGCTTCACTGTGGGAGATCTCCTAAGAGAGTCATTCAGCATTCACAACATATGTTAACTGAATACTCATTAATTATTGTGATGGAGGAAATAAAGATGAAAAAGATATAGTCCCTGCCTACAGAGTTTCCTGCTCTCTGGAATGGAGATATTCAAACAGTAGGGATTCCAAGACCCTGAAACAGGTGACCAAAGGAAGGTATCTCCTCCTTTCCTGACGTCAATCTTCAAACAGACGAGACTGGACTCCCAGGGACAGAACAGGTGGGGTCGGCATAGAGATTGAGGGCCGAATGGACCAGTGATCATCTCAAGAAGCCACTGGTCTCAAGGGAAAGGGGCACGGCTGCCTTTACTCAATAGGGCTGCTAATCCTCTACAACCTAAACGAGATGAAAGAAAGACTGGGGTGGAGGCGAGAGAGGGGAGGAGAAGGGTAGAGGCAAGACCCTGGGAAGTACAGTCTATACTAATTATATACTAAGACATAATACTGGAATTAGAGTAGAGAAAATTGCTCCAGATCTCAGAAAGAATTGCCAGCTGAGAAAAACCTAAACACCACATTGACTTTGCCATAGTGCTTCTCTATTAGACATGGACCAAGGGCATTAACTGAGCACCTCCTTTGTGCCTGGCACTATGCTGGGTAGTAGATGAGTGGCCCCAGTCAAGACTACAGAGCCAGGATGCCTAGAGGCAAAGGAGACAGGCAGGAATTGGAAGGATGGCTTTAATGACAGAACAGGAGGGGAGGGGCATCTGGGTGTCTGATTTATGTCTGCTCCAACAGTCCTAAGCTGTCTTCCCCTGCCTCAAGCTGGGATTTTCCCAGATGTGCATCTGCTTGAGGGAAAGAAGGGCGGCACAGGGGGAGGGTCTCCATGTCCTTGCATCTGGTCCCAAGAGCAATCCCTTCTCCTTTCTCCCTGTGCTGTTCACTGCCTGCTGGGTAGAGGGTGGGAGGCTGGGGGAAATGCCAGGGCCCCCAGATAATCATCAGGTAATGAAAAGAACTGGCCCAGGGCTTGGGGGGAATGCAGAAGATACCGAGTTGGGGCTGTAAATCTTCCTGGGAGAAGGGGGTACGGAATGGGGGGCCCTGACAGTTGGAGCCCATCCAGGTGATTTCACATGAAGCATCTGAACCTTGAGGGGTGGGAGGGGGAAGATGAGAGGCAGGCAGGGGTGTGAGCCAGAGAGAGGAGAAGACGCTGAAAGAGACAGGGAGAAGCAAAAAGGAGAGATGGAAGGGAGGGCAAGAGATGGGAAGAGAGATGGGAAGAGCGATGGGGAGGCAGCCAAATGAGACAGATGGGAGGGGAGGTGGATGGAGAGACTAAAAGGCACACACAGTGAAACTCATAAAGACGTGATGGTATGAGAGACCCTTGGAGACTGAGGGAGGGAAGCGGGGAGGGAGAGAGAAGGGCTGATGGTGGACACAGTCCTAGAAAAACTCAGACCAAAAAATATCTGGAGTCAAGGAGATAGATAGAATGGCCGATAGACAGACCGACAGACCTGCCTGACAGAGATGAGGGTGACAGAAGCAAAGAAGGAACAAAGAAAACAGGGTTGCAGTGAAGAGGGGGGAGGGAATGAGACAAAGAGAGAGAAGGAGGCAAGTGCAGAGCAGGAGGAGGGAGTGAGGCCAGGGAGGGGGATATATATTTTCTTTATGATCCTCTTCAATCTCACTCAGCTCGCTGCTGAGCCGCTTCCCCTCTCAGGTGCTGCTCGGTGGCGGATGTGCCCAGAAAGCTGATAGGGTGAGGCTGCTGCCACAGCCCCCAGGCTCTCTCCCAGAGCCAACCTGGGGGGCTCGCAGAGACCCCTACATGGACATGACAACCCAACCTGCCTTCCTGTCCCCAAAATGCTGCAGTCCAGAGAGGCCTGAAGCCCAACTCTAAATTTTTCAGAGCTAATGCAGCCTGGCACAACCAGTAGAAGGGGAAGTGGGGCAGAGGAGGAGGAGAAATAGAGGCGGGCAGGCAAGGGAGGCACGTTCTGGGGAGGGTGCTGGGGACAGTCTTTGGTCAGGGGTCAAGGGCAGAGGAGCAAAGAGAGGTAAGGACTGAGGAGAGATCTGCATTTGAGAACGAAATCAGCAGCATGCAAAGGATAAGGGAGATAAGACACCAGTGACTGTCCATTACTTTGGGGTCAACAATTTAGACACCTACTGAGAAGCCATGATCGATGCCTTCAAGCAACTCTCTAGTAACAGACCCCACAAATATATACATAAAACCCATGAAAGGAGAAGCTGAGGCATAGAGTAGAGATCCTGAGACCAGTGAATGTGCGTGAATCTAGGTTTTCAGGGACCAGAGATAGAGTAACCAGCCAAGTTTCTGAAGAAAGTCATGCATTAACTAAGACTTAGCATGACAACCTGGACCCTGCCATTTTTTCCCCAGGCTTTCTTGAGGCTGAGGAAGTAGTTGAGCTCTGCAAAGACCAGCTTCCCCAGCTCCTCTCAGGACCAGGGAAGACCCTAAGAACATTACCTCAGGCAATCTAAAGGGAAATTATCCCCACTCCTTCCCTGCCAGCCTCATGCAAGGTCCAAGAGGCCAGATGTCCCAGGATAGCCAACGCCTAAGGAGTCGGCTTAGCAGCAGGAAGAACTTTATCACAGCTTATTTGGGCCTCCCAGAGATAAACTGAAAGGCTGCGAGGAAACAACTGAGGTCCCTGCCTAATCCTACACCCATCCCAAGGGAGTATGGGTAGAAGGCCAGGGGACAGAATCAGAAGGGCTTCACAAGCCAGGAGAAAAGGAGAAAAGCCGGTTCCCAGGTAACAGCTAAGTCAGTCAGTAGCTGAAAGACCCCCAAGGCAGCTGTAGATCTCTGTTCTTCGCCTGAGTCTCTCAAGCCGGCCAACGGGAAGCTCTGCAATACCAGAGGGGGCCGCTAGGGAGTGCTCGCCAACAGCCAGGCTCCAGAAAGGAAGGAGCCGGCCAAGCCAAGAAGACCGGAAGGCAATCGATCAGAGTCGCCCTGGCAACCGGGCTGAGCCCGAGACAGACAGCACGTCGATAATGAAATCATCGTTAAATGACTTCAAGCCCTAATTAATAATCCAGGCCAACCGAGGCCATGCCTGACTGGGGTCGGGGGAGGGGATGTCATTGTTGGGGGAGCACTGGAAGCTTCTGGACAATTAATCAATTAATCCACTCACTCAATAATTGGCTCCTTTGTCCTCTGTCATGCCCCCTCCCCCACCTCATCCACCTCTGACTGTGGAGAGGGGAAGAAGAGATGTGGGGCTCAGTTTCCAAGGGCCACAGTTCTTTGCTCTCCCCTCCTTTTTTTCCACACATCTGTTTCCTGAGCCAGCTCACAAAAGCTTCCCTAAGGCAGGACTTGCCTGCGCTCTTCCACAGGACCTACCAAAGAGTGAACATTTCAGGACCCGGAGTCCCCTGCTATCCAGGTACCTCCCCAGATCCCCTGCTCCCTACCCCACTTCCTCCCATCTAATCCCCCATCCCCAGTATACACACACACACACACATCACTGACCCACAGCCCACTCTGACTGAGGAAAGAGCACTAAACAGTGAATCATGAGAGTTAGCTAAATCCCAGCCACACCAGCCCACCACTTACATACACAACCTTGGGCAGATTATCTGCCCTCTCCAAGGCCTCTATTTCCTCATCTGAAACTTGAAGGAGGCCAGGTGCAGTGGCTCACATCTGTGATCCCAGCACTTTGGGAGGCCGAGGCAGGAGGATCATTTGAGCCCAGGAGTTCAAGACCTAGCCTGGGCAACATAGCAAGACCCCCATCTCTATTTAAAATAAAATAAAACCTCAGGAGATCCGACTGATTTCCAAGGTTCCTTCCTGTGGTATCATCTATTATTACAATAATCGGACCTGGATCATTTCCCACTCCTCTCTACTCTGTTCCCTTACTTTGAGAAGGTAAGAGGGAGATTGTAAGGAGTGCCAGGTCCTCATTTATCAGGTGCTTCATCCCCAAAGAACTCACCTCGAGAGCCAGAAAAGGGGATGATAGAAGAGTACATGGAGGGAAGGCTTCCCCAGCCCATCCCCCACCTGGCCAGTCCTTCTGGCCCTCGCCACCCACCTTGCTTATTGCTCTCCACAACCCCCAGCAGGAAATGAAAAGGGTACAGGAAATTGCACTTTAAATCCCCTAGCTCCTGACTCCCTCCACCAAGCCAGGGAGCTGGGGGCAGTCTAACTTCACAGACCAGGCTTTCTCTGTTTGTAATTAGTAAGACACTTAGGAGGAGAAGGGGTCCCTGCTAAAAGAGCCCCTCTCTCCAAAACAGCTAATCAGGTTATCCAAAAAAAGTGGTGCTGGGGAAAGCATAAGGGTTTTGCTGAGAAGGAAGAACCAGAAGATCTTGGGCAAGATAAAGACAGCCAGTGAGACATGGACTGGATAGGTAGGTGGTAGCCTCCTTTCTGGGAGAGGTGATTTATAGCACCACCTGAAGCCAGGAGAAATGGTGTGCAGCCAAAGGCTGGGATGGGCAAAAAGCGTAGAGAGGGGACCCTCCAGAGACGCCCTGCACAGAGGACCAGGGAGCAAAACCCATCAGGTCCATCCCACCCCTGTGGACACTTAAGAGGTTAATAAAGTTCAGAATGTTCAGAGCTTACATGTAATTAAAGCCAGGAGCTGGGTCATTCCATTTCTTCAAGTTCCATCTTTTACTTTCCCCTCCCCGACATACGCACATCTTTTACAAAAGACATTGAACCAGATCCTGGACTTTAGATAATACCTCCACTAAAGAGGTGGGCTTACTGTCAGCAAAAGAAATGTAGAATAGACTTTAGAAAGGATTTCCTTTGAGTTAGGGTTGGTAAATGCTAGGGCAAATGAAATGATACAGAATCTCCAACAACACATTTCCTACCACACATACACACACACACACACACACACACACACACACACACACACACACACCACAGGAAAAGGAAAGCCCTCTCTCAACTGCTATTCTTTTTCTGGGGGATTGGCCTCCAGGTGATGTGTCCCACATCATGGGGCAAAACAGTCTCTCTAAACATTAGGAAAACAATTCGCATCCCACCCTTCACTCCAGGAGGAAGATGATTGTTTCCCTCCCCAGATCTTGGCAAATGCCCTGCTCAAGGATCGCATGGCATGTGGGTAAGAGCCCTGCATGCAGCTTGGTGGCTTCTCCCCAAGCCCTCCCTCTCCTGTTTTATCTTAACCTCTCTGCACCTCGTGTCCATTGTTTGGATGCACCATATGAACCCAGTCCTGGAGACAGGGAAGGAATGCAAAGGCAGGAGAGGACAGGGTCCTCCTCTCTGGGATGTGAGCAAGATCAGAGGGAAGTAAATGCCAGGCTGAGAGGCTGGAGAGAGTGCAAAGGGGTTAGGAGGAGGAAGGCTGATGTCCCTAGTAGGTATGAAGAGAATAAGCTGGGATGATATCAAAGAGAAGGATGATTTTTAAAGCCTAATAAACTGAGATTCAACTGTACAAAGTTCTTTTTGCAAAATCTCATTTTATTCTTAGTAACAAGCCACAGGAGCAAGTATTAGTGTTGTCATTTTATAGATAATAAAATTAAGACACAGAGAGGTTAAGTAACTTGCCTCAGGTCACAGAACTGGTAAGTAGCCAGGAATCAAGTTGCTGCATTCTGATGCCAACTCCTGCTGGTTCTGTCCTGTGAAGCAGCCAATTGTAGAGCCTGATTGCATAGGGAGAGATTAACCCCCACTTCCCCTACCCAGGGCAAAAGACCTGCTTCCTCGTGCCCTTTTCAGCCTGTTCTGCCCGGGAGATCTCGATCAAGTTTGTTAACTTGTGTAGGCCTCATCTGCGAAATGGGGAAGTAATATCGAACCCTTTGAAGGTGAAAGTCTAGACTACATAATTTGTTGAAGATTTTTTAGCTTTAAAATGAATAATTCAATCCATGAAAGGAGTGAGTAAAGGAGATAGCCAGGAAAGAGGTCTCAAGCCTTCCATCTTCCCATTACCCATCCCCATTCCCACCTCTATCTCCTCCCTCTTTCTGTTTGGGGACCTCTGGAGGCCTCTTCCCCACATTTCATAGCCTGAGCAGCTGTCTCCACCTAGCCATGGTTCACTAGCCCATGAAATCCAGACTCATTCATCTTCATGCCCCACGAGGACATATCAGGGCCCAGGAAGTCAGCCTGGCTTCCTAGCATCTCGCCTACCCAGCCCAGGGTCACGGTAGAGCTACAACAGTAGGACATTTTACGTTGCTGTCCTATACCTCTACCACCACTGCTACCCTATCCCAGGCGTCTTCAAGGACATCTCAGCCCAGGCTCTCTGCTGCAGCCCAGCAAACCTGCCCTCCCAAGCCCTGCATCCTCCACCCCTGGGCCTCCTCAGTACACATTCCCCAACACACACACACACACACACACACACACACACACCCCTATGCATTCCTTCCCCATCTGCCTCCAAGGCTCACATTGGCCATTCCTTACCCCAAGATAATGTACTTCACTGAGAGCTCTAACTTGCTAGTTCTCTCCTTTCAGTTTTGCTGCTCCCTGCTAACTAAATGAATACCATTCTCCCTACCCTCTAGGGACCCTCCTAGACTTCTTTCAGATCTTCCTCCATCCTTTCTTATTCGGTCATTCCCAGTCTCCCCACTGCCAGAGTCACAGGGCTTGTTCCAGTTGCTCCTGACCAACTCAACTCATAAGCCTTTGTTGAGGGCGTGCCCAGCGCTCCATGCCTCTTGGTTGGTCCTGACGACCAGCCTCATCTTACCATGAGCCTAGGAGCTCCCGCAGGGCAGGATCTGTGCTCCTCCCTCTGGATCTCCCCTCAGTGCCCAACACAATGGGCAGCACAAACAGGGGAAGGTGTGCGACTCACCGATTCTGCTTTTTAGGAGTCAGGAGGAAACTAGGGAAAGAAACTAAAGCAGGGACAGAATTCCAGGCCCACACTTCGCAATTTTCCTTTAAAAATCTCAAAGGACGTGTGTGTGTGTGTCAGATGTATAGATGGGAAAGGAGTATGACGGTATGAGGTTCTAGGAGTCTGGTTCCTGCCTTGGTGCAGGAGTCTTGGGGGAGCTGAACTCCCAGATCCACTGCAGCCCCCAAGAGGACACAGGCCCATGACTCTGCAGCCCTAAGAGGGCAGCCATACTGCCGAGGCAGGACTAATGCAGGTTGACATGTCCCGTAGGTTTTAATTTGCTCAGTCCAGTGTGCCAGTCCACATGGTTTCCTTTGTTCTGCAGGTCAGTCCAGTCCCAGTCCTCCCTTCTTGTACACACGCAACAGCACTTCTTGCAATCAGAGCCTAATGCATTTGTTATTAGGTTGAACCATTTGCAATTTCTGATATTCAATTTGTGGGGGCCTATAGTCTGTAATTTTGGTTTTCTCTCCTCAAAACACTTTAAGAAAACTCCAGGCTAGGGAGAGGAGCAGACTGAGGAAAGGCAGAAGTGAAGTGCCAATAGACCAAGTCCCATGTGCCAAGCATGTTACATTCGTTATCACAGCGCTAATTCCCACAACATGAAGCACCTAAAATTATTTCTCACATTTTACAACTGAGCAAGCCCAGGTTAAGACTCACATGGTGAGGCCCAGGTCTGGGATTCCAACATAGCCACAGACCCACCGCCACCTAGAACCAGGGAAGTCCTAACAGAGCCTGACGGCCAGCAAGCAGTGTCTGCAGCTTCGCAAAAAGGGAGAGAAGGAAACGAGCCAAACTCGACTTCGCTGGTTGGATCGGTCCAGAAGAGCCCCAATTAGTAGGGTGCGGGAGCAATACCCAGGGCCGTACCTGAAACCCGAGGGTAGAAGGCCCAAAGAAGAACCCAGGCAGAAAGAGACAGAGGGCGGGGAGGGGCCTGGAAGGCGGCGGCGGCAGCGGGTAGAGCGGGGCGAGCGGAAGGGACCTTGGAGGGGAACCCAAGAGGGGGCTGTAGGCAGCGCCGGCAGGCAGCGAGGAGCCGGGCTGCAGTCTACCACGCTCGGCGTCCAGGGCGGGCGGCGCGGAGCGGAGAAAGTCCAGGAGAAAGTCTGACAACCACGGGGAGCGGGGAGGGAGAGACCCTGTGGAAGAGACGAAGACTGCGGCAAAAAGAGGAAAGGAGGGTTACGGGCACCGAGGGGGAGCTGGAGTCAGCCGCAAGGAGAGAGGGAGCGGGGAGGAAAAGAGGCGGGAGAGAGACCCTAAAAAGCAAGCTAGACGCTCCAGCCGGCCGCTCTGGTGTGGGGAAGGAGCGTCATCTCAAGGACACTGAAAAAGGCAGGTGGATGGTGCAGAAATGCGGGCGCCGCGGCCCCGGGCGGGCGGGCACCGGCCCGCTGCCCTCGCGCCGAGACGCCCCCGCTCCGCACGCTGAAGGCCCAAAGCGCACCCCCACCCCCAGCCCCACTCCCGGCCCAGCCAGTACTCGGCGCTGGCATGAAATTGGCTGCAGCCGTAATGAGTCCGCGCCGCGCGGAGGAGGCTGAGGGCCCGCCAGGGAGCCCTGCGCGCCTCGTTTAGCTTGTTTATTGTTCAGGCCTAATTAAAACGTTCCACCGCGCTGCGTTTACATCCGCCCCCCGCTAATGAATTCTCGGCCGCCGGGCGATTTCGGAAACTGCCGCGGGCCGGAAGGGGGTGGGAGGCGACGGGGCTGGGGAAGGAGTGAAGGAGAGGACACCCACGCACACCCCGTTCCACGGCCAAAGGAGCCATTAGGTATCTGGCAATTGGCTCCGAGGTCCGAGTGAGCGCCCCAAGCCCCAGCTCCCCCAACGCCTGCGGGCGTTGGGAGGTGTGGAAGGACGGGCCGCAGGGCTCAGAGGAGGGGCGGCGGGAGGGAGGCCGGGAGCGAGTGTGTGTGTGTGTGTCCTGTGCGTGCAAAGGCCTGTGAGCCAGGAGGGTATTGCGCGTGGGCGCACCTGCTCCGTGAAGCGTGTCCGCGGAGCAGCCTGTGTGCGCAGGAGTGAGTTTGTGTGTGTAGGAGTGTGTGTGTGTGTGTGTGTGTGTGTGTGTGTGTGTGTCCGTCCGTCCCTTTGGCTGTTCATGTCCCTTTCTCCCCCGCAGGGGGAGTCTGCGCGGGGCTTATAATGTTCTTGTTTCTCCCGCCGTAGCTGTTTGCCGTTTTGCTGTTTGCCTCCTTGTCACGACCTCAGAGAGGGCAGATGGAGCCAGTGGAGGGAGAGAGACAGACGGCAATGCTTGGGTAGCCAGGGCTCCCTGCCGGCCCCACTCCTCCTGCAGACACGAGCACACACACACACACACGCAAAACACACACGCTGCCCTTCACCACACGTAGCCAAATAAAATACACAAAAAGCAACTGAGTTACCATTCGCACATGACCACATGGAAACACACAAATGAACAAACGCATTCAGGCATAGCTACATGCCAGTCACACAGATGGATAGACAAGAGCCTGGGGTACAAAACCCCATGGCACAAAGCCACCTGGATTTACATACCCCTACACACACAACACAGAAAAAAACATGCAAACTTGAGTACACACCTATCCAGACAAGTGTGAGTGCACACGCACACACACACACTCTACCTGACACGTTAGTTTATCCCCAGTCGACCCCAGTTTCTCTCAGCAAATTCAGATCACCCAGCCTGGCTTCAAAACCTGCCCCCTTCCATTCCCCTTCATGCTGGTTCCTGAATCCAGCTCCTCGCTCCAGGCCAGCAAAGCTGTCCCCAGCCTCATTTATGGTTTGCTCACCTGCCTCAGCACCATCACCCAGAGGTACTCCTGCTCTTCTCCTAATCTGTTCCATGCCCTGTTGGGTTTCTCTTTGCATACCCCTCTAACTCCCCCACTCCTAGCAGCCTTCCCTGATGAACTAGCTGGCTTGGATTCCAAATTTGCTCTAGTCATTTGCACTTGTTGATCTTTGCTGTGGTGAATATCAATGGGATAACTTTGCACCTATAAACACAATGTTGGCAGGGAGGAGGACTGTAAGATCCCCAAGGCCAGGACCACTGTGCCCAAGTATTTCCATCAGATGCCAGGCCTCATCCCTCCAGTGCCAGGCTGCGAATGGTCCTGGGAGCATTACTGCCCGGTTTTAACAGACAGAAAAATGAAATTGGCCCTCAAGCAGCCACTAGAAGATCTCCTTGTCATATCCTGCAAGGTTCCCCTTCAGGATGGCCTTTTAGAGCCACTTTGGATGAGGGCACACCCTCTTCTGTGTCTTCCCATTTTCACCTTCTTTTTAACTGGAACTACTGCTCCCCAGCTGGGTCCTCACCTGATTCTCCAGCCTTGATTCCTAACACTTGGACTGTTTTCAAAAATTAGATCTACCCCTAAAGGATACAAATTTGCCTCTGGTGCAGATGCTCAGAGCTATACTGCAGGCTCTAAAGGTGATCCCCAAAGAGAAATTGCCAGGAATGACCCAGGCACCTGCAGCAGCTGCTGAAACCTGCTATGTTAAAGGAGATAGCATGCATTGGAAAAGATTATTTGTACTTAAAGAAAATGACAAGGTCACCCTAAAAAAAAAAAGAAAAGGAAAAAAAGGAAAGAAAAACTCATTGACTGCCTCCCCAGCTCACTGCAGGGTTGTTTCATCAGGTAAACATGATGCTGGGTTGATTCCAGCCCGGCATCTCCAGGTAGATAGGTGCCCTGCCTACTTTCCCTCCCCATTTCCCCTTAGTCTGCCTTTCTCTCAACAGCCCCCTCTCTCTCCATGCCCCTCTCACCCTCCTGCAGTTAGAGGCACCCTCTGCTCCCTATCTTTTATACGCAGACACATACACACTCACTTCTTGCCTCCTCATATTTCTTTCTCTACCTCTTTCTCTGACTGTCCTCTGCCAATTTCTCTACTCCCTGTTTCAACATCATTTTCTCTCCCTCTGATCTCTGCTGGGGCTCTGCCATTCTTTTTCTTTCTCAGTCTTTCTCTAACTTCCATCTGTCTTCCGTTCTCTCCTCCACACCTCACCATAACTACTTCAAGCGGGTGTGTGGCTGTCTGGTTCAGCACCAGACCACTCTGGCATTTTGAAGAGCTTGGAATTGCCATGTTCCTGCTCTCACACACACACACACACATGCACACACGTATAGGCCCCCCCTCCCACCTGAGTCCCAGGCCCTGGAAGGCCAGCAGAGCCCTCAACCCCAAATCCCCATCTCACCCCCTGTAACCTCTACCTGACCCTTCTTACTGTCTCCCCACCGCCACTCTCATTTCCTTTCTCCTTGGAAACCCATCTTCTCCCTCCTTTCTCTGCTTCTCTCAGTCTACTGATACACTTCTGGTATATTCTCCGCCCTGGCCCTGGCCCTGGGTCAGTGTGCCTTTGGCTCAGGGTACATGGCCTTCAGTTTCTCCCTGGGCCTGGGACCTTCTCATGCCTCTGTGTCTGTGACTGACTCTGCTATGGCTGGTTTCTGGGTGGCTCTGTCCCTGTGTGAGTCTTTGATCTTTCTGTCTGCTCTCTGGATGCTCCTCTGTCTTGGCTCTGTCCTGTCTCTAGGTCTGTCTCTCCTCTGTCTTTCCCTTTCCACTCGTCAGTGTCTCTGTTCCCTCTGTCTGTCTCTCTTCATCCCCAGAGTGCTGGGACCCACTCTGCCCCATGGGTCCCACTCTGTCCATCTTGGCTTGAATTTACTGGATCGTTCTGTCCCTGTCTGTGTGTCCGTCTCCCCACTTCTCTGCCTCTTTTCCTGCCCCGCAGTGATGGGGGTGGAGAGGGGGTGGCTGGCGCGGAGGGCTTGGAGAGGGAAGGGGGCGGGCGGCCCTTTGTGTGGAAAGATTGACGGCCAGCGGCGCAGCCTCCGCAGCGCTGATTAGGATGCAGCACGGGCTTCGACTGCAGCATTCTCCTCCTCATCGAACATTCTCCACACTCCAAATAGAGATCCCCTCCCTGCCTGCTCCCCTGGCCTCTCGGGATAGTATGACTTACCCCTGCCCCCAACCCAGTTCCTCCACTGGGAGCCACTGGAAATTCTGGAAGGGCACCCAAGGGCCCCCTGTCCCACCCAGATATCTACATGTCTTGTACATTCTAAGAGAAAAGGAATGAGGAAGGGTAAGAAGCTGACTGGAGGAACTTTACTGGAAGGGGGTGTGGGAAGGTCACAAACTGCTTAGGGGAGTTGTCTCCACATCCCCAGCCCAGCAGCACCTTGCACCCCTCAGACACATATGGAGCAACAAGTGCAGGGAGGAGATGTGGCAGGTCTCAAAACACAGGAAGGGGAGTGGGAAATAGGTGGCATGCCTCTTTTATCCCCTCATAGCACCTGTAGACCTACCCTGTACATAGTAAGTCCCCAGTAGAATGGTCAGCTCCAATTTTATCAGTTCTCCCAAAATCAGTGCGTAAACCAGTGGAACTCAATTCCTTTTAATATGCCTCCCAACCCACCACCCCCAGCAATTCAGTATCTGGCCCCTGGACAATATCCCCAGCCACACCTTCCAAGCACCCCAGTGATCATCAGATCTCAGCTCCAAATCCCAGTCATTCCAACCACGACTCCTCCAGCATCTGCCTTGTGTCCCCTTGCTCTTCCTCTCCCTCCCTTGCTCACCCCCATGCAGCTTGGCCCACTGGGTTTCTCCCCCAAAGACAGGCAATCACTAATGAGCATTGAGTTCAGGGAGGGGAGGGCCAAGGGCAGCCTGATGGGTGGGAGGGGATTCCAGGGCTAGCAAATAACGAGCCCTGTCAGCATCTGTCAAATATGCCATCTCCCTCCATCATCCCTGCCTCCTGGCTCCTGCCAATCCATCTCCCTGCCGACACTGACCGACTGCGCTCAGATGCAACTGCCAAGAAGCCCAGACGCACGATGCCTGGTCTGCTCCAGATCCATTTTCTCCAGGAATGTCACCAGACACTGATTTTAAAACGCTGAGAGACCCTAGGAATACAGGGTTGTAGGATGAAACCCAAAGAGGAAGAAGAGAACTTGCCCTCTGTTCAATCTCAGCTCCTTGTCTCCACTATCCACTTTCCAAAACCAGAACTTAAAACTTCAGGCAAAGGTATAGAGTGTTAAATCTCCGGAAGACCTTCCCAGCTTTGAAGAGGTTGTGAATGCCTCCAAAACTAAGGAAACTGTTGGGGGCAAGCTGTGGCTAGAAACCCGAAATCGCTTCTTGTAATATACTCAATTTCCACCAGGGGGCGAGGAACGCGGCTCTGCGGAGGAGCGGAATCTTCTCAGCAGCGACCTGCGAAGGGTTCAGCGGCCACAGGAGGGCGGCAGAGAACAGTGCTCCCTACAGATCCAGACATCGGCCCTGGATGCTGTCTGGAATCCAGGCAAGGCCAGGCTGGGCTGCCCTAGGCTGGGGACGTCTTTAGCTCGAGCAAGAACCCATGAATTTCTAAATTCAGGAATCCTTGCATCCCTTCTCAAGCTCTCTAGTCCCTGAAATGCCATCGCCCTCCTCAGCCTCCCTTCCATTTCTTGTTCTAGCACTGGGGCTACTGGCACAGAAGGACCCTGTGGCTTTTCCTTCATGGTATAGCAGATTAACACCCACGGCCCTTCGTGACATTCCCTAGGGTCCCAGATGATAACTGGGGCCAGAACTAGAACCCACGACTTCTTGGTTCTCAGCGCAGGGGTCATCCCGTTGTGTCAGCTGCAGCTCCTGAAAAACACCATACCCTGTAGACCACAACCAGACAGCATCTCAAACCCCTGGCTTAAACAATCAATGTCAAAGCTACTGTGTTCTGTATGTTTACATATGGAACTGGTGCATACATGACTGTTAACCCAGAACACACGTGTGCTGTAGCTACCTGGCTGTGCGCCCTTCATCCTCAGGTACATGACCCTCTGTCCCTTCTCTTCCTACTTTCTGAACTGCAAAAGAAGCTTCTCTTCGTTTATAATTTGGGCTTTTCACTGTAGTTTCAGAAACTCCTCGAAGCTGTAGACACAGAAGCCCTTTCCCAGTTCTAACCTTGGTCCATCCTACCACAGTCCTTTACACCTGGAGGAGAGGACCTGCACGTGATCTTCAGCTCTCTCTTCCCAGGCATCCCTCACCTCGTCCTGTCGCTGCTTCTTGCCTCTCCTGTCCCTCTGCTAACCAACCTATGCCTCCTCCAGATTCTTCTTGCTGCCACTGGTTCTCCTTTCATCTCAAAAGCTGAGCCACCCAGGGAGGTGGGCACAGAAAAGAGAAAAGAAGAAAAGTAGGAGGGATTGGGAAGAAAATCTGTCTACAAGTCAGAAGAGGACTCTGTCCCTGCCCCCTTTACTCTCAGCTGGTAAGTTCTACCTAGAGTCTGACATCAGTCCTCTGGCTAGTCCTCACTTTATCTACTCTCCTTGAAGCTACAGAGCTACAGAAGCTGAGAGTAAATGAGGAGAAGTGGATCCAATTGTGTCAGAGGTATATGTGCAAGCTTGTGGACTGACAACCTGTGTGTGTGTATACACTTGCATCACACACCACCCCTTCCCCATTGCCGCCCCCACACACACGTATTCCATGCCATCCCCAATCTAGGATTCCTCCTATAAAACGAGGAGAAAAACATCCCAACCCCTCAAACATTTTATTCTAACTTTGATCCTCCAAGGGAAACCTAAAAAGACAACACCCTCCCCTTTTTTCCCCTCCCCATGTCCTTGTCCACTCTGGTTTTTGAGATTTCTTCTTAAACCCCATGGGGTGCAGCCCCTACACACCTTCCCCAGAATCCAGGAGGCACTAGAGCCTCCTCCCTGCAAAGGACTGAGACAAACGCCAATCACGTTGGGGCCTCTCACAGTGCCCATTCTGCTATGAATTCCCAAGGTCAAAACCATTCTGGTGTTATTAAAAACATAAATGTTGCATACCAGGCAGCAGGGGGAAAAATTATAAGGCAGCCAGACGAGAGGGAGATGGAGGGGCCAGTAATTGTCTTCGTCTTCCCAGAGTCAAGCTCCACGGGGCTGGAGCCACACACAGAACATTGCTTTTTAATTTAACTCAGTAAGGTCAGCAGCAGCAAATGAGGCAGGGGAGGAATGGCACCTCAGAGGGAGGGCACCAGGGCCTGCAGAACCGGGGCTCCTGGCCAAGATCTCCAAACAGTGCCAGGGGAAGCTGAGGGAGAATGGCAGGGAGGATTCGGTGACCCTTGGCTCACCAGAGAAGGGAGCTGGACTGAGGGGGAGTGATATAGGAACTCCAAGAATCATTATAAGAGCTTCTGAGAGCCTGGGATTTAAGTGGAAAGAAAGAAAAAGGCTTCAGAGGGACTCTTAAGTGAGACCAGAAGGCCTGATAGAGACAAATACCCCACTTCACTCTCCACAGTACCCACTCTACAGAGGAGAATAACAAAGTTCATGGTTGGAACTCAGAAGTTCTCCTTTCCCCCAGTACCTGTGAATCCTGGAGCCCAAGTGGAGAGAATTCTCCAGTGAGGTGGGCCACCCTGTCGCATCCCCTTCATCTCCAAGGATCCAAGGGGGCAGGAGAGAGGAAAATGGCAGGAGAAACTGAGGCAGAGCTGCCCTCCCTCAGAACCTTCCTCATCTTCCCCACTTTCTTAGGGTCCCAGCTTCCCATCTGCAGCTCAGATAGCTGTATGGTGGTTCTCTCCATTTCTAGTGCTATAGGAAGGATTGGAGTTAGACCAGAAAAGGGACTTTCCAGATCAGCATCTTGGTCATAGGCACAACCCAGGATAGGGTAGAAAGGCTAAGGAACCTGGGATTTTCTGAATAGGACCAATGAACTCAGCATGATAGGATTAATGAGGCTGGAGAAGGTGGGAGACTCACTGACTTGGGGGTGGAGAGCAGCTGTGAAAAAGCCGTGCAACAGTCACAGGCAGTAGCATCCAAATATACTTTGGGACTTACTGGAACTTCTGCAGATCAGACCTCAGATCCTCCTGCTTCAGTTTCAGACTGTTGCCCTGTTAGGATTTTGTTTTGTTTTGTTTTAGGGAAGGAGGATTAGAACAATAGGTTTGAGACTGAAGGACAGAGTTTTAATTCTCTGTCGCCATCCCTAAGTGTCCTTGCTGCTTGGCAGGTTTCTACTTCCCTGTCAGTCAGGAATTAGGAGACCCCAATGTCAATTTGGAAATCTGAAGTTTGCTACCCTCATAACGTACACCCCTGCCATCATCTCCTCCCTTTCCGGAAGGTCCCACTCTCAGCGCTGGGACCCCCACCCTGCAGTTCTCCGTATCTGCCACAAGGTGGCGGCCAAAGCATCGATTGATCCAGAGCTAGACCTGGTGCCTCACTAGAGCCAGGACCCTGGCCTCCACCCAGTCTCCATTCACCCCTTCCCCACCTGGGGCCTGCCAACCCTGAGGGACCCAGGAAAGGAGAAACTTTCTGGAAGAACTCCAGCTCTTCGGATAAATGGGCTGGGTGAGGACTGGGTGGGAGAAGGAAAGCGAAGGTGCAAGGGAAACCTGAGAAACACAAACCTGGAGGGCTTCAGTCGGGGAGCAGGCAGTCAGGTGTGGTGAGAAGCCCAAGCTGAGAATCACAGTGACTGCCTGCCACTGCCCGCACCACACCCAGCACCCCAGGGGATCCAGCACAGCACCCCAGAGCTGTTAACTTGCCCAGAGGCAACCAGAGTAGAAGGAGTACCAGGAGCTGGGATGCAGGGATCCTACACCAGAGTAAGCTACCAAGATCCAGTCAGGGAAAGGGTCGGCACCACCTCCTCCTCCTCAGTATGAGACCATGAGACCCAGTGGGACTCCATTATCCCTGATATTCCCAGAAAACATTAAATAGGGAAGGGTTCAGTCAGTCTCCCCTGCAGTACTGATTCTCCTGGTGCGGGAAGAGGGTCCTGGGAGACAGGAAAGAAGAAAGAAGGCAGATCCCTAGAGAGAAGAAAAAACAGCCCTGCTCACAGGGAGGTGCCAGTATGCGGGGACCAGGAAAGAGAACAGGAAGAGGCCTGCAAGCACCTTGGCAGTGGTTTCTAAAGGAAACGTTTGGGATCCCGAACCAGGAGGAACAGTCAATGAGGGCTTCCTAGAGGAGGACAGTATGGGGCAATCTTGTAAAATGCTGAGAGGCTGGCCTGGAAAAAGGAGACAGAAGATAGTACAGGCTGAAGACAGACTATATGTATGAAATTGTTTGGGGTCAGGAGACGACTAAATCCCTGGATGGCTGCTCGGGTGGAGCTTAGAGACCACGCCACCCTGCAGTGGGAGAATGGGGAGTTGAAGGAACAGACATGGTGCATGTGAGGCAATGAGGCCTCAAGACCCAGCTGGCATGGCTGGGCAGCACCCGGGCCCAGCTGAATATTCCTCCCTCCCCTCCACCCCTATATAGCCAGGAGAATAGGAACAGAATGTAGGATCCTCCAAATAGGGCACAAGAAGGACTCCTAGACCAGCAGTCAGGGGCCTGGGCTTTTCAGAAGCAACCACTGCATAGCAGGGGACACTGGGTAAGGCTTCCCACCTCTGAGGACTCTGGCTGCTGTCTGTACAGGCTGATACTGATGCTCTCTGACCTCCCTTTTCTGAGACTGTCCTGTTGATGACTGCCCTCCTCCCAAATAATGGTCTGACTCATCTGTGACCTGCCAGGCTTTAGTCCTCCTTCTCTCGGTGTCCCTATACTCCAGACACACTCCTCCATCCAGAAGAAATTACTCCATTGCTGTGGTGGGGGAATGGAGGTGCAAAGCCCCATTTTCATGAAATTACCCTGGGCCTATTGGGCATCAAACATGACGAGAGGATCTGAAGTTAGACTCAAGGAAGAACTTCCTAGCACAAGTGGCCTGAAAACCTCAGCTTGTGTGAAATGCAGTAAGAATGTATACCAGTGGCTGGCCAGGCACGGTGGCTCACACCTGTAATCCCAGCACTTTGGGATGCCGAGGCAGGCAGATTATGAGGTCTGGAGTTTCAGACCGACTAGCCTGACCAACATGGTGAAACCCCATCTCTACTAGAAATACAAAAATTAGCCAGACATAGTGGCATGTGCCTGTAATCCCAGCTACTCAGGAGGCTGAGGCAGGAGAATCGCTTGAACCCGGGAGGTGGAGGTTGCAGTAAGCCAAGATGGTGCCACCGCACTCCAGCCTGGGCAACAGAGCAAGACTCTGTGTCAAAAAAAGAAAGAGGCAAGACTCTGTGTCAAAAAAAGAGAGAGAGAGACAGAAAGAGAGAAAGAAAGAAAGAATACATACCAGTGGCCTCCAAGAGACCAGGAAACTGTTTTGGACCTCTGAATAGTGCCAATGAGACAGAGAGAAGTTTTGACTGTGGTTATGGTCCTCCTAGTTAGAAGGTTGCACATAAAGACTTCTGGGGGTCAGCCACGGTGGCTCACGCCTGTAATCCCAGCATTTTGGGAGGCCAAGGCAGGTGGATCATGAGATCAGGAGATCGGGAACATCCTGGCTAACACAGTGAAACCCCACCTCTACTAAAAATACAAAAAATTAGCCGGGCATGGTGGCAGGCGCCTGTAGTCCCAGCTATTTGGGAGACTGAGGCAGAAGAATTGCTTGAACCCAGGAGGCGGAGCTTGCAGTGAGCCGAGATAGCACCGCTGCACTCCAGCCTGGGCAACGGAGTGAGACTCTGTCTCAAAAAAAAAAAAAAAAAAAAAAAAGACTTCTGGTAATTCTACCACCCTGAAGTGGAGTGGGGTGAATCTAGAGTTAGGAATTGCAGGCTGGTTAGAAGCTAATGGCCAAAACCTGTGGAGTGGGTGGCAGGGGAGAGAAGCGAGTAGGCCTGAATTCTCCACAGTCTAGGCACCCTCCCATCCTGGCTCCACCTCTTCATCACCCTCCCAGGTGAGACCAGAGCCTCTGAGCACTTCCAGTTCAAACCCTGAGTGAAGGCCTCAGATCCTAGTCTCCATCTCAGACCCTGACCCTGATGCTATCCCCCTGTGCCTGGAAGAGCAAATGCACCCACTGCTCAGGCTCCCCAACCAAATAGAAACAGCCTTCTCCTGGCCTCCCACCTCAGCATCACCACATACCACATCCTGGAACCTGCTAGAGATTTGCATAAATCAAAGACATCTTCACTTGAGTCTTCCAGCTCCCCAAGGCACACCACATGCACATATACACATATGCACACATTCGCTTGCACACATGCAGATGCACACACAGGTGCATGCTCATACATGCATCATACGTGCACACACTCTCAAAATACAGATATATGCACACACACCCACATCCCATACACTCTCACATACATGCAACATACACATACTCATAAACACACCCACATATGCAGACACACATCACATGCAAACGTATACATACTCATCAAACACTTGTTCACACTCATGCGTGCATCCTCCTCTATTCCTTTCTGCTGACTAAGGATCAAAAGCCCAGGCTTCTAGATTCTAGAGATTTAGAATGTCCAGCAGAATGCATGTAAACGCACAGGAAACCTATTTTGAGTTTCTTAGCCCAAACTGGAACTTCTTTACCATATCCTCTTGCCTGCCTCCAGATCTCTGGACCTCTGGTCCAGATCATGGAAATGGAACCTGCAAAGATAACTCATTCGTTCATGCTACAAATGTTTTTAAACACCTGCCACCTATGTGCAGGAAGTTGAGGTAGACACATAAAAGCATGAGACTGTCTAGTGTAGTGGAAAGAGCAAGAGCTCATGAGACAAGGACCTGAGTTCAAATCCTGCCTCTGTCTCAACAAGCTGTGTTACTGTGGGAACATTACAAAACCTCTCTGAGCCTCGGTTTCATCACCTGCAAGGTGAGGTGAATAAAACTCACCCAGTAATGCTGTGAGGATTATAATAAAGGCAGGGAAAACCTCCAACAGCAGTGTGCCCACCCATGAAAAGGGTCCCCATTCCCTTCCCTAGCCCCTGAGGTGGAGGTCGGGGGAGAGCGGCTCCCCAACACCCTCCCTATTCTGCCATCACTGAAGCAGAAACCCAGTCTCCTTCAGCCTTGGACCCCACAGGTGCGCACACTTCGGGAAACTTAATCTCGGACTTGGGCAGCTCGGATCTGACTC
>NW_016814460.1:1125702-1145886 GCF_001698545.2 Rhinopithecus bieti
CCCCGCCCTCGCCCTCGGCCCCCGCCCCTCCTGGTCCATCATGCCTCTCGCCCGTTTGCAGGTCGCGTTTTCCGTAATAACCTTTAATGCGGCTGGCCACGGCCCAAATGTTCGCGATGGAGCGCTGGGCCCCGCGCATCAGATGGACGATGAAGTGTTAATCATCCCCCAGGGAGCCGTCCCGCGGAAAGTCGTCATTAATTTCTCTGAATTACACCAATTCCGAGACATTCTTTATGGACAGACAGTGCGGGAGACAGTTATATGACAGGACTTGCTGTGCTAAGCAGATGTGGGAGAGATTGCGTCGCCCCATGAATACTAAACAATCGCTCCGAAGAAACCCCACTAGCTCCGGCGCTCAGAGCTGGGACTCGGCTTAGCCGGTCTCCCACCCTCATGGGCACACCCCTGCAGGTGCCTGGGGCTGGGGGAGGAGGGCTGGCGCCCATCCCTGCTGCACAGGTGGCCTCCTCGGCTCCCCTCCGGAGTCAGGCGTCGGCCTCAGAGCAAGAAGTGGCTTGGGGCTCTCACCCTCACCTTCCTGGGACGCTGCAGGGTCCCACCAACACCCTTGCCTTCCCTGCCACAGCCTTTGCTTCCTGCATTCCTTCCAGGGCCTGAACTGCTGCTCAACGTCTTGCTGTTTCCCGTCTCTCCGACTCTGATCCTCCTCTAGCTCATCACCCAGACGACTCAGTACCTGCCGGTTTCTGAGTCTCCATCCTGGTTCTCCCACCTCCCCATCCTGCCCCGCCTCCATCCCTCCGACCCTCTCTTCCTGCCCACCTCCCACTCTGCTCACTTCCCCAGCCTGACCACCTTCCACACTACGCAGGCTGCCTGCTCGTCTCCCCAGACAACCCCGCCTGGCAGTGGGCATAGCTTTGCCATTCCCTCCCTCGCTCCAATCGGCCGCACCCTACACTTTGCCCCATTTGAGGTCATCTCTCCTACATCTGCTTTCACACCTCGCCCACCCTTCAGAATCTAGCGGGGGAGGGAAAAAGTTCAGAGTAGAATGAAAGAAAGGAGGTGTGCCCCTTTTCTCTCTCCTCCTGCCGTCTGCCTGCCCTCCTCTCTTCTTTCTGGGATACTGAAAGATCCCAGAGGGAGTGAACCACAGCTGGAGACACCTCCCCACCAGCAGAATGGTGGGCGCCAGGAAGTGGGGGAGAAGGAAGAGGGTGGCTGGGGAAACCTGCCCAGGCGATGGGTCCCACCTGGGGAAATCCCCGCCCACCACGAAGAGCCCCGCCTCCCCTGAGCTGCCGGGGAGGCCCCGCCCGGCCGGCGGTTCGGCCCAGCCCCAAAGCCGAAGGGTCCTCCTCGGCAGCCCGGCTACCTTGGGAGTGCCAGGTTTCTCGGTCACCCCAGGCCACTGTCCCTCAGGGGAGGATAGAGGCAAGTGCACACTGTTTCTGTCAGGCCGTCCCTCCCTCTGCGCCGGAGGGAGGACCCCCTCAGCGCCTTGCGCGGGTCTGGGGGAGAGGAAGGAAAGAACGCCGCCTCTGCGTCTTTCCTCCTCGCAGGTAATTTATGTCTGAGAGCGGAGCAGATGGCGGGTAATTTAGCAATTACCGTGTGCGGGAATGGGACTCGCGCCTCCACATGGAAGCCAAAGATTCCCCGCCGCAGTCTCATCTCATTTGCTGCCTGTTTTCTCTATTTTGTCTCCCCTTCCCCCGCCGCACCTCGCTGAATCCCAAAACTCAGAGGGAGGGGATCTCCTGCATGGGGTCCCTTTTCATCCTGACCCCTCTCGACATCAGGCCTAGGTTTTCTGCCTCAGAAAACACGAGGTAGAGCCTGTTTGCTCACTGGGAGTTCTTCCCCTCTCACCTTCAGCCTTCTTGCTGCTGTAAGTGACTGTACTGTACTGGGAGGCTGTAGGGTTCTCTCCCAATTTTCTTCCCTACCGTCACTTCTTCAGGCTTTCCACGGTATTTTCCCCAAATATCTAGGTTCCAGACCCCCGGTTTCAGAATAGGCTTCTGGACCCCAAAGTTAACCCAGCGGCTAAGGAGCCTGGGTGCCTGCATGGGCAGCAAGGGGAAAACAGTGATTGTTAAGGTGAGAGGGGCCCCAAAGCCCTTTGTAGCTCTGTCCAGGCAGTGAGCATGTAATGAGTATGCAATGGCTGACTGAGAAGCTGGCCTTAGTGAGGAGAGGGCAGGCAGAGGGGACAGAAATGAGGCTGGAGACATCTGACATGCCTCATTCCCCTTCCACTCCCTTCCTCTATGGGCCACCTGGGGAAAGGATGCTGTGAGACAGGCCCTGGGCCTGGAGACCTCCCAAAACTGCATGGGAGTCGGGGGTGTCCTCCCCTCCAACCAGCCCAGCCCAGGACACAGGACACCCACAAGCCAGAGGCTGTACCCCACACACACCCTGTCTTCGGCCAGAGCCCCTAGATCTCTGACCTTCACTCTCACCCCTAATCCTAGACTGCAGCTTGAATGCTGCCATTCCAACAGGACTTTAGGTAACCTCTGGGCTCTGCAGAGCTGGCCTCTCAGGCTTTGAGACACCCTCACCACAAACTCTCCCAGCTCCTCCTCATTCCTCAACACCAGAGGAGCACTAATTAATTAGCGTGTGCAACCAGCCATAGGCACCATCTCGTTACTCACCACAGGGACCCGCTGTTAACATACCAGACCCCCGGGACGCGGGCACACGCCAATTACACAGCTAGCAGCTCGGCTAATCACAGCTCCTGGTGACACTGTGGCTTACAGAGGAATCCCCACTTCCCTCCTCCCACCTCCCCCTATACTTCTGCCTCTGGGAACAGGAGGCTGGAAGAGAGGATGTGAAGACTGGGTGGGGAAAAGTTGAAATGCTGGGAAACAGGAGGCCAGCCATGGAGTAGCTGAGGGGAGAGTGGGCGTGAAAAGTTAGAAGAACTCCCCTACAAATCATTTTAGGCTGTAAACAGCCACTATGGAATTAGTAACTGCAACAAGAGGGTGTGCTGATTAGATAGACTACAAGAAGGACTTCCTGATGAGGCCATTGCTAGGGTAGAATTGGACCTAACAAAGGACAGCCTTTCTTCCTACAAGAAACAGCCAAGGGAAAATGGTCTGTTAGGTGGAAGAGGAAGGGAGAGAGGGGAAGTTCCAGGAACTCAGGTATCTGGTGCCATCCTGTCCCTCAGCTGCAGTTCAAGGGTACAGAGAGGAGGCGGCCTCACTGCAGACACAGATAGACGGCTTCCCTCCCACACACGTCCCATTGACTTTGCCATTCTGCTGTCACTCCACAGCTTCTCCGAGATTTAACATATTGACTCTCCGAGCTGCAGAAAATTGAATTTTCTTCATTACGACTGTCTCCCGACAAAAGCAGCTCATAAATTCTCCATCTTTTTCAGGCTTCCCGCCCCCTCATCACCCAACATCTCTCCAGGGTATTCACATATTTGAACATGCCATTCACATGGGTGTAAAGGCAAGGTATGACCAGCACTCCCCACGGACACACCGTTCACAAAGACAGCATTCACCCCATCCCTCACTGTCCATACCTAGATCCAGTCTGCTCCCAGAGCTGGCCACTGTCATCAGAAATGAGGTTCATGTCTTCTACAACCACGGTGGGTCCAAGTATATGGTGCCCCATATAGCAGATTCACATGTCCCATATCAAGGGGTGAAAGGTCCCATGCCTTAGCCAGTGCATGTACGTCTATATTGTGCCCCATCGGCAGTCTCACGGATGACACTGTCACGTGGGACAGAGTCATCTGTCCTGAGATACAGTATTCACTCCAGGCCCACCTCAGTGCTACCTGGGCATAGCTACAGGTCCCTCCCCACAGTACTGGAATCCCTGTCCACACTCCCACCTGGGAATAAGTCCACAGGTATGAAGCATACGCAAGTCTCTCAAGCTTCGTATAGTCATAGACATGGAAGGAGGAGAGGAAACATCTCCTAGGACCTAGTGGGGAGTCTTCCTTCACACCACAGCAACCGCTCCTGTCTCCTCCCAACACTGTCCCCTGCCCATACACATGTTAAGCTGCTGGTCTTCTTCCACGACTATAGTACCTCAGCAGTGCTCCTTAAGGCACAGACACCTCCATTCCACCATCAAGGGATGTTGGATTTGGCCTCCCACTCCAGAGTGTGCTCTCCCCATCTGACAGGCACAGCACTGGGGAAGGGCAGGGCCTAGTTCTTTTGGCACCTGTGCCAGCCTGGCAGCTGAAGCTGTAATAGATGGGCAAGAGGCCAGGCTGATGGCCAGCACCATGTGGCTTGTGCCCAGGGCCAGATTGGGGCGGGAAGTGGTGGGCTAGGTGCCCAGGCACTCCACCTTCCAAAATGCCACACAATCTGTGAGTGGAGAGAGACAGAAAGAGGGACTCAGATAGATTCAGATGAGGACACCCCCTGAGACCAGACTAAGTCAATCTCTGGCCCCTCAACAGCTGCTCCCACCCCTATAACTCTGACCCAGGCACAAAGGAAGTCACCACAAACGAGAGAGGACAACCAGTTATTTTCAAGAAAGACTAGCCCAACCTCACCAACAGGAAAACTAGAGATTGTGGAGGTACAATCAGAAACAATGATAAGAATGATTCCTCTATTAGTAGAGGGGCTGAGACTTGGGAGGTTTCCATGCATTTTTATGTCAGCTAATTAATATACAAATGTTATGTACAATGCAGATGAATATCTATTGCCTTTGCAATCCCGAACCTTCTCCTCTTGGTACTTGGTACTTAAACATACACACACACACACACACACACACACACACAGTCTGTATGATTAGCTAGACCGTTTTTCCCAGCACTTAGGTTTCTAAACTATCTTCCATCTTATCCCTTAAGAGCAAGTTTGGAAATACACAAAGATAGCCAGGAAGGTTGAGCTCCACAATACAAGGAATGGCTTTCTGGAGACTCAGATGTACCTCAAATCCTCTTTGTCCAGAAGGAGAACAACCTCCCCCATGCCAACCTTACCCATGCCCACCCCTAAACCTGCTCCTGGCGGGGGGCAGTGGCTTACACCTGTAATGCCAGCACTTTGGGAGGCTGAGGTAGGTGGATCATTTGAGGTTAGAAGTTTGAAACCAGACTGGTCAACATGGTGAAACCCTGTCTCTACTAAAAATAACAACAACAACAACAAAAAAAAAAAAAAAACTAGCTGGGCATGGTGGCGAACACTTGTAATACCAGCTACTGAGGGAGGCGGAGGCAGGAGAATCGCTTGAACCTGAGCGATTATTACAGTGAGGTTACAGTGAGCTGAGATCACTGCACTCCAGGCTTGTGACAGAGTGAGATTTCATCCCATAAATAAATAAATAAATAAACAAACAAACAAACCTACTCCTTCTGCCAACACCCCCTCTCAGGGAAGGACTACATCCACTCAGATGCCCAAGCCAGTACTCTGGGATCAGCCATGACCCTTCCTTCAAGTTAGAATGAGACATGGGAGCCTGTTGCATGTATTAAATGACTTAGGGACTTTTGTTTTCTTTTTTGAGACAGGGTCTCACTTTGTTACCCAGGCTGGAGTACAGTGATGCAAACACAGATCACTGCAGCCTCGACCTCCCAGACTCAAGTCATCCTCCCACCTCAGCCCCCAAGTAGCTGGGACCACAGGCATACGCCACCATGCTCAGCTAATTTTTGTATTTTTTGTAGAGACGAGGTTTTGCCATGTTGTCCAGGCTGGTCTTGAACTCCTGAGCTCAAGCAATCCTCCCACTTCAGCCTCCCAAAGTCCTGGGGTTACAGGCATGAGCCACCACACTTGACCCCCTTAAGTGATTTTTTTAAGCTAAAAGTTTAACTTTTTTAGCATCACATGTCTACAGACATCAAAATCGTTACTTCAAAAGTCAAAATGTCCTGTTTCCTTCATTGCCCACATCCTGCATGCTACTTCCTAAATACCTCTGTGTTTATTGCTGCATTCTCTCTGGCAGATGAGAGACAGGTCTTAGCAAGATAACTGAGCTGCCTCCTTGTTGCGTTCTCAGACTCCACGGTTAACCTCCCCACTTCTCCCAATTCCCATAGCACTGGGGAGGCCAGAGAAGCATAGGGAACAGGCCAAGCCACACAGTTTCCCAGAGAGAACTATTTTGAAACTGTCAGAAAGCTGATAGAATTGCAAAGTACATTAAATCAGCTACTTAAATTGTGACTACAACACACGGCTATTTATTTTGTGACAGGGTAAAAATTTTCAAACATTTTATCAATAGAATAATAAAATAAAGAAACCCTATAACCATATGAATAACACTATCTTGAGGGAAATCGGCCACGTTCATGATCAATCAGCCTGTGGCCTGATGCCCCGCCAACATTTTGGTTGGCTGAATTCCAGTCTTTCTTCAGCAGCGGATCTTTGCTTATGTATGGTTCACAAAGTTCGTGCTCTATAAATTTCAGTGGAATAAATGTGAGACTAATAGAGGTATGAGCATGTGGCCAGATCAGAATCAAAAGTCTTCTTGTCAGAGGTATCTCTTCTCCCAGAACAACTCTAATGATTCTAGAATGTTGATTCAACCCATGTTGATAGAACATGGAATGGGCACATGACTAGATTCTATCTCCAGCCCCTATTATATGAGGCCATATGACTAGTTCTCACCAATAGGATAGAAGTGGCAGTAATGTGTTACTTCCAAGCTGTGAAAGTTTAGAGTGTGTGCCTTCTCCACATGCTCGCTCTTCCCCATCTGCTGGCGGTGACACCTGGGCAACCTGAAGCCACATATTTCGGAAGGCAGATTCACAGCATGAACAGATCTGGATTCTTGAGTCACCTGACCACAAATATCCACATTGGACTTATGTGATACATAAATTCTTATTATGTTAAGACACTGAGATCTGGGGGTTGTCTGTTGCAGCTGTTATATCTACTCTAATACACGAATCAAGGTAATGAGGCCAAAATGGCAACAAACCAGACTTGTCCACACTCCCACCTGGGAATAAGTCCACAGGTATGAAGCATACGCAAGTCTCTCAAGCTTCGTATAGTCATAGACATGGAAGGAGGAGAGGAAACATCTCCTAGGACCTAGTGGGGAGTCTTCCTTCACACCACAGCAACCGCTCCTGTCTCCTCCCAACACTGTCCCCTGCCCATACACATGTTAAGCTGCTGGTCTTCTTCCACGACTATAGTACCTCAGCAGTGCTCCTTAAGGCACAGACACCTCCATTCCACCATCAAGGGATGTTGGATTTGGCCTCCCACTCCAGAGTGTGCTCTCCCCATCTGACAGGCACAGCACTGGGGAAGGGCAGGGCCTAGTTCTTTTGGCACCTGTGCCAGCCTGGCAGCTGAAGCTGTAATAGATGGGCAAGAGGCCAGGCTGATGGCCAGCACCATGTGGCTTGTGCCCAGGGCCAGATTGGGGCGGGAAGTGGTGGGCTAGGTGCCCAGGCACTCCACCTTCCAAAATGCCACACAATCTGTGAGTGGAGAGAGACAGAAAGAGGGACTCAGATAGATTCAGATGAGGACACCCCTGAGACCAGACTAAGTCAATCTCTGGCCCCTCAACAGCTGCTCCCACCCCTATAACTCTGACCCAGGCACAAAGGAAGTCACCACAAACGAGAGAGGACAACCAGTTATTTTCAAGAAAGACTAGCCCAACCTCACCAACAGGAAAACTAGAGATTGTGGAGGTACAATCAGAAACAATGATAAGAATGATTCCTCTATTAGTAGAGGGGCTGAGACTTGGGAGGTTTCCATGCATTTTATGTCAGCTAATTAATATACAAATGTTATGTACAATGCAGATGAATATCTATTGCCTTTGCAATCCCGAACCTTCTCCTCTTGGTACTTGGTACTTAAACATACACACACACACACACACACACACACACACAGTCTGTATGATTAGCTAGACCGTTTTCCCAGCACTTAGGTTTCTAAACTATCTTCCATCTTATCCCTTAAGAGCAAGTTTGGAAATACACAAAGATAGCCAGGAAGGTTGAGCTCCACAATACAAGGAATGGCTTTCTGGAGACTCAGATGTACCTCAAATCCTCTTTGTCCAGAAGGAGAACAACCTCCCCATGCCAACCTTACCCATGCCCACCCCTAAACCTGCTCCTGGCGGGGGGCAGTGGCTTACACCTGTAATGCCAGCACTTTGGGAGGCTGAGGTAGGTGGATCATTTGAGGTTAGAAGTTTGAAACCAGACTGGTCAACATGGTGAAACCCTGTCTCTACTAAAATAACAACAACAACAACAAAAAAAAAAAAAAAAACTAGCTGGGCATGGTGGCGAACACTTGTAATACCAGCTACTGAGGGAGGCGGAGGCAGGAGAATCGCTTGAACCTGAGCGATTATTACAGTGAGGTTACAGTGAGCTGAGATCACTGCACTCCAGGCTTGTGACAGAGTGAGATTTCATCCCATAAATAAATAAATAAATAAACAAACAAACAAACCTACTCCTTCTGCCAACACCCCTCTCAGGGAAGGACTACATCCACTCAGATGCCCAAGCCAGTACTCTGGGATCAGCCATGACCCTTCCTTCAAGTTAGAATGAGACATGGGAGCCTGTTGCATGTATTAAATGACTTAGGGACTTTTGTTTTCTTTTTTGAGACAGGGTCTCACTTTGTTACCCAGGCTGGAGTACAGTGATGCAAACACAGATCACTGCAGCCTCGACCTCCCAGACTCAAGTCATCCTCCCACCTCAGCCCCAAGTAGCTGGGACCACAGGCATACGCCACCATGCTCAGCTAATTTTGTATTTTTTGTAGAGACGAGGTTTTGCCATGTTGTCCAGGCTGGTCTTGAACTCCTGAGCTCAAGCAATCCTCCCACTTCAGCCTCCCAAAGTCCTGGGGTTACAGGCATGAGCCACCACACTTGACCCCTTAAGTGATTTTTTTAAGCTAAAAGTTTAACTTTTTTAGCATCACATGTCTACAGACATCAAAATCGTTACTTCAAAAGTCAAAATGTCCTGTTTCCTTCATTGCCCACATCCTGCATGCTACTTCCTAAATACCTCTGTGTTTATTGCTGCATTCTCTCTGGCAGATGAGAGACAGGTCTTAGCAAGATAACTGAGCTGCCTCCTTGTTGCGTTCTCAGACTCCACGGTTAACCTCCCCACTTCTCCCAATTCCCATAGCACTGGGGAGGCCAGAGAAGCATAGGGAACAGGCCAAGCCACACAGTTTCCCAGAGAGAACTATTTTGAAACTGTCAGAAAGCTGATAGAATTGCAAAGTACATTAAATCAGCTACTTAAATTGTGACTACAACACACGGCTATTTATTTTGTGACAGGGTAAAATTTTCAAACATTTTATCAATAGAATAATAAAATAAAGAAACCCTATAACCATATGAATAACACTATCTTGAGGGAAATCGGCCACGTTCATGATCAATCAGCCTGTGGCCTGATGCCCCGCCAACATTTTGGTTGGCTGAATTCCAGTCTTTCTTCAGCAGCGGATCTTTGCTTATGTATGGTTCACAAAGTTCGTGCTCTATAAATTTCAGTGGAATAAATGTGAGACTAATAGAGGTATGAGCATGTGGCCAGATCAGAATCAAAAGTCTTCTTGTCAGAGGTATCTCTTCTCCCAGAACAACTCTAATGATTCTAGAATGTTGATTCAACCCATGTTGATAGAACATGGAATGGGCACATGACTAGATTCTATCTCCAGCCCCTATTATATGAGGCCATATGACTAGTTCTCACCAATAGGATAGAAGTGGCAGTAATGTGTTACTTCCAAGCTGTGAAAGTTTAGAGTGTGTGCCTTCTCCACATGCTCGCTCTTCCCCATCTGCTGGCGGTGACACCTGGGCAACCTGAAGCCACATATTTCGGAAGGCAGATTCACAGCATGAACAGATCTGGATTCTTGAGTCACCTGACCACAAATATCCACATTGGACTTATGTGATACATAAATTCTTATTATGTTAAGACACTGAGATCTGGGGGTTGTCTGTTGCAGCTGTTATATCTACTCTAATACACGAATCAAGGTAATGAGGCCAAAATGGCAACAAACCAGACTTGTAACACTGTCGAATTTGGACTGTGATGGATGCAGAGGGCACAGGAGAGCACTCTGGAGTGAGGAATTCTTGATTTAAATCTCATACTAGGGGCCAGGCATGTTGGTCATGCCTGTAATCCCAGCTTTTTGGGAGGCCAAGGCAGGCAGATCACCTGAAGTCAGGAGTTCGATACCAGCCTGGCCAACACAGTGAAACTCCGTCACTACTAAAAATACAAAAGTTAGCCGGATGTGGTGGCAGGCACCTGTAATCCCAGCTACTCAGGAGGCTGAGGCAGAAGAATTGCTTGAACCCTGGAGGCAGAGGTTGCAGTGAGCCAAAATCATGCCAGTGCACTCCAGCCTGGATGACAGAGTAAGACTCTGTCTCAAAAATAGATAAATAAATCTCATACGAGCTATGTGGCTTTGGTCAAGTTATTCAATCTTTCTGAACTTTGGTTTTTTCATTGATAAAAATTACATAATAATAATATGATCTGAACACTTTGATAGTTGAGTGGCTCGATAGGTCCGCAGAGTGAAGGAGCTGCAGATGTGAGTATTGTTGAGAACTCTAAACCAACCTTTCACCCAGCCCTAGGTCAACCAAGGAACTAAGAGGACAAAAGAAAATGGGCCAGAGACCTTAAAGAAAAGCCCCAAAGAATCAAACTTTGTGCTAAAATTACATCAATATTTTTCCTACTTCCCATAGAGTCCACAGTTTGGAAACATTCGGAACAGCCTACAATGTCTGATAGAGCTGCTTCTGTGTGTTTGTAAAGCACCCAGCAGAGTGCCTAGTACATGGCAGACACTCAGTACTATTAATAACACTGGCCATTACTATTTTCTCAGAAAGCATTTTGTTATATTGGGAAAGGTATAGGTTTCAGAATAAGATTGTTCTTAGAGGCTTTTTTTTTTTTTTTTTTAAGACCGATCACATTCTCATCGCCCAGGCTAGAGTACAGTTGGTGCGTTCATGGCTCACTGCAACTTTGATTTCCCAGGCTCAGGTGATTCTCCCACCACAGCCTCCCGAGTAGCTGGGACTACAGGTGTGCACCACCACACCTGGCTAATTTTTGTATTTTTAGTAGAAACAGGGTTTTGCCATGTTGCCCAGGCTGGTCTCTAACTCCTGGGCTCAAGCAATCTGCTGGCGTTGGCCTCCCAAAATGCTGAGATTACAGACACGGTCCACCGCACCCAGCAGTAAATTACTCTTAAAGTCTCAATCTCTTCATCTGTAAAATCTGGATAGCACCTTGCACAGTTATTGTGATGATTCAATGAATGAAAGAGCACCTCTCACATAGTAGGCACTCAACTAGTGGTAGCTCTTCAAAACATTCCCAGAGTCCAGGGCCAGCTTCCATTAAACATTTATTATGTGGTGGTCACTGAGCTAGATGAGGCAATACTAGAATTAGGACTTTTACAAAAGAGAAAGACTTAACATTTCAGGGAAATGGATTCATTTTTCAGCAACTCCTTCCCCAGCTCTATGGAGCCCTTCGACAATCATAGCAGTCATCTCCCTTCCCCAGACAAGAGTTAAGACTACATTATGAAAAAAAAAAAAAACAACAGTCCCCAAATCTCCCACTCTCATTCAGAAATACTCTTTGATCCCAACAACTGTAACTTCCACCTGTCTTCACAGTATTATTCCCCTTTTTCAAAAAATCTTCAGTGACTAACTTCCTATTCCTGATGAGAATGAAGCCCAAACCTTTGCACATGATGTATTGATTAGGAAAACAGCAGCTACTATAAAAATAAACCCCACATTTTAGCAGTGTAACAAAATAGAAATTGATTTATTGGTCAAGTGAAATCTAAAACACATGATCCTGATTAGTGGTCAGCTCTCTGCCAAGTGATGATTCAGGGAACCAGCTTCCTTCCATCCTCTGGCTCCACTATCTTTAACATGTGGCCTTCAGGGTCGCTGTGCCTAAGGTCATCTTCATCAAGCTAGACAGGGGAAAAAAAAAATGAAGGATCTTTTTTGGAAGGTTTTATGGGCCAGACTTGAAAATGGAACACATTAATTAAAGGAGAAGCTTTAAAATGTGGTCCAGCGGCCGGGCGCGGTGGCTCAAGCCTGTAATCCCAGCACTTTGGGAGGCCGAGACGGGCGGATCATGAGGTCAGGAGATCGAGACCATCCTGGCGAACACGGTGAAACCCCGTCTCTACTAAAAAATACAAAAAAACTAGACGGGCGAGGTGGCGGGCGCCTGTAGTCCCAGCTACTTGGGAGGCTGAGGCAGGAGAATGGCGTGAACCCGGGAGGCGGAGCTTGCAGTGAGCAGAGATCCGGCCACTGCACTCCAGCTGGGTCGACAGAGCAAGACTCCGTCTCAAAAAAAAAACAAAAAACAAAAAAAAACAAAAAAAAAAAAATGTGGTCCAGCTGTGTGTCCAAGAAAAAGAAAGAAACAGGTTCTGATAAACACATAGCAGGCTCTGGCTCACCTGACATTCAAAACTCTCTATACTCTGGCTTAAGTCTGTCTTTCCAATTTTATCTTCCATTATCCAATTATCCAACTGTAGCTTCTTTTTTTTGTTGTTGTTGTTGTTGGTTTTTGTTTTGTTTTGTTTTTTGAGACAGAGTGTCACTCTCTTCCCCAGGCTGGAGTGCAGTGGCACCATCCTGGCTCACTGCAACCTCTGACTCCTGGGTTCAAGCGATTCTCCTGCCTCAGCCTCCCAAGTAGCTGGGATTATAGCCACACGCCACCATACCTGGCTAATTTTTGTATTTTTAGTAGAGACGGGGTTTCACCAGTTGGCCAGACTGGTCTTGAACTCCTGACCTCACGTGATGCGCCTGCCTTGGCCTCCCAATGTGCTGGGATTACAGGATTGAGCCACCATTCCTGGCCTCCAACTGTAGCTTTTATTCGGCTTTGCTGCAATCACAACCAACCCCAAAATCTAAGGGACTTACAACAACCAATGTTGGCTTCTGATTTATGTATATGCAGGTTGTGGGCAAGCAGCAGCTCGGCTCCACAGGTCTTCTCATTCCCGGACCCAGGCAGAAGGAGCAATTCTCCTGTGGATTATTCCCATTCTAGTGGCAGAGAAGAACAAGAAAGTGGAAACTCATGTGTTCAAACATGGCATGAGTCACATCTGTTCACATCCCATCGCCAAATCATGAAACATGACAAAGCCCAAAGTCAATGACATGAGACATCTATTCCTTCTACAGGAGATACTGCAAGTCACATGGCAGTGGGCAGGAATGAGAGAGGAAATAATTTCAAACAATTAGTCCATCCACTACAACTGCCATTTTCCATCTGGAGTACGTGGCAGACATTGCTACCCAGCACTCTTTCCTCAGAATCCTCAACACAACATTTCAGGCAGACATTACCAATAATCTGAGTTTGCCTAAATAAATAAATAAAGGTTGAAATTGATGTGCTCTTATGTGACTCTAGGCTCATTATCCATTCCCACCTCCAAATCTTTGCTTTGGCCTAGAAGAAGCTTACCCTCCCCAGTCCCCATCTTGCCAAACTATCCAAATTTAATCTATTCTTCAAATATTTGAATATTTGAAAGTAATGACTATAATTAAAATAATGAATTACATTCATTATTTTAAAATAATGAATATTTTCTATTCATTATTTCAATAAAATTAACTGAATACCTAGCATAGTACCTGACACACATATCTGTTGAATTAATCTGTTTCACATTACCTTGTGTCTTACACTGAGCATATACATGCTCAGTGAACATGTGTCTCCTGTTAATGAACCAGCACTGTTCCTTAGAACAACGGGAGTTAGTATCACATGCCAGAGTTTCTGGACTGGGAGTGTGGTGACTGCTTGTGCTTAAATCCTGATTCTGCCACTTACTAGCTGGATGACTCCAGGCAAGTCATTAATTGTGCCTCAATCTCATCATGTGTAAAATGGGGATAATAACAAGGCATATTACATAAGCCTGTTGTATTAAATGGAAAAATTCTTAGCATAGTTTGAATAGATCATAAGCACCCATTTTTAGCTCCGAGACTGTTTTCTTACAGACCTTTATTTTGGGTGGAAGACAAGAGCCAAGAACACTTGAGACTTGGGTCCTTGAACAGACCTCACTCTTAACCCACTCCAGACCTTGAGCTACCTCCTCATCCAGAAACTGGTTCCCTAACTCATAAATCCTGACTAATGACACAGACACATCACCTTAATGTTTGTGCAGCCCAGTAACTAATTGTTAAGTGCCTGGAGATCTTCAGATGAAAGACACTCAGGGCAGACACCGCATTCAGTCATAAAAGCAAAACACTACCAAAAAACTTGGAAAAGGCAGAAGCTCCATAACTTAGTGCAGTAGAGAATTAAAGCAGGCACCTAGGAAGAGGAAATCAATCCTTAAGACTGTAATCCTTTAATGCAGAGCCAGAGAAAGAGGTAATTCTAAATGCCTCTGACTAGAGGGATGGAGAATGGCGAGACGAGGGTAGGATGCTCAAGTCTGTAACGTGACTTGGGGTGTGGGAGACGTGTCAATCTTTCACCTCTCCTAAATAAAAACCGGAACGTCAACATATATTGTTATCCTAATTAATTTAAGCCACTTAAAAGGCTTGGGCAAAGAGGCCCCTATAAGTGGCTTGTTTGTGAATTGCGACAGGTCCTGAATTATGCCAAGCTCCCTTTTCAATTTCATTCTTCTCATTCCACCGCTCCTACCACCACCTCAGGCAATTTTATCCTCTTCCTAGACCCAGAAGCCACTCTAGGGGAGCCCAGTCCAGATGCGTATGGTCAGGCCCCTTAGCACTGAAATCCTCAAGTTGGAAAAAAATGGTCAACTGTGCAGAACACAACATTCTTACAAGGCCTGTCCCTGAGGTTGAAGTAAAGAAGAAACTGCTGTACCCCAGTTATCAGTTTCCTATACCCAAAATGGTGGGTAACTGTGGTGTAGTGGCAAGAACGTATGACGTGGAGTCAGCCAAGACTAGTGCAGTTCTACATTTCATAGCTTTGACACTTCACACTGGCTCCTTAACTGTACTTGAGTTTCTTCATCTATAAAGTGTGCATAACGCTAACGCCTATCTCACAGGTGGGTGTGAAAAGTACATGAGGGGACGGAACAGAAACCACTCTGCCCACCGTTAAAGCGTTATACAGACGGCGTTAGAGCCGTAAATCCTTCCCAGCCCCCAACAACGCACGTTACAAATCAGCAGCCACCCCTAATACAGCCGGCCCCGCCTAAGGGATCATGGGCCGTGAAGTCCTTTGGTGGCCACACCCTCGTTCTCTGTCATAGGAGTGAGAACTACGCCTCCCAGGATGCCGCGGTGAGGCCGCCACCACGGACGCCCTCTTCCCCGCCCTCCTTGCGCGCAGCCTTCTAGGATATGTAGTCCTAGATCCGAGCGCGCGGCGGCGAAAGGGCGCGGAAGAACCACAAAACCCAGAAGCCCTCGCGCCCACTCTTCTCCCTCCCCTCGAGAAGTCGGAGTGCTGTTTTTGTTGCTGGTGAAAGGTGAGGGGAACAGCTGATCCATCTGTTGGGTAAGAAACTTGGCCTAATTGGGGGCGATTTTATGGGAGGGCAGGGTTTCCCCACTTTCCAGTTTGGGGAAGGATAACGTAAGGGAACTGTCGAAGGGGAATGCAGGAGCGTTTGGGTTTTAACACTTTCCGTACTGGAGAAGCCACCCCCGCTGTTGGGGAGTTCTTAGTTTCAAGGGGACCCTGATTAGAGGGGGCGCCCCCTCGTCGTCCTCTCCTTCTTCTCAGTACGTCTCTCTAAAGCTGATCCCTTTAGGGGAGCTGAAATCTGCTTATTCTCTGCCAGGCAAGACGTGTCCCCCACACGTCTTCCCTCTCTCCCCTACGCAAATCCAAAGGCCTTTACGACGCTGAATCCCTGGAGGAAGGGGGACCTTCCAAGTAGTAGAATGTCAAGGAACTCTAGAGCCCTACAGAGGAGGGGGCGGGACACCCGCTCGCCGCCCCCCATGTGAACATCTGAATCAAGCTACACACCTACATCTTAGGTGCCCAGAACTTTCTTTCGGACAGGAAGAACATTTACAGCTGTTACGGATTTTCTTTGTGGGGTGTATTTTAGTGTTCTCCAGGTATAGATCTTTGGGGACAACTTGCCCCCACCCTTAGAAAGCTGGAAGAATTACATTTGGAGAAAACATGGACTAGTTTCAACCAGGAATTTTCAGAGAGATGAACATTAAAAAAAAAACCTTTTGTTCTACCTATTTTGGGGCAGAAGTTGCTCCTTTTGTGTTGCTGGCTCACCTTTATCCACTGAGTTTCTGTTTTCTTTTAAAGCTTCTGTCCCCTAGACTTCAGCCTCGTGTGGGTTTGTGATGTTTGGGGACGTGCGTATGACTAGTGGCAATGGCTGGTTGGACATGTCGGCTGTGAGTGACACAGGAAGCAGATTAGTGGGCTGGAAAGGAGTGATGAATAAGAGGGCCATCTCACAGCCCTGGACTGAGGAGTTCTCTTGATCGTTATTATTGTTATCTGTCCTCACCCCACCCTCATATTTTCCAATTAACCCTCCCCAGCTAACTTGGAACACCCCTTCCTCTCAACCCCATCCTATAGTGTGTCTCCAGCTAACAATACAAACGGAAGGATCGAGGCTGAGGGGAGCAGAGAGAAAATGAGGAGAGAAATACTAAAGTGAAACTAGTAGGTTTCTGGTCCTGCTGCAGGCACAGTCTGGAGAGAAGAATGTTAGGTTCTTTTTGAACTTATCTCCCCTTTCCTCAACGTTAAATATACATTTCCACTTATTGGGGCCCCTTACTTCCCACTTTCTAGTCTGTTCCCTGCCCCGGGGTGGGGCTTTCCTGGCTCCAGGCCCCCACATTCCATCTCACCACCCCCACCACGTTCCTGCTAAGCACCTCACTCCACCCTTGAAGTTGCCGCCTCCAGAATTCTTGACTTCCTGGAATAATAAGTCGAGGGACAGAACCTGTCTTTCCTTATATCCTCCCCTTCCCTTTGTCTCTTGGATGCCAGCAGAAGCTTTCTGCTTCCCTAGAATTCATGGGAGTAGATAGCTCAGAGAGATGAAAAGAGAGCTCAGGAGCCTAAGGATTTGGGCTGTCAGTTCACCCCAACCCCAAGCTGTATTCTAGCTGGGAAAACTCAACCATTCCTTTCAGAGATTAGTTGCTACTTTCTGATGTCATAACTCATTCCTGAATACAGCTGGGTCAACAAGCTTAGGAGTAGGCAAGGACACCTCTCAATGAGAGGGCCCCACACCTCAGTTGGATTTTGAATTCAAGAGCCAGGATGTGTGGGAGATGGGATGGAGAAATGGAGGCTGTCGACCAAGACTCAGTATCCCAGGCTCTATCTCACCTCAGTGTCCTTTTGGGAGCAAAATTAGAGAAGTCTGGACCCTCAGAAGGGTCTGTGAGCCAGAGAGGGTATAGTGTGAGACAGGATGGGGACTGACTTGGAAGGCCAGACCTACATCCTAGAGACTAAGAGTGATACCTCAAAAATGTCCCATAACCCTCAAGGATTGGAAACCAAGTATGCCTTATCTCCAGGTGTAGTGGCAGGGGCTGTGAGTGTGTGGTGCTGGAGCTGTGTGGGGAAGGAGGTGGACTGGAGAGACTTTAGGATATCAACCCTTTCTTTCAGAGGAGGACAGATATCTCAAGGCCAGGATGGAAGAATCACCACTAAGCCGGGCACCATCCCGTGGTGGAGTCAACTTTCTGAATGTAGCCCGGACCTACATCCCCAACACCAAGGTGGAATGTCACTACACCCTTCCCCCAGGCACCATGCCCAGTGCCAGTGACTGGATTGGCATCTTCAAGGTATCTCTGGAACCCCTTTTGGCTTAAGTTTATGGGCTGTGGGTTGGTTGGAATAAGGGGAATGATTGGGCTCTTGGATTCTCAACCTCAGGTTGATAGAGAAGAAGAAAGAAACATGTCACAGATGACAGAGGCCACCTGTGTAATCAAAGCTCATCTTTTCTCCATCTTAACCTTGTTCTTTACTGACACATTAGTGTCCCTCCACTTTCCCTTTCTCTTGTCATTGTTGCCACTGTAGCTCCATCCTACCCCTCTCATTCAACCCCTCTGCCCTTTCTTCCATCCATAGAAGGTATTTCCATGACCATACCTTTCTCCAACCTTGGGCTTTCACAGGTAGAAGCTGCCTGTGTTCGAGATTACCACACATTTGTGTGGTCTTCCGTGCCTGAAAGTACAACTGATGGTTCCCCCATTCACACCAGTGTCCAGTTCCAAGGTACAAGGGAAGATGGAAAACTGGGAGAGAGGAGCCAAGGGAGTAGAAGTTTGAAAGAAGGTAGTGGGCTCAGAAACATTAAAAGTTAGGCACAAAGGACAAGGAAAAATAAATGAAAATAAATATAATGAGAATATATCCAACAGGGCTCAGCAGATAGAAAATCATGGGATTATTGCAGAATCAGTGACTTAGAAACAGAAGGAACTTCAGAGGGCGTCTAGTCCCATGTCCTACCCAAAGAAGGAAAAACCAGGGAGTAAGGAAGACGGAAAAGTAGCATTATGTGGTGAGATGAGGGAACGACCTGGGTTCAAATCTCACCTCTAACACTTACAAGCTGTTTGGCCTTGGGCAAATTACATAACCTCCCTGTGTCTGTTTTCTTAACAGTAAAAGGGGATGCCTGGTTTATAGAAACATTACGAGGATTTAAAATGAAAGCTGTAGGCCAGGCGTGGTGATCCCAGCACTTTGGGAGGCCAAGGTGGGTGGATCACTTGAGGTCAGGAGTTCAAGACCAGCCTGACCAACATGGCAAAATCCCGTCTCTACTAAAAATACAAAAAAAAATTAGCCAGGCATGGTGGTGCATGCCTGTAGTCCCAGCTACTCACGAGGCTGAGGCAGGAGAATCTCTTGAACCTGGGAGGCACAGGTTGCAGCGAGCCAAGATCGTGCCACTGCACTCCAGCTTTGCAACAGAGCAAGACTCTGTCTCAAAATAAAATAAAAACTGTTACCACAGTGTCTGGTACATAGTAGGCACTCACTACATGGTGACTAGCATTATTATGATTATGATAGAGGGGGAGTGGGTTTGGGAAAGAAAAGAAGGAAAGAGATAAGCAGAAAGGAGAGAGAAGAGTACCCTAGGAAAAGAAATGGCCTGTAGGAGGTGGAGAAGAGAAAAAACAGTATATGGAATACTGAGCAAGGGGCTGGAGCCAAGGACAGTGGATCATTTGGGGTCCTGGGTCCATTCTTCTTCCCACAGCCAGCTACCTGCCCAAACCAGGAGCTCAGCTCTACCAGTTCCGATATGTGAACCGCCAGGGCCGGGTGTGTGGGCAGAGCCCCCCTTTCCAGTTCCGAGAGCCAAGGCCCATGGATGAACTGGTGACCCTGGAGGAGGCTGATGGGGGCTCTGACATCCTGCTGGTTGTCCCCAAGGCAACTGTGTTACAGGTGAGAAAAGAGCAACAGAGTTATTCTCAGGCAAGGGAGTGGGAGACAGCATTGCAAGAGGGCCCTTCCCACCTTACCCTCCCCTCATCTGTGGCCTCAACTAAAGACCTCACTGAAAGTTAGACAAAGTCCTGCCTTCAGGAAAGTCTCAGTCTAACATAGACATACATGAACATGTAAGGCAGGAAAGGAGACCACCCACAGGCCAGTGTAACTCAGGATTTCATAAGAACTTTTGCAGCCTTCCTTCTCTATGCACTACATACTGCCTTATGCCCTAGAGGAAGATCTAAAGGGTGGAGGGAGGCTACTCGAGGGAACATTCAGAGAAAAGGGAGCACAAGACCTGCTTCCAGGACGAGTGGGGAGTGAGAGCAGATAGGCAAGGCCCCAGACCTGTACTGTCCAATACCAAAGGCTCTTAACTATATATGGCTCTTGAGCACTTCAGATGCAATTAATCCAAACTGAGATGTACTATAAGGGTAAAATATACTCCAGATTTTGAAGACTTAGTAGTTTTAAAGAGAATGTAAAAGACTTCAATAATTTTATTTTGGCTACATGTTGAAATGATATTGTTTGGGGTTTTTTTGTTTGTTTTT
>NW_016814460.1:1146261-1163883 GCF_001698545.2 Rhinopithecus bieti
TTTTTTTTTTTTGAGACAGCCTTGCTCTGTCACCTAGGAAGATGTTTATATCTCACATAAGTGAAAGATGTGTGATGAGCTCCTATTCTCTATTGTGTTTTCACAATCATGATTCTCATTTGAGCCTTACAACAATTCAGACTAAGGGATCATGTTACAGATGAGGACACAGAGACTTAGAGAAGTTAAGAAACTTGTTCAAAATCACATAGCCAGCTGGGTGTAGTGGCATGCGCCTATAGTCCCAGCTACTGGGGAGACACTGTGGTGGAAGGATTGCTTGAGGCCAGCAGTTTGAGGTACTGTATGCTATGGTTGCACCTATGGCTAGCCACTGCACTCCAGCCTGGGCAACATAGTGAGACCCTGTCTTTAAAAACAATCACATAGCTAGTAAAAATTGCATTGAAGATTGGAACCCAAGTCTGTCCAACTCCAGAGCAGATAGGGTAAAATTAAGGGAGCCATCCCTTGTGTTTGTGTTCATTGACGTGCCACACGAGGGATTTCTGCAATTGCTGGGTGAGGAAAGGGCCAGGCCTAGGGTGGGGAAAGGTAAGAGGGATGGGCAATTCAGAGTGCCGTGAGCTGGTGCATCTGACTGGGTGGTGGACAGGATTCGGTAGCACACCGAGCATCCCCTTCCTCACCTCTTTATAGCCCAAAGCTATGTAATTTCCCAACCCCAGAATGCACCTGGAGAGTGGTAAGGATAGAACCTTAGAAGGGGTACTCCACCAGCACACTCCCCTTCTCCTCCTGCCGCCTGTAGAACCAGCTCGATGAGAGCCAGCAAGAACGGAATGACCTGATGCAGCTGAAGCTGCAGCTGGAGGGACAGGTGACAGAGCTGAGGAGCCGAGTGCAGGAGCTCGAGAGGGCTCTGGCAACTGCCAGGCAGGAACACGCGGAGCTGATGGAACAGTATAAGGTGGGAGCTGGGCCAGGTAGGGGGTAGGGTCTGGCTGCTCATCCAGCGTGCAAAATCTAAACCCACTGAAGAGAGTGAGGAGAGATGTTAGTGGGCTTTTATGATGGTTCTGACATCAAGAAAATAGGTTTAAGGGGTAATGGTTGGGATTAAACTTGATATGACAAGAGAAGTGTTCCAAACTTGTAATGAGACTCAGTTCTTTGAACATAAGAATGCTGAGGTAAGGTGGAGGTGGCCACGTTGATAGGTAAAGGAATGTTCCAGCAGTTTCTTTTTCAAGGAAGGCAATGTGATAGCCAGGTGGGAGCAGTCAGACCCTGGTGTGCTCTTCCTAAGCCTTTGTTCCACTACTTGAGAGATGAGTCCCAACCTCCCTTTTCTTCTTGGGGAAACTTAATTTCAGGGGATTTCCCGATCCCATGGGGAGATCACAGAAGAGAGGGACATCCTGAGCCGGCAACAAGGAGACCATGTGGCACGCATCCTGGACCTGGAGGATGACATTCAGACCATCAGTGAGAAAGTGCTGACGAAGGAAGTGGAGCTCGACAGGTGAGAGGAGTCCACTGACCCCATCACTTCCTCTCCCTTCCATGACCCCCACGCTCCAGCCCCCTCTCTCAGGCAGGCAGACCTGCTGTCTGCCTCATATGCTTTCTCTTTCCCTCCTACCCTCACTCATGCTAGTCCAATTACTGGGGATACCCTTTTCTGCCGAGCTCTCTACCATCTTTCCGCACGCTAGTCTGTATTCCTTTGCTTTGGAAATAATCATAGTTACCACTTATCGTGCAACAAAAACTGAGCAAGAGCTAGGAGTGGAAGATTTGGAAGAAGAGAATGGATGGAAGTCAGTGCAAGGTAAGAGAGGATGGATTTCAGATTTGGCAGCAGGAAAGATAAGATTAGACTGTGTTCTTACTATTAAGAAACATTAGAACTGGTGATCCAGGAATGTTATGGAATCTCTCCTCTGGAAAAAAAGATACAAATCATAGACTCTTAGCATTGGGAATGTAAGGTATGTATGAGGGTATATAAGTGGTGACTCTCAGGAGGCAGCCTCTTTAACATTTGACAGCTGTCATTTTTGTATCTCTTGTATTGAGCCAAACTCGACTCTCCTATAACTTACCAGGGGGTCCCGAGACCTCTGGAGCCACATAAAATAAATTTCTTTCTTCTTCCAGAAAGTTGTTTCCTCTACCAAGTAGCATAAATATTGACCACCACCTCCCATGTCTGCCCTTCAAATTTTCACCAGTTTAAACACTCTAGTTCCTTATTTTATTAAATGACGTAATTATATTCCATTTAGTACTGGTAGGTGGGATATTTTAAAAAACTGTTTAAGGCCGGGCGCAGTGGCTCAAGCCTGTAATCCCAGCACTTTGGGAGGCCAAGACAGGTGGATCACGAGGTCAGGAGATCGAGACCATCCTGGCTAACACAGTGAAACCCCGTCTCTACTAAAAAAAAAAAAAAAAAAAAAAACTAGCCGGGTGAGGTGGCAGGCGCCTGTAGTCCCAGCTACTCAGGAGGCTGAGGCAGGAGAATGGCGTAATCCCGGGAGGCGGAGCTTGTAGTGAGCTGAGATCCAGCCACTGCACTCCAGCCTGGGCGACAGAGCGAGACTCCGTCTCAAAAAAAAAAAAAAAAAAACTGTTTAAAAGAAAGAGGCATTCTATCCAAGGCCCAAAGTAATAAGTGAGTTCATCTGAGAGGCTTCTTCAGGATATGTTAGCCTCACCCTAGGGAAATATTAGATGTCAACATTCTAAGTCATAGGTTAGGAAAGCAGTGGTCAGATTGAGCATCTGGAAAAGATTAGAGGGTGTCTAGACCAGGGGTCAACAACTATGCCCCACAAGCCAAATCTAGCCTGCCACCTGTTGTATAACCCAGGTAAGAATGGTTTTTACATCTTTTAATGGTTAAGAACAAATTAAAAGAAGAATATTTTGTAACGTGTGAAAGTTGTATGAACTTCAAATCTGTGTTCAAGTTTTATTGAAACATCATGCTCATTCATTTACATATTGTCAATGGATGGTCCTGCACTACAATGGCAGAGTTGAGTAGATGCCACAGAGACCACATGGGCTGCAAAGCATAAAATCTTTACTATCAGGCCCTTTACAGAAAGAGTCTGCCAACTTCTGATCTAGATCAAAAGTTTATGATCAATAATGACTGCCCTTGTCTCAAAAAGACTAGATTCTAGTCTCTTGATTGAGTGAAAACAATGGGAGCCATCAGCAAAACATTCCTTAAAATATTACATAAAAAGGTAAGAAAAACTATTGCTTTCTAAATTCTTCTCTAGAACCTGGAATCTTGGTTTCCTGGGGCTTAGAACTGGAGCTGGCTTAGGGATTTATGCATCCCAGAGTGAAATGGAGCTCTGGGCCTAGAGCAGCAGCAGCAGAGCACAAGACAGAGGCCTGAGTCCATTCCTTCTCTGGGTGGAGCAGATTGTCTGATATGTCATCCCACCAATCACAGGCTTAGAGACACAGTGAAGGCCCTGACTCGGGAACAGGAGAAGCTCCTTGGGCAACTGAAAGAAGTACAAGCAGACAAGGAGCAAAGCGAGGTAAGGGGCTCAGAGTTGATTTGCTTTCTCCATTGTCCAGTCAGTGTTTGATTCCCTTTCGAGAGCCAGACACCAAAGGGAATAAAAATGTAAAGAAGACATTGACATCGTGTGCACTCCACTAAGGAATATAAGACATATACCCAAATCAGGATTAGTCAGAGTGGAAAAGTGGAATATAAGAGTGTCACAAGAGAAATCTTTTTTTTTTTTTTTTTTTTTTTTTTTTTTTAGTTTTTTGGAGACAGAGTCTCACTTTGTCTCCTATGCTGGAGTGCGGTGGTACAATCTCAGCTCAGTGCAACCTCTGCCTCCTGGGTTCAAGCAACTTTCATGTCTCAGTTACCTGAGCAGCTGAGATTACTGGCGCATGCCACCATGCCCAGCTAACTTTTGTATTTTTAGTAGAGACAGGGTTTCACCATGTTAGGCAGACAGGTCTTGAACTCTTGACCTCAAGTGTTCTGCCCACCTCAGCCTCCCAAATTGCTGGGATTACAGGTGTGAGCCACTGCACCTGGCCTCAAGAGAAATCTAATAAAAGTATTGTGGAGCTCCAGGGAGGTGTATGAGTGCACATCTTGTTACAGACATAAGAAAAGTCTTTTTAAAAGGGGTGTGGAGGCCAGGCACAGTGGCTCACGCCTGTAATTCCAGCACTTTGGAAGGCCAAGGCAGGCGGATCACCTGAGGTCAGGAGTTCAAGACCAGCCTGGCCAACATGGTGAAACCCCATCTTTCTATAAAAATTAGCCAGGTGTGTCAGGTGCCTGTAATCTCAGCTACTCAGGAGGCTGAGGCAGGAGAATCACTTGAACCCGGGAGGCAGAAGTTGCAGTGAGCCTAGATCACACTATGGCACTCCAGCCTGGGCGACAGAGTGAGACTCTGTCTCAAAAAAAAAAGCAGGGGAGGGCCATGGCTGGGCATGGTGGCTTACACCTGTGATCATAACACTTTGGGAGGCTGAGGCGGGAAGATTGTTCAAGCCCAGAAGTTCAAAACCAGCCTGGGCAACATAGTGAGACCCCATCTCTACAAAAAATTTTAAAAATTAGCCAGGCATGGTGGCATGCACCTGTAGTCCCAGCTACTCAGGAAGCTGAAGTGGAAGGATTGCTTGAGCCCAGGAGGTCAAGCCTGCGGTGAGCTGTGATCGCACCCCTGCACTGCAGCCTGGGTGACAGAGCAAGATTCTGTCTCAGAAAAAAAAAGGGATGGGGTATAGGGCATGTAGTAGCCTAGGACTTTCAAACCTTTTTAGCAGAACCCTTTCCTCTCCTCCCACCAATAAAGTTTTTCATCTTGTGTGGACTCTCACTGAATAAACAAAAACAATATTTTATTACTATGAATTTATTTTCATAAATCTGAATGTATAACATTTACTTAAAAGGTAATGAAAGCAATTAGGTAATATTGAGGCATACCAAACTTTGAAATGAGAGGCTATGGATGACTGTTCTGTCAGCCTCAGCAACTAATATATTTCTGTATTTTATTTTGGTTGTGCAATATTGAGAACACCTTGAGTCACACACAAGTAGGTGCAAATGATAACAATTTTTTTTTTTTTTTTTTTTTTTGAGACGGAGTCTCACTCTGTCGCCCAGGCTGGAGTGCAGTGGCCAGATCTCAGCTCACTGCAAGCTCCGCCTCCCGGGTTCCCGCCATTCTCCTGCCTCAGCCTCCGGAGTAGCTGGGACTACAGGCGCCCGCCACCTCGCCCGGCTAGTTTTGTATTTTAGTAGAGACGGGGTTTCACCGTGTTAGCCAGGATGGTCTCGATCTCCTGACCTCGTGATCCGCCCATCTCGGCCTCCCAAAGTGCTGGGATTACAGGCTTGAGCCACCGTGCCCGGCCGATAACAATTTTTAAACTGTCCACCTTGCAACTCAGTTTACTCTTCAATTCAATAGAAAATACAATAGAAACTATTCTGAGCTTTGCACAAAAATGAATTAACCTGGAAACACATGCCAATTGGTGATCTCCAGTGTGTTAACTTGTGATTTTATGCGTGTTTGTTTGTTTCTTTGTTTTGAGACAGAGTTTCATCTTGTTGCCCAGGCTGGAGTGCAGTGGCGTGATCTTGGCTCACTGCAACCTCTGCCTTCCAGGTTCAAGTGATTCTTCTGTCTCAGCTTCCTGAGTAGTGGGATTACAGGCACCCGCCACCACGCCCGGCTAATTTTTTGTATTTTTAGTAGAGATGGGATTTCACCATGTTGGCCAGGCTGGTCTCGAACTTCTGACCTCAGGTAATCTGCCTGCCTCAGCCTCCCAAATCACACTGAGATTACAGGCGTGAGCCACTGCACCCGGCCTTGTGTTGTTTTTTTTTAAACATAATTGTTAATAATTTAGAGAACATTCAAATCAAATATCTGCAGAACTCCTAAATCCCTTCTTCAGTACCCTGGGTTTGTGTGGAAGATCGTTAAAAACCCTTTGCTCAGCAGTGAGAATAGGTAGAATTTGAGTAGACAGAGATGAGAGTGAGGATATTCTAGGAACAGAAAAAGACGTGAGCAAAGGCTTAAAGGGCAGAACACTCAGGGCAGTTGAATGTGTGGGTGAAGTGTTTGAGATAAGGCCTAGGTTAGACTGTGGAGGATCTTGAGCTTCATTTTTATTCCACAAGCAGTGAAAGGCTTTGATGATTTTTCAGGCAAGGGTGACATGAACTGTACTTATGGCCGGGTGTAGTGGCCCACACCTGTAATCCCAACATTTTGGGAGGCGAAGGCAGGAGGATCCCTCGAGCTCAGGAGTTCAAGACAAGCCTGGGCAACATAGTGAGACCCTGTCTCATCTCTAAAAAAGAGAAAAAAAACAAAAACTAGGCAGGCGTGGTGGCACATACCTGTAATCCCAGCTACTTGGGAGGCTGAGTTGAGACAATTGCTTGAGCCCAGGAGTTGGAGGCTGCAGTGAGCTGTGGCCATGCTACTTCACTCCAGTCTTGGCAACAGGGTCAGATCCTATCTCTGAAAAAGAACATAACTGTACTTACAAAATCAGAACTGTACCTAAAGAAGAAGAATCTGATCGCCTTGTGGAGAATGAGCTAGTTATGAAGTTGTTCAGTAGTCTACGCAAGAAATAACCAGAGTCAGATAACGTGGTTGTGGTGGTAACAGAGAAGAGCAAATGCCTGTGACCAGGATGCAGAAGCAACAGGCTTTTCTGTGGGCTGCTAGGGAGAGGACAGAGCCAAGCATGGCACCAAGGACACCAGGTTACTCCATTCTGAGTAACGTGGGAGCTAGTTGTTACCATGGACGGAAATAAGAGTAGGAAAGACTGGGATGGGGTGGGAGGTAGACTGTTGAGTTTGAGGGGCCTGTAGGGCATGAAGACTGAGTTTTGATTTAAGAGAAAGAATGGAGTAGCAGAAATGGTACATGGAATGCCTGCATGGAAGACCTGAGGCTATAATGCTGGATACCTCAATTTGGGAGCTGGAGACTGGATTTGCAGGATTGAGTCCTTTGAGCTGAGAACCCAAGAAGGGCTGGAAATAGTTGAAGGCTTGAGTGTGTGTTAAATCTGAGAAGTGGAACCTTGACCACTCTCATCACAATGGTTCACCTCCCGAGCCACCCCAACACACATACCCCTTTCCTTACCTGCTTTCCACTTCCATCAGGCTGAGCTCCAAGTGGCACAACAGGAGAACCGTCGCTTAAATTTGGACCTGCAGGAGGCCAAGAGCTGGCAAGAGGAGCAGAGTGCTCAGGCCCAGCGACTGAAAGACAAGGTGGCCCAGATGAAGGACACCCTAGGCCAGGCCCAGCAGCGGGTGGTGAGTGAGGCCCCTTGGCAACAGGAAACAGGGAAAGTTCCAAGGGCAAGTTATAGAAAAGCCTAAGTATCTAAAGAGAAGGGGAAAGACATGGCTAAAGACTAAACAACACAACCCCGAGTCCTAATGCAGTGGAGTGGAGGGAGCCTGGTTACCTCCCCGGCTGACAAACGATTCACTGGGAACTCTGATCTCCATCTCCTTCTTTCTCCTGAGGCTGAGCTGGAGCCCCTGAAGGAGCAGCTTCGAGGGGCCCAGGAGCTTGCAGCCTCAAGCCAGCAGAAAGCCACCCTTCTTGGGGAGGAGTTGGCCAGCGTAGCAACAGCCAGGGACCGCACCATAGCCGAACTACACCGCAGCCGCCTGGAAGTGGCTGAAGTTAACGGCAGGCTGGCTGAGCTCGGTTTGCACTTGAAGGAAGAAAAATGCCAATGGAGCAAGGAGCGGGCAGGGCTGCTGCAGAGTGTGGAGGTAGAGGGATAGGGGGGCATCTGGCAATCTGATGACCACTGCCCCCACCTCTGTGGGGGCTCCTACATGTGGTTAGACCCTTTGGGAGGAGAGAAGAGGGGTTGAGAACCTTAGAGGACTCAGGGGTGGAGAGGGGCTTTGAGGGAGGTACACTTTACTTTCTAGGCATGACCCATCCCTAACCGGGGTATCCCAATCCTAATCACCAGAGTACCTTCCTTGGAACACAAACGTTTTCTGTCCTAGGCCCCAGACCCTGCCATAATGCCCGTTCCTGATCAAGCAGCACCTGCCTTCATGTCCTGTCCTTCATTCAGAGAGTATAGGAAATGAAGGCAAAAGGGGGAAAGTGCTCTAAAAACGATGCTTTAAATAAAGGAAAGGACACACAGTAAGGGATAGTGCTATTGACAGTGGCGTTCCTTTTTCTTCCCCTCTCACCCTCCCATTTTCCTTCTTGGCTATCTCCCAGGCAGAGAAGGACAAGATCCTGAAGCTGAGTGCAGAGATACTTCGATTGGAGAAGGCAGTTCAGGAGGAGAGGACCCAAAACCAGGTGTTCAAGACTGAGCTGGCCCGGGAAAAGGATTCTAGCCTGGTAAGGCACCCAGCCACCAAGGATCCTGTCCTGTGGCCTCCTGAGGCGTCTATACCCCTTCTCTCTGTCTTGGATATGGGCTCAGAAGTACTAGGTGTCCACTTACATGTTGGGTGGCATTTCACTTGCACAAGCAAGCCCTCGTTGGTTTGAAATACGCATTTTTTGCCGGGCGCGATGGCTCAAGCCTATAATCCCAGCAATTTGGGAGGCCGAGATGGGCAGATCACAAGGTCAGGAGATCAAGACCATCCTGACTAACATGGTGAAACCCCATCTCTACTAAAAAATACAAAAAACTAGCCGGGCGAGGTGGCAGGCGCCTGTAGTCCCAGCTACTCGGGAGGCTGAGGCAGGAGAATGGCATAAACCCGGGAGGCGGAGCTTGCAGTGAGCTGAGATCAGGCCACTGCAGTCCAGCCTGGGCGACAGAGCGAGATTCCGTCTCAAAAAAAAAAAATGCATTTTTTTCTGCTCTCAGGGCACACATCTCGGCCCAGTAGAGGTGACTTAGGAGAATTATAGAGTGGCTCCTTGGTGTGACCAAGGTCTCTGCACCCCAGCCTATAGGCAGTCATCCAGGACCCACTCGAGAGGCAGAGACTAAGACTTAGAAAACTGAGTCTCTGGGGCCCAAGACACAAGACTCATGGAAGAAGAGTGTTGGGAATCCCCGTGTGTGTCAGAGCAGGAAAGAAGCAGAGACATGGGGAGACCTGATTCTAGATTGTTGGTCCTGGTCCCAGAGCCCAGGTTCTTGGGGGTATATTCTAGGCTCCAGATTCCATCAGGCCCTCTTCCCTCAGGTACAGTTGTCAGAAAGTAAGCGGGAGCTGACAGAGCTGCGGTCAGCCCTGCGTGTGCTCCAGAAGGAAAAGGAGCAGTTACAAGAGGAGAAGCAGGTGAGCACCCAGGCCCTGTAGATGCCACAGGTGAGGAATTGAGGGCTAGAAACTTTGTAAATTCCCGTCATCTCTTGGCTTAGAAACTGTTCTCTCCAAGAGGGCCCATACCCTGGCTTCTCTTATTAGCGGACTTGGCAGGACAGGGGATGATCTCTGGGAGAAGGGAGGGATGTAAGTGGTGAAGCAGGGGTGCTGCGGGGAGTGTCTGCCTGAAGTCACCCCAATCTTTGCTGAAGGCATCTAATCCTGAGGAGCTAAGAGTTCTTCTTGGGTGCAGAGAATGGCTCTGCAGGCTAGCAAGGTTGGTACCTTCACTTTCTCTAGCACCTGCCTTTTTCCTTCCCAATTCCAGGAATTGCTAGAGTACATGAGAAAACTGGAGGCCCGCCTGGAGAAGGTGGCAGATGAGAAGTGGAATGAGGATGCTGCCACAGAGGATGAGGAGGCCACTGCAGGACTGAGTCTGTATAACCCCAGTCTTGTAACACCTCTTCCCCCTCTCTACCCTCCGCTGTTGAGGAAGGCTCCATGTAACCTTGCTGGGAGCTGCCTCTGCCTTCTATGTGTTTTGCCTTTTCTTTCCCAGACCCTGGCCCCTGTTTAGTCTAATGATACCCCTCATCCAGAGGAGACAGCTGGTCCAGCCTTCTCACAACACATCCTTCTTTCTTCTCTGCCTGCTTCAACTCCTACAGGCTGCCCGGCAGCTCTGACAGACTCGGAGGATGAGTCCCCAGAAGACATGAGGCTCCCACCCTATGGCCTTTGTGAGCATAGAGACCCAGGCTCCTCTCCTGCTGGGCCCCGAGAGGCTTCTCCCCTCGTTGTCATCAGCCAGCCGGCTCCCATTTCTCCTCACCTCTCTGGGCCAGCTGAGGACAGTAGCTCTGACTCGGTGAGCAGTGGAGGAGCCTGCACGGAAGCAGTAAGGAGGGGTAGGGCCAAACCCAAGTGTCCCAGCCTGGAGTACAGCATGATCTTGGCTCACTGCAGCTTCTGCCTCCTGGGCTGAAGCAATCCTCCCACCTCAGTCTCTCAAGAGTAGCTGGGACCACAGGCACGCACCCCCAGCTAGTTAGAGCAAGAACCTTAGCCATACAGGGCTCTCTTTTTCCCAGGAGAGAAGAGGCAGGCCCAGCCTCTCTTCAAGGCCACACCAACAGATACCATCCCAAAACCCAGACCAGCCCAATAGCCTCACTGCTTCTCCCCCGCACTCATTCTCTTATTATCCACCAGCCCCTCGAAACGCCTCTCCTGCCCCACCCTTCCTAAGCCCCTCAGGTCACTATCCTAGCCTTGGCTGCTCTTCCCATACTGTCCCAATGTGCTGCTCCCCCATCTTGGAACACCACCCCAAAGCCCAACCCTATCTCTTCGGCATCCAGGAGGCTGAAGATGAGAAGTCAGTCCTGATGGCAGCTGTGCAGAGTGGGGGTGAGGAGGCCAACTTGCTGCTTCCTGAACTGGGCAGTGCCTTCTATGACATGGCCAGGTGAGTTCAACCAGCAAGGCCAGGAGGGAGGTGGTAGGAGGTCAGAGGGAAAGGGCATCCGTGTGGACAGTCACCAGGCCCTGCTCCCAACCCCTTCCCTTCTTGGCCTCAGCCAAGAAAAGGAGATACAGGTATGGTTAACAATGAAAATGACTCACTGCTCCAAATCCCAGATGCCTTCAGGTAATCCCTCCCCCTATCTTATCAATGCACTCAGAGGTCCTGCCTTTAACTGGCTTCTATGTTGTTCTAGCACCATCTTCTGCAGAGCCCAAATTGCCCTGCTTCCCCTCTCTCCTGCCTCTACCCCTTCCCCAACTACCAGGTAGGTACCTAGGATCCTCCAGGGAGGAAGGGAGGTGACCATGGCCCCCAGGGATAGGAGCAGAGAGAAGACTGGGATCCAGCATCCATCTGGCTACACCTGAAATGCTTTCCCTCTTCCCTCACTTCCCTGGGTGACCGTTAGGGAAGGGAACCTACAGGGGTGGGGGTTTCAGGTATCAGATTGTCCCCTTCTGCCTTCCCTTTTATTCCCAGGGTCAAGGGGCAGGCACAGGGAAGAGAGATTTGATCATCTAGTCCCAGTTTTGCCTGGATGCGAGATGGGCTCAGGGCAGGGAGGGGGTGATGCTGTCATCCTTCTCGGCTGGAGCAGGAAGATGAAGGACGATGTCAGACTCATTTTCAGCCTCATTAGGCAGCAGACGGAGATAGAGGGAGGAGAGCAGGAGGTTGGGGGATGGGCTCTGCACTGCAGAGACCAGCAGAGACTAAAGAAGAGGGGACATGGGGAACTGGAAAAATAAGGCTTCCAGAATTGTGGGGAGAAAGACGCTGTGGGAGAGGCCAGGATGCTGCATTTGGCACAGGATAACCTGGGAACCCAGGCACATGGGTCCTGCTCCCTGAAGTCTGCAAGTCAAGAAGGGAACAGAGCACGCCGACCCTCTCCCTTTCCCCTCTGTCTCTCTTAGTGGCTTTACAGTGGGTCCCCTGTCAGAAACCAGCACTGGGGGCCCTGCCACCCCCACATGGAAGGAGTGTCCTATCTGTAAGGAGCGCTTTCCTGCTGAGAGTGACAAGGATGCCCTGGAGGACCACATGGATGGACACTTCTTTTTCAGCACCCAGGACCCCTTCACCTTTGAGTGATCTTACTCCCTCGTACATGCACAAATACACACTCATGCACACACACACTCACACACATGCATACACTTAGGCCTCATGCCCATTTTCTATCACACTGGGCTCCATGATATTCTGTTCCCTAAGAACCGCTTCTGTGTGCCCTGTTTTCATCCCAAGATTTCTCAGTTCATCCTCTCCTACCTGGCTCTTTTGTCCCAGGGAGGGGTCCTGTTCGGAAGCAGTGGCTGAATTTACCCCCTGAAAGTGGTTTTGGAGGAACCAGGATGGAGGAGGCCTTCCCCTGTGGGAATAGAATCGTCCACTCCTAGCCCTGGTTGCTTCTGATACTCACACAGCCACTGCACACACACACTCACTCACACTCCCTTGTCTGATGCCCCAAAGCCAATTCCTGAGGCAACCTACCCTCCCTAATTTGGGGTTTCTGTTTGTTTACCTGAGTTTTCTCTGGGGCCTGCATAGAGGCAGCAGCATGGACATCACGGCCTCTCAGGTCCCTTTTGGTTCTCAGCTTTGTTGGTTCCTCTTTCTGTTCCCCCATTGCCTTCTGCGCCCCACCCTGGCCTTTTCCATAACCTTAGGTATTCAGTTTGGAGGGTTTTTTGTATTTTTGAGGATTCCTGTATTCTGTATCCTGTCCTCGCATCTCCTCACATGGAAAGAAATAATGTATTTGTGCCTTCTGTGAGGGATGGCGGGAACAAGTGGTCCCAGGTATCCCCATTTCCCAGCCCCCTCTCCCTCTCCAGGTCCCCCCATAGCAATAAAAGCTTCCCCCTGATATCCGTCCCTTTGTAGTTTGAACAAATATATTTATATGATATGTATGACTGTTGTCACAAAATTTGTTCTTACCATGAGGTGTGACTGGAGCACAGAGCCCAAACCTCTGGCTCTTAGACCCTGGTGGAGGGAGGAGGGAAAGAGGGGACGCATCCCTACCTCATGGCAGGGGATGCTGGGCAGTTACTCTCCTGTCATGCCTCCTGCTGTGCTGGCCACCAGTGGGTTGTCTCAAGTGGGAGTCTGGCTTGGATAATACGGCAGTTGGGGAGGGAACAAACTGATGGGTCCATGTCAGTTCTGCTCAGGGTTTAGCCCCAGGGTGGGTGGGTGCTGTGGAAAAGTGGGACAAGTTTTCCACTGCCCAGACCTTCACCTTCCATAGCAGCCATCACTGTACCTTATGCCAAAGGACAGGCTTTATTCCTGTCAAGAGTATACACCTTTGAGTATCTACTTAGTAAAAAATGCCCTAAGCCTTATACCTCTAAAGGCGATTTTATATTCCTCCGGTTTCTGTTTCTGTTGCTTTCTCTGTTGCCATCCCTCATACCTGTGTGCACACTCTGACTCAACAGTCACAAAAACACATTCATCCACTTAACCAGCTTCACAGGCTAGACAGACACATACACAGCATCGTAAAGCATTTGTTAAGGACCTGCACATTCACCACGGCTCTCAGCAATGCCCTGCACAAGCACATGCCTACAACCCCCTTATCCTCCAACCCAATAGCTCCCTTCTCCGCTGCCCTCCACTCCCTTCAGGGGCCCTGTGTGGACCACCCCCACCATTCCCTGTCTCCATTCACCTGAAATGCTCCTGTCCACCCCCTTTCCAGCCCCACCTGGATGACATCTTACCTCCTTCCTTCTTCCCTCACGTCTGTCTCCTAGCAACCCCATCTCGTTCCCTGAATCCCTTCCAAGGAAATTAGAGATAATGGATCTCTCCTCTCTCCATCTCAACCCCTCTTTATTGATCCTCCTTTAATGAAAGTTAATTATAACAATGATTTAATTAATAGAATCCCTCTCTTCCTTTATTGCTTCCCGTATTAAGACTATTAATAAATACGAGCTGGGCTGACAGAGGCATCCATCACCCGCGTGGGATTCCCCCCATCCCTCCTTTTACCTTCCCCTCTCCCCCTCCCTCTCTTGGCCTATAAACTTGCCGGGGTAGTGGGGGTTAATCAGAGAGGAATTATGAGCCAACATCCCCAGCAGGAGGTGCATTTAATGAAATCATGTGTGATTTATTTTCTGGGGGAGGTTGGGGCGAGAAGAATCTGGGACCCACACCTCCTGGCTTCCAGAGGATAGCTGCCTTGTGCCAAAAAGGAGAAAAGTAGACAAACAGGGACCCAGGCCTCTGCTCCCATGCCACAGCCCTTGCCAAGCCACACATATACCCACAGGAGCCACATGGCTAGCTGCACAAGGCCACTGATACAGACACTGTCAGACAAAGCACTTAAGAGGACTGTGGTATAGGTTTTGTTCTTTCCCACCTCCAAAACTTCACATGGGTCCTTCTCACCTTCCTTTCTCTCCAGCCCTATTCTGCTTCACTGTCCCGAATCTGCTTCATACTCCCCTCCTCCATGAAGCCCCCCAATCCCCCACCAGGCTCCTCAACATGGATATCTAGAGTTTCTAGCTGCTCCTTTCTCTACCCTTTGTGTATCTTTCTGGTGTGCAATCTGCAATTTCAGACAGGGTGCCACAAAAGTGTGGGGCCATTTCTCCTCCTTACTCATGATTTGCCTATCCCAGTATCCAAAGCATGGCCCCCGACACAGAGGGAGCTCAAGAAAGGGTAATTGACTGCATGGGCCAGAGGAAACCCAGGGGCAGCCGGGTTCCAATTCTAGTTCTCTCTCCTACTCACTGAGTGGTATTTGGTAACTCAAGCCTTTCTTCTTCTTCTTCTTCTTTTTTTTTTTTTTTTTTTTTTATGAGGTGGAGTCTCGCTCTGTTGCCCAGGCTGGAGTGCAGTGGCCGGATCTCAGCTCACTGCAAGCTCCGCCTCCTGGGTTCATGCCATTCTCCTGCCTCAGCCTCCTGAGTAGCTGGGACTACAGGCACCTGGCACGACGGCCGGCTAATTTTTTTGTATTTTAGTAGAGACGGGGTTTCACCATGTTAGCCAGGATGGTCTCGATCTCCTGACCCCGTGATCCGCCCGCCTCGGCCTCCCCAAGTGCTGGGATTACAGGCATGAGCCACTGCGCCCGGCCTAAACCTTTCTTCTTATCTCTCTTCTATAATGGATCATCCCTTTCCTCCCTGCTCCCCAGCATCCGTGCAGAAGCTGATAGACCTGAATGGGCTTGAGACTCTAATGTGAAAGGAGATGTCAGCCAAGTAGCAAATAGGAACTCGTGTCAGTATTTGGTGGTGAAAGAATGGATCCAAACACACCACTCCCCACTTATTGAACCTCAGTGGCCGCCTGTTACCTACAGGAACGAGCAATGTAGATTGCTTAGTGTGCCAGTCAGGGTCTTCACCATCTGGTCCCAACTTGCCCTTCCATTTCCCATCTACCCTAAGGAACTCTGTACTCCGGTATAACAGAACCATTCCACAAAAACATGCACTACTTTCCTCCTAGCTCAAAGAATACCACCTGCATGAAGCCTTACTTGACTGTCCTCAGTTATCCTTTGACATACCACATAGAGCACTTTATAAAAAGATGCTACATGTGTTTACAACTTTTTCTTCTCCCTAAACTATAAGCAACTTGAGGGCAGATTCTGTGCTTATACATCACTGTGTTCCTAAAATCTAGTATAGAGACTGGAACATAGGACCAGTCCTCCAAAAATAATCTTTAAATTATTTTAATGAAATGTTTTATACAAAGGCCGGGCGCGGTGGCTCAAGCCTGTAATCCCAGCACTTTGGGAGGCCGAGACGGGCAGATCACGAGGTCAGGAGATCGAGACCATCCTGGCTAACACGGTGAAACCCCGTCTCTACTAAAAATACAAAAAACTAGCCAGGCGAGGTGGCGGGCGCCTGTAGTCCCAGCTACTCGGAGGCTGAGGCAGGAGAATGGCATAAACCCGGGAGGCGGAGCTTGCAGTGAGCTGAGAACCGGCCACTGCACTCCAGCCTGGGCGACAGAGCGAGACTCCGTCTAAAAAAAAAAAAAAAAAAAAAAAAAAAAAAATGTTTTATACATACAAAATAATATATGTAATGAATAATAAAATGAACATCATTGAGCTCACCAACCAGCTTCAAATAAACATTACCAATACCATTAAATGAAGTGTCATGTGTTGCTTGAAAGAACAAAATGTGATGTCAGTTGGGATAGAGGTGTTTCTTCTTTTTTTAAAACAGTCTTGCTCTGTCGCCAAGCCTGGAGTGCAGTGGCACAATCTCAGCCCACTGCAACCTCCGTCTCCCAGGTTCGAGTGATTCTGCTGCCTCAGCCTCCTGAGTAGCTGGGATTACGGGCACGTGCCACCATCCCCGGCTAATTTTTGTATTTTTAGTAGAGACAGGGTTTCACCATATTGGTCAGGCTGGGGGATAGAGATGTTTCTATTAATTCAGGATACTTACAGAATGCTCTGTGTGGGTCAGGTGCCAGGGAATGGATATAGAATAGTCAAAAACCCCACCCTCAGAGAGCTCGTAGTTGACATAAATTACCAGATACAAGGAAACAAGATAAATGCTACTTTAGAGGTATGCACAGCATGCTACGGGACCACAGAGAGGCAGATACTTAAGACTAGGGAAGGCACAGCTTCCCACAGGTGATAATGTGGGGTAGACATGAGCCAAGCACGTGCAGGCAGAGAAAACAAAATATGCAAAGACAACTTACTCAGAAGTCTATACACTTCAGGTAGGGCTGCCAAGTGAGGATCTTACCCAATGTGGGAAGTGAGGCTGGAAAGGTGAACTCCTGACATTTATTCATACATTCACTCAACAAGTATTAATTGAGTGTCCGCTATGTGTCAGATACTGTTCTAGATATTGGAGAAACAGCATGAACGAAATAGGAATTGGCTAGGTACAGTGGCCTGTAATCCCAGCAACTTGGGGGGCCAGCTTTGAGCCCACAAGTTCAAGACCAGTCTGAGCAACATAGCAAGATCCCTTCTCTAAACGATTTTTTTTTTTTTTTTTTTTTTTTTTTTTGAGATGAAGTCTCACTCTGTCGCCCAGGCTGGAAGGCAGTGGTGCAGTCTCAACTCACTGCAACCTCCGTTTTTGGGTTCAGGCGATTCTCCTGCCTCAGCTTCCCCAGTAGCTGGGATTACAGGCGTGAGCCACCATGCCTGGCTAATTTTTGTATTTTTAGTAGAGACGGGGTTTCACCATGTTGGTCAGGCTGCGCTTGACCTCCTGACCTCGCGATCTGCCCCGCTCACCCTCCCAAAGTGCTGGGCTTACAGGCGTGAGCCACTGCACCCGGCCAAAAGAAATTTTTTTTTTTTTTTTTTTTTTGAGACGGAGTCTCGCTCTGTCGCCCAGGCTGGAGTGCGGTGGCGGGATCTCGGCTCACTGCAAGCTCCGCCTCCCGGGTTCGCGCCCTTCTCCTGCCTCAGCCTCCCGAGTAGCTGGGACTACAGGCGCCCGCCACCTCACCCGGCTACTTTTTTGTATTTTTTTAGTAGAGACGGGGTTTCACCGTATTAGCCAGGATGGTCTCGATCTCCTGACCTCATGATCCACCTGTCTCGGCCTCCCAAAGTGCTGGGATTACAGGCTTGAGCCACCGCGCCCGGCCAAAAAAAGAAATTTTTTTTTAAATAAAGCTGGCATGGTGACAAGTACCTATAGTCCCAGCTACTCAGGAGGCTGAGGTGGGAGGATGGCTTGAGTCCAGGAGTTCAAGG
>NW_016814460.1:1163944-1205987 GCF_001698545.2 Rhinopithecus bieti
TCTCGGCCTCCCAAAGTGCTGGGATTACAGGCTTGAGCCACCGCGCCCGGCCAAAAAAAAAAATTTTTTTTTAAATAAACCTGGCATGGTGACAAGTACCTATAGTCCCAGCTACTCAGGAGGCTGAGGTGGGAGGATGGCTTGAGTCCAGGAGTTCAAGGGTACAATGAGCTATGATAGCACCCTACAGTCTTGGGTGACAGAGAAAGACCCTATCCCCAAAAAACCAAAAACAAAACAGGAATTTCTGCCCTCATGGAGATTATACGCTATTGCCAGATCATGAAAGTCCAGGTAAACCAGTTAGGAGTCTTGTAATAATCCAGGTAAAAATGGTGAGCATCAAACTTAGTGTCAAGGGGGAAAGAAGCAGAATTATTTAGGAGGCTGAATTAATGAAACTTGGTGAAAACTAGATATGGGAAGTGAGCAGAAGGAGTCAAGTTTATCCCAAGTTTCTGGTTTCAATGACCAGATAACTCATGATGCCATTCACTAAATAAATACAGTTGGTCCTCCATATCTGTGGGTTCTGCATCTGCGGATTCAACCAACCATGGCTCAAAAATATCTGGGAAAAAATCACAAAATAACAGTACAACAACAGGCCGGGCACAGTGGCTCATGACTGTAATCCCAGCATTTTGCAAGGCCAAGGTGGGCAGATCACCTGAGGTCGGAAGTTCGAGATCAGCCTAGCCAGCACGATGAAACCCCATCTCTACTAAAAATACAAAAATTAGTCGGGCGTGGTGGTGCGTGCCTGTAATCCCAGCTACTCGGGAGGCTGAGGCATGAGAATCGCTTGAACCCGGGAGGCGGAGGTTGCAGTGAGCTGAGATCACTCCATTGCACTGTAGCCTGGGTGATGAGAGCAAAGCTCTCTCTCAAAAAAAAATTAAAAATAATAAAATAATACAGTATAACAACTGTTTACATAGTATTTACATTGTATTCAGTATTATAAGTAATCGAGATAATTTTGAATATATGGGAGGATATGGTAGGTTATATGCAAATATACCATTTTATACAAGGAACTTGAGCATCTGCAAATTTTGGTATCCTCAGGGATACTGAGTAGCAACTGCAATACAAATGGAGAAATACATTTGAGGGGGAAGATGACCGGGACAATTTTGGCTTGTGGAATTCTCAATGTCTTTGGGATCTTCCCAAGGAGAGAGAGGTCCAATGGGCAGTTGGATAGATATTTAAGTCAAGAGATGAAGAGAGTGTGAAGTTGGAGATAGAGATTTAAGGTTCCTGGAAGCAAAGGTGATGAGAGTAAAGAAAAGTCTGGCCGGGAGCTATGGCTCACGCCTGTAATCCTAACACTTTGGGAGGCCAAGGCGGGTAGATCATGAGGTTAAGAGATTGAGACCATCCTGGCCAACATGTTGAAACCCTGTCTCTACTAAAAATATAAAAATTAGCTAGGTATGGTGGTGCGTGCCTGTAGTCCCAGCTACTTGGGAGGCTGAGGCAGGAGAATTGCTTGAACCCGGGAGGCAGAGGTTGCAGTGAGCTGAGATCGAGCCACTGCACTCCAGCCTGGCAACAGATCTAGACTCTGTCTAAAAAAAAGAAAAAAAAAAGAAAAGAAAGAAAGGTCTCCCTGCATATATAGAGAAGGTAAGAGGGCCAAGGGCAGAACCCAGGAGAACCGCATGGAAGGGAGGTATGGAGAATGCAGAGTTATGGAGAAGACAGAGGGATCAGTCAGAGGGGTAGGAAGAAACTCAGGAGAAATGAGCCAACAAGAGAAGCCAGTAATGGTAGGTGCAGCAGGAAGGCCTGGGAAATAATTCCTGGAAAGCACTGGATTAGCAGCCATTGGTGGCTCAGCAAGAGAAGCTGGAGAAGAATGTTGGAGATGGAAGTTGCTGCATAACTGGACTTCACAGAACCTGCAATAGAGACACAGTTCTTCTGATCTGTGGGAATTAGGAGTTTGTCTTCAGATTCACATAAAAACAAGGGCTTCAGGCTGGTGCATTGCCTCATGCTTGTAATCCCAGCACTTTAGGAGGCCGAGGTGGGAGGATCACTTGAGCCCAGGAGTTTGAGACCAACCTGGGCAACCAAGTGAGACATCATCTCTATTTTAAAAAAACAAGGCCAGGTGCAGTGACTCACATCTGTAATCCCAGCACTTTGGGAGGCTGAGGCAGGCAAATCACTTGAGGTCAGGAGGTTGAGACCCACCTGGCCAACATGGTGAAACCCTGTCTTTACTAAAAATACAACAATTAGCCGGGTGTGGTGGTGGGCACCTGTAATCCCAGCTACTTGGGAGGCTGAGACGGGAGAATCACTTGAACCCAGGAGGCAGAGGTTGCAGTGAGCTGAGATTGTGCCACTGCACTCCAGCCTGGGCAACAGAGTGAGACTATACCAAAAAAAAAAAAAAAAAAAAAGTCACAAGGGCTTCTGAAAAATGAAGGGTAGGAACCGAGATGTCTGGAACTGCCCCATCAAAGGTCTTGTTGCCTCTGGCTAGCCAGATGTGAGGCACACTCTGAAGTAATGTAAAGACGAAGCCTGTGCTGTCCACTAGGGCAGCTGCCAGCTGCACCAGTCACCCTTGAAATGTGGCTAATCCAAATTGAGATTATATAAATGTAAATTATGTAACAGATATCAAGGAATTAGAATCAACAAAATTTAAAATAGCTTAGTAAGTGTATATTGACTGCAGATTGAAATGATAACATTTTGGATATATGGCTTAAATGTTAGCATTTAATTTTACCTGGTTCTTTTTTTTTCTTTCTTTCTTTCTTTTTGAGACAGAGTCTTGCTCTATCACCCAGGCTGGAGCACAGTGGCAGGATCTTGGCTCACTGCAACCTCCACCTCCTGGGTTGAAGCAATTCTCCTGCCTCAGCCTCCCAAGTAGCTGGAATGATTACAGGCGCCTGCCATCACATCTGGCTGATTTTTTTGTATTTTTAGTAAAGACGGGGGTTTCATCATCTTGGCCAGGCTGGTCTCAAACTCCTGACCTCGTGATCCACCCGCCTTGGCCTCCCAAAATGCTGGGATTACAGGCGTGAGCCACCGTGCCCAACCTCACCTGGTTCTTTTCACCTTTTTTTTTTTTTCAATGTGGCTACTAGAAAATTTAAAATTATGTGTTTGATTCATGTTACATTTCTGCTGTATAGCACTGGTCTAAGCCCTGCCACAGAATAGGACCTCCACAGCCTGGACGTGCCCAGACTCCCGAATGTTCTTTAATCACCTCAAACTCACAATATCCTTCCTAGCTGGAAAACAAATGCCTGAAATTCCCAAGATTGCATTTTTGTTGCACCTCTGTACCCCATACTGCCAATCCCATAACCCAGGGCCAAAGATTTCAGTCCTCAAGGTCAGGCACAGTGGCTCACACCAGTAATCCCAGCATTTTGGGAGTCTGAGGAGGGAGGATCGCTTGAGGCTAGAAGTTTAAGATCAGCCTGGACAATATAGTGAGACCCCCATCTCTATTTTTTTTTTTTTTAACTGGAATTTTTTAAAAAAGATTGCAGTCCTCAATACCCTGTCTTCAGGATTCCTCTGTGGTGGTCCTTCGCGCTTTTTCTTTCCCCAAGTCTGTTCATACTCACGTGAGAGCAGAGAAGTCCTATTCTAACTTACAAAAGTAGATTTTTTTTTCCTGGCTTAGAGTCTAGAATCTCTCTCCCAACCCTGAATTTAGAAGCCATGTCTTCTCCCTGTTTCCTTCATTTCTCAACTCCCTCTTTGCCTTTCCTCCTTTCTAAAACTATGTAAATATGTCAAATTATAAGAAACGTGGTATTATGGAAATCACCCAGGCTTTAGGTCCCTACAGAATCTTCATCTATCTTAAGCTGTCTTTGCAAACTGTGGCTAACACCTGCCTGTTTTTGAGAAGATTGAATGAGATCAGATGTGTAAAATGCCTTGTACAGAGCCCAGCACACAGTAGGTACTTTGTAATCTTGAGTTTCCCATTTTTCCTCTTATCTCTGCATATTTGGAGAAGTAGGGAAAGAACCAGGAAGGTTCGGTTCATATGTATAGACTTACAGAACCTCAAAACCAAAAGAGCTCTTAGACACATATTTCCAGTTACTCATTCAGTGCAGAAATTCCCTGGACCACATCTCTCATTGGTAGTCATCCAGCCTCTGCTTAAACATCTCCAGGGGCCATTCATTGGTTCACTCAATAAACAAGAACAAGGCACTGTGGGATCCACAAAGAAGGGCTGACACAGATCTTGCTGTTAAGGAGCTTATATATTAGCAAAAAGACGTACAGAGAAATAACCATATTATAAGGTAAAAGCGATATGTGCCAAATGAGATGCCATGACAGAGAACTAACAACCTTGCAAGTTAATTCATGCTCAGAAAAGGGTAGCTCTAATATTAAAATTCCTCCCAAATCTCAGACCTCAGTTTTCCCATGCATTTCATGGAACATGGAACGAGATCCTTCCATAGTAGGTCATGGGTCATCCTTAAGGAGGACATTCCTGCAATAGCCTTAAAACTCTAGGAGGGAGGCAGGGTGCGATGGCTTACACCTGTAATCCCAGCACTTTGGGAGGCCAAGGCAGGTGGGTCACTTGAGGTCAGGAGTTCGAGACCAGCCTAGGCGACATGGCGAAACCCCATCTCTACCACAAATATAAAAATTAGCCAGGCGTGGTGGCGCACGTCTGTAGTCCCAGCTACTTAGGAAGCTAAGGCAAGAGGATCACTTAAGCCTGGAAGGTCGAGGCTGCAGTGAGCCCTGATCATGCCACTGCACTCTAGCCTGAAAGAGAAAGACTCTGTCTTAAAACAAACAAACAGGCCGGGCGCGGTGGCTCAAGCCTGTAATCCCAGCACTTTGGGAGGCCGAGACGGGCGGATCACGAGGTCAGGAGATCAAGACCATCCTGGCTAACACTGTGAAACCCCGTCTCTACTAAAACTACAAAACTAGCCGGGCGAGGTGGCAGCGCCTGTAGTCCCAGCTACCCGGGAGGCTGGGGCAGGAGAATGGCGTGAACCCGGGAGGCGGAGCTTGCGGTGAGCTGAGATCCGGCCACTGCACTCCAGCCTGGGTGATAGCGAGACTCCGTCTCAAAAAACAAACAAACAAACAAAAACAACTCCAGGAGGAGGGTGTGGATGGGTGAACACGGAACAGGCACGGGGAGAACTGGGACTGGCTGCAAGATCCTCCAGCCTCTGTACCACCGAATGATTTCTGGGAGTCCCTAAATGACTGCCTCAGCCTCTACCTACTACCAGCAACTCCTGTCCCCCTAGAAAGCCATGCACATCCCTACTCCCAGGATTTATCCTAATGGTTTTGCCTGTGCTTCTCTCTCCCTCTTCTCCCCATCCCTAACACCTTTTCATCATCTTTTATCAGTATCTCTACAATTTTCTTTGTATCTGTCTCTAATTCAGTCTGTGCCTCTCATCATTTTGATTTTTTGTTTCTATTATTCTTGGAGTCTTTCTGCTTCTATCTCTGACTCTCTCCCTCTTACTCTCACCATCCTTGATTTCTTGATAGGTTTCCATTTTTCTGTCTCTGGCCTCGTTTTCTCCCCAGCTGCCGCAAAGTCATAAACCTAGCTGGCCCTGCAGCAGGCAGCCGCCAATCAGTGGGCTCCAGGAATTGAGGGGAGGGGGTCAACAGAGAGATGGGGGATGGAAAAGCTGAGGCACTGTTGCTATAGCAGGGGAGGGACGTGGTGCAGAAAAGATGTCCCTCCCAAAAGGCAGACACAGCTACCTTCACAGATGGTGTCTGGACTCCTTTCCTACAGCTAGCAGACGCCTGGTCCCCACTTACTGTTGTGAGGCAGGGTACCTGGGTCCCTCCCCTGTATTACCCAAACCACGATTTCTCATCCAAAACCCCTGGCCACAGATCACTAGAGATTTGCCTCCTCCTGCACTATTAGGCCTTCCCAAGATGAGGGAGCTAAAGGGCCTTGAGGGTCTGAGGATGCCTGAGACTGATGCTTACATGGATGTTGAGACAGGAAAGAATGGTCAAGACGGGTACAGTGGCAGATGCTGAGATGGGTTTGGGGGAAGGACTGAGAAGAGGGAGAGTCCTCCCCAGTCAAGGCTGATCCAGAAGCTTGGGTGATCCAGGCTTCTTATCAGCTGCCTGGCCATTCCTAAAGCAGAACTGACTGCCAGAATCCCTGATCTCTGGTCTGGGTTGGGGTTCAGCAGCTTAGGGTATTACTAACTGGTCTACTACTACCCAGCTTGTTATAAGAAACCTACTGGGTCTGGGGAGATAGGAGGGGAAGGTGGGGAAAGCGAGAGATTAAGGTGAGGGATTAATGTAAGATTTTAGAAGAACACAGGAGGAGGAACGTTTCCATCTTGTTGGTCCAGGAGACAAACCCAGAAAGTGGTAATTCCTGGTGTGCCGGCGACCCCTGCTGGCTGCACACACCACCGCCTGGGAGATGGGAAGGTGCAGCCTGTGTGAGTCCAAATGAGTGTTGGATGTGACACTGCATACAACAGTGACGGTGCCCACGTTTATGTGTGGACACTCCTGGGTGAAGGCAGTAATGTGACTGAACACAAAAGCCCCAAAGGTCAGGCTCAGAACTTCTGGCTCCCCTGTGGGACTCCAAGTGTCTAGGAAGGATCATTGAGCCCAGCATGTCTCCTCACCAGTGTCACATCAGTAGCAGCATAGATCCATTCAGTGAGGCACTGCTGAGGTCAAAGTAAATGTAACCAGTCCACATGTAGGGGAAAGAGTGCAGACTTTGGAATCACACTTACCTGGGTTGAAATCTTGATCCCGTGATTACTAACTGTATGAGCTAGAGCAAGTTCCTGAACTTCTTTGAGCCCAATTTCCTCACCTGTAAGAGCATTACAGCAATACCTATCTTAGAGGGTTACTGTGAGTGTTTAGCACAGTGCCTAGCAATAATAAGCATTTAATAGATGCTAATTTTCTGCCTCCCTCTTCCTTTATCGACCTCCCACCCTCAAGGTCGGGCAGGGATTTCAAAAGGCAAATAAACTGGGGATAATGTTGACAATGATGATGGTGGTGGTTTATATTTACACCACTCATGCAAATCATTTTAAACATATTTTTAATACACAGCTTTTTTCCTTTTTATTAGCCAAGCACATCATGATCATGTTTTATTGGGATGGAAGTATCCTGATATTATGGCGGGTATCTAGAAAGATGGCCTTATGAAGTGATAACAAGGCATGACAAATCTTTCTTTATCGTGATACATTTTCATTACTCAGGTTAATCATGAATTACCCATTAGAACACGGGTTTAAGATAAGTACATGACAGTCATCTGTGGAGATCAAAATCTCCTGATTTTCCAATGAGTATCTAATTGTTATTGCTATTGTAGAGGGACAATTAATGCTTAAATTGAACTGGTATTAAAACATTAGAATAACTCAAGGAGATATGACAGGTAGTTAGAAATAGTATATTCTGAAATTAAAAAGAAAACAGATTTCAGTTGCACCAAAGAATATTCTAATCCCTGCAGCTGTCCATCGATAGGGGCAGACTGCTTATTAAGAGCTCCATTTTAGCAGGAGTACTGAAGCAGAAACTGGCTGGCTCCCCAGCAGGCTTACTGTGAAAGAGATTCAGGCTGCAGAGGGAGATTGGATAAGAGGCCCTCTGAGCTTCCTCCACAAACACTCTCAAGTGTATGATGAATACTTAGCTCGGTAGAAGTGTCGCTCCAAACGGCATTACTGCCATACCCATAGTAATTGTTTGTCACCATGAGGTCGGGGTAAGGGAGTAGTAATAATCACAATGGTGTTCTTTTCCTCTGTGAGATTTTGTTCTCCCAAAAGAGAGGAAAGAGTCCAGAATCATCCCCCCTCTAACCATCCCCACGTTTTTCTTGATTTCTTCTGATTCATCTTTCTCTTGGCTTCATAGGATCCATCTTCAAGTATTTTAAAGAAAACCTTACTTAAGGAAAGAGCTTTTTTTATCCTTTAGTTTCCTGCCTATAGGAGGTGGGCAGGCAATGAGGATGGGAAGAGGGAACAAACATTTGCTGAGTGCCTATTAAGTTTAGACATTGTAATTTTTGCATTTGATTAAGAGAGATGTGTATGTGCTTTCATGCAAGTAAGTGTATATATGTATATGTATTCCTGCAAGTGAATGTATATATTGTTTTGTATCTGTGGATGTAAATGTGGATGAATCTGAAGGAATTCTCTGCTGTTCAAGCCTCTCTGAACAGGGGTCTGGGGTCTTGGTATCTAGCTTAGTACAGGGAAATCTGTGTGCAGCTCCTCTGAGGATTTCAATATCTTCCGTGTGTACAGACTACTCACGAATTAGTCCTTCTGGCTCCAGGATCTTTGTGCAGGATCTTAGGTTTGTCTGTCCCCATCCTGCGCACAAGTGTGTTGACATATCAAGACTCCTCCACCTCCTTGCTTTCCTGTGTGCATCACAGTGCATGCAGATCCATGTGTCCAACCAGCCCCACCTGAAGCCATGTGTGTCCAGCAGTCCCTCCTCCCAAGGAGGACTCTGTGAAGAGTCCTTGGCACCCTCCCCTCCTGGCCACCCCCACTCCCCACTTTCCATGCCAGGAGATATCTAATTACACAGAAATTAGTACAGAAAAGGATCGTTTGCTTTTATTGCATCAGTACGGGGGCAGCTATAAATCTGGAGCGGCCACTGCAGCCGCCTCTGGGCACTGTGCGGGCTATACGGGGCCTCTCACCTCCATGCCTCCCTTTTCTCCTGGGCCTCTACCCCTGCCCAGGACCTGAGAGTTCTATTAGGTATCCATCTCAGTAGGGGAAGTGGAGAAAAGGGAGGGTGGGGTCAATCAAAAGAAGACACATAGTAGATGCTTAATAAATGTTCACTAAGTGATTAGAGAGAGGCAGACCCCAGCAATGGTAGTAACTACCCGACTACCTAGACCCAATCACCACAAGATAAATATTTCTAGTAAAATTTCTTTCCGAATTCTTAAGCTCTTACCAGACAGACTTCCTCACTTTCTTATCAACCCAGATGAAGTATATGGAGCTATCAGTCATTCTGGCTTCTACTTTAGAGACCCTGAACACCTTCTCAGGTAGCTTCAGGTGATGAAGACAGTCCAGGTCCAGATCTTGATTCTTCTGTTTACCACCTAAATGTCCTTGGGTATCTCCCAACCTGAGCTTTGGTTTCTTATTCTGTGAAATGGAGGACATGAAACCTACCTCTCAGGTTGTTGTGAGGCATCGATGGGAAAGCACAATTAGTCAGGGGTGGTGGCATGCACCTGTGGATGCCCCTGCTCCGGGGGCTGAGGCAGGAGGATTGCTTGAGCCTGGGAGGTCAAGGCTGCAGTGAGCCCTGATCCAGCCTGGGCAACAGAGTGAGACTCTATCTCAAAATAAAATAAAATAAAATAAAATAAAATAAAATGAAGGGAGTCCACTAATTGTTATTATCATTATTAATGTCTTCCTAGCTACCACTTCCACTTCACCACCTTTACTTCTATCTCCTCTTCCCCATCACCCTTTAACCTAGCCTATATGCCAGCCAACCCCCACTCAAATAGGGGGCAATAGGATATGCAGGCAGGCTGTGCCCAACCTGGAGTGACTGTTTCTATATGTTAGTGTCTTATCAGAAGACAGAGATGAGGCCAGGTGCGGTGGCTCACACCTGTAATCCCAGCACTTTGGAAGGCCAAAGCGGGTGGATCACTTGAGGTCAGGAGTTCGAGACCAGTCTGGTCAATATGGTGAAACCCCGTCTCTACTAAAAATACACACACACACACACACACACACACACACAAATTAGCCGGGCATGGCGCCATGCACCTGTAATCCCAGCTACTCCGCGGGCTGAGGCAGGAAAATCACTTGAACCTGGGAGACGGAGGTTGCAGTGAGCCGAGATTGCGCCACTGCATTCCAGCCTGGGCGACAGAATGAGACTCCGTCTCAAAAAAAAAGGAAGGAGAAAGAAGAAGACGCCTACGACGACAGAGATGAGGACAGGTGACTCCAACAATCCTCCGGCATCTGGAGGCAGTGTTTTACCCATAGCCAACTGTCTCCAAGCTTATTCCTTGGCAGTAACTATTTTGATCTCCATTATTTCCATGGAGGGTGTAAATTAGTTCCTTGGAATACTGAAGGATCTGGTTGTAAATGACTGTGTAGAAAGAGTATTAGGAGGGATCAGGAGCTGGGGAATCAGGGTGGAGACTGAAGGCTCGAACTTATCCTGGAGCAAGGTCAAAGGGCCCTTTAGGGGATCGCAGAGACAGAAACCAAATGTCCAGGCTCCCAACTTCCTGCCAACCCAGTTTTCCAAACCCAAGAATTTGGGGTCTCCTCCCTCTTGCCCTCTCCTACACTGATGTCTCCAGCCCCAGGCACTCAGCCAGGAATTCCTGAATTTACTCCTATGTGGATAACCCTGAAGAGCTCTCAGTGTAGGTCAGGAAGTGAAGAGCGGAAGAAAGGAAGGGGTGTAACCCCTCCCGCAACCCCACCGTGCTCAGATCTCCTAGCACCATTTGGGCAGGACCCCCTGCTCCCACACTTCAGGGGCAGGAGGAGCCGCAGAAGGAAGCTGAGGCACTATGTTTGTGTCCAGCCTCTCACCCCCGATCTGCGTCCCAGGAAGGGTGAGGATTGGGCGTGAAGGGCAGAGCGACGTGGGGGCGCGGATCTCTGGCCCCCATCTCCCCCCACCCCAGCCCCAACTCGGGCTGCAGTCTCTCCTTGTTGTAGCAGCGCGAGAGCAAAGGGACGGGCAGTAAAGATGAGTGATGGCGCGGAGACAAGCAGAAATACACCATCATGAAAATGCTAATGACTCCTTGCTCTCTTTCTTTATGGTTGGAGTAATACAGACTTCAATCATAAAAACAATCTCCCAACATTTTAATGGGCTCCATCATGCCCGCACTTGTCGGTATATTTGAAGAATAAATCACCCTCCCCGCTCGGAATGAATTCGCTGTCAAACTCGGCTCCCTCGGAGAAAACGGATGGGGAGAGAGGATGGAGGGGTTTTTTTTGGGGGGGGGGCGGGGTCCTCTCCCCTCTAACTCCCTCCTAGACTGGATTGTTGTGCGAGATGCCTGGATCTTGAAATGGAGGAGGGGGCGGTCGGGAATTGAGGAAGCTGAGCCGGAAGGGAGGGTTTTGGCAAACCCGGGGCAGGGACGCAGGAACTTCACACGGAGAGAAGCCGCCCCTTAAATGGACGTGGAAGAAAGGGGCATTGGCGGCATTGGAAGGAAGGGGCAAAATCTTGACCTTGAACCTAGAGAATGCAAATAAGATGTAGAAAGCGTGCAAATCTACATTATTTCTGACTATTTGGTCAGATTTCTTTCAGACTAGGCCTTAGGCAGGGGCGCAGAGGGAAAAGGGAATGTTCAAGAGATCTCCTTTGAGGAAGAGAAGACAGGACAAGCAAACCCAGGAGTTTCGGCTCCGACCTTGCAGGTTTCAGCGCACCAAGCCACAGGTCCGCACGGCTGAGAAGGGCCTGAGAGTGCGGGGTATTCTCATTTCCATACAGGTGGCCGTCAGCCAATGAAAACTTGGGATACGCATACAGCGAGTAGCCAATGCCAGTTAAGGATGAGCCGAACTGACAGGTTTAATTGCATCTTGATTGGTTGTGATGTTGCTAGGCAGAAATCGGTTCCTGGAGATTGATGCTGACAAGAAGGAACAGACAGGTGAATAGGAAAATATCTGGAAACCTGGAGTCCTGGATTGACATGTTTCCTCCTGAGCTCCTTCATTCTCAAAGGATTGATGGGGTCAGGGGAATGATTCTCCCTTTTCTCCTTCTCTTGAGTGGCACAGAGCCCAATAGTTATATATGTCCCCCCAAAAGCCTTCCAAAAAATCTGGCTATTTCGAGGGCCTTCTAGTCTGAAAGTCCCCCGGGGGCCGGAGCGGGGGGGGGGGGGTATTTCATCCTCACCCCAGGTCTTCCAGAAGACTATCTTCAAGCCTTCTGGCTGTGGTTTAAGACCAATTTTCACTAATATTCTCAGGAAATGGAGAAATCTTGCTCCACACTCTTCCTTCACAATCGCATGACTCAAGGAGCAAGAGATTTCCCTACCTCCTGGCCTCTCCACCCAAGGGTGCCCTCCAGATCCAGCGAGGGGTCAAAATCCCAAACCCAAAGGTCTGTGTAGTGGCATTCCCAAACTCGCTCATTCTGAGCCTTCATTTGCACCTAATTTGCAGAGAGCGGGTCCTCCCCTCCTAATCCCCAACCCCGACCAAATCCACCTGTCTCTCTGCAGCCCCAGCCCCTCTCCTGCCATCCGGCATCTGCGGTTCCTCTCCCTCTGCCCAACTCGCCCCACACTCGACCCCTCTCTGCAGCCCGCCCGCCCCCGCCCCAGCGCGCCCTCGCCTGCAGCCCCCTGCTGGAGACAGGGCCTGGAGCCTCCTGCGGCTCCTGAGTCACAGCCTCCCGGGAGGCCGCAGGGTCCTGTGGGGGCAGAGGCGGGGCCCGCCGCGGGAGCTGCGAGCGCGCGGGTCTGAACTAGACCGTCCGCTAACAATATGCCACCATTTAAATCTGAACGCGCGCCAGCCGCCGATTGTGATGTTAATTCGGAGATGATTTAGGGGGGCGGGACGAAGTGGGGGGCTGGCCGCCTCTCTGTCAAAGTGCTGTCCGGGGCCTTAATATTTGTAATTGAAGCTGATGAGGACTCCGTCTCTGTTTCCACTGATAAAAAAAAGGCAGGGAGGGAAAAAGAGCAACTAAATTATGGGGCCGGCACAAAAACATGATTAATCAAAGGTTTGAACTGTCGCCGTGTTCGAGGCCCAGTAAATCTCGTCTGGCCGGGCCCTGCGGAGGCCGGAGGATAAATCTGAGCCGCCCGGTGTTTGCCTCCCCTTTCTGTTTGCCTCTGGGTTCGCACGTCAATTAATTCAATAATTGGATTTGAAGAGATGTCAGGAGATTATAGAGGGAGAACCGGGAGGAGTGGGTGTGGAGAAAGGAGTCTGCGAGAGCCGGCGGGGTCAGGTGATGGAGGGACACGGAGAGCCCGGCCTGCCCAGGGAGCGCTTCATCCAGCTCGCCTCGGCTTGGGGTTTGCGAGGAGAAGACGCCGGGAAAGGCGGCTGACCTGTGCCTTGTTCTCAGCGACGGTTCCCAACCCACCTCTCCAGGCATCGCTCTCATCGAGAAGCTTGACCAAACTCTCCTCTCTCACTTCTGCCTACTCCTTTCCCAATTCCGCTCTCCTTTTGAAGCTGATGAATGTCCCTGCGTGAATTCATTTGCAAGTGTTTATATGTTGGTTTGTGAAGAAGTGCATTGTTCCCTCTGTTTCACCCCATCTGACCCGGAATTTTCCCCCATAAAGACTGAGGGTTCCCAGAAAAGCAAGGACCAAGACTTCTCTTGGAATCCCCATCCGCAAAGGTCAGAACAGGCCTTTTTTTCCTCACCCCGCAACTTCCCCTCCCACTCGCGCTTAGAATTCTAACCTACAATCAAAGCTACCTTCTGCTTAAGGAAAATACCTTTACAAAAACATGACATACACATGCACACTGACGCCAAACATTTGGTCCCCAGGCCCTCAGCTGCAGCCTAACATGGAAGTAGATGCTTCAGAATTTCTGCCCTTCAGCAACCTGGGGTGAATCCACCAAAAGGATGGACCCCTCTCCTAAAAGGGGAGTGATCTTGATTTGCTATTTGGGAGCATGGCAAGGTTAGGGGAGAGATGAAGTCTGCCTGCTACTGTGTGTGCGTGTGACAGAGAGAAAGGGGTTAGTGGGGAGAGAGAGAAAGATAGTGGGTTTCCCTCCCTGGTCTCTATAGAATTTTATGCAGGAATGGAGAAGGTTAAAAAAAAAAAAAAAGCATACAGGAGAACCTTGTAAATGATTCTGAAAAATGACAAGATGAAATTGGAAGCCAGGGAAGGTGATGAGGGCAGAGAAACAAAGGACGTCCTGCCAGGCTGCCTGGTGGTAAAGAAGCCCTACAGAAGGACACCGGCAGGCACCTCAGTGGAGGCTGCAGCCAGTCTGCCCTAGGCCAAAATTCTGAAGCACCTACTTCTATGTCAGGCTGCAGCTGAGGGCCTGGGGACCAGCGGTTTGGGATCAGTGTGCATGAGTATGTAATATATTTGTAAAGGTATTTTCCTTAAATACATGGCGAGAACAAAACACACAGCTACCCTTGACACACAGGCAAGGGAAACCAAGGAGGGAGACCTAAGTCAAATAACAACATGAGTAGTATAGCAAACCCGTTTTTATTTGAGCACAATTTTTTTTTTTTTTTTTTTTTTTTGAGACTGAGTCTCGCTGTCGCCCAGGCTGGAGTGCAGTGGCGCAATCTCGGCTCACTGCAAGCTCTGCCTCCCGGGTTCAAGTGATTCTCCTGCCTCAGCCTCCCGAGTAGCTGGGATTACAGGCGCCTGCCACCACATCCGGCTAATTTTTCTATTTTTAGTAGAGACGGGGTTTCGCCATTTTGGCCAGGCTGGTCTCAAATTCCTGACTTCAAGTGATCCACCTGCCTTGGCCTCCCAAAGTGCTGGGACTACAGGCATGAGCCACCGCGCCTGGCCTAAGCACAACAATTTAAAACACTGGCTGAAGCCAGTCAAACATGCTCACTTGTTCAGATAATTATCATCCTGGCCAGGCACGGTAGCTCACGCCTATAATCCCAGCACTTTGGGAGGCTGAGACAGGCAGATCAAAAGGTCAGGAGTTAAAGACCAAACTGGCCAACATGTTGAAACCATGTCTCTACTAAAAATACAAAAAGTAACTGGGCATGGTGGTGCGTGCCTGTAGTCCCAGCTACTTGGGAGGCTAAGGCAGGAGAATCGCTTGAACCCAGGAGGCAGAGGTTGCAGTGAGTCGAGATCACGCCTTTGTACTCCAGCCTGAGTGACAGGGTGAGACTCTGTCTAAAAAATAAATAAATAAATAAAATTATCATGCTTTGTCTTCATATGTGGAAGGCAAAATCCCATCTATGAAAGGACAAAATGGAATATTTAAGCAGCTTTGGTTTCTATGTGGAGGCTCCTCAAAGAAGTCAGCCTTTGCATGTTCTTTCTTGTTACTTGGTCTCAGTCTGTTAATGGCATTGATCCAACTATCCATTCAAAAAGGAATTGGGGACTGGGCATGGTGGCTCACACCTGTAATCCCAGTACTTTGGGAAAACAAGGCAGGAGGATCACTTGAGGCCAGGAGTTCAAGACCAGCCTGGGCAACATAGCAAGATCCTGTCTCTATAAAATAAAACAATTAGCTGGGCATGATGGCACACACCTGTAGTCCCTGCTGCTTGGAAGGCTAAGGTGGAAGGATCACTTGAGCCCAGTAGGTCAAGGCTACAATGAGTCATGATTGTGCCACTGTACTCCAGCCTGGGTAACAGAAGGAGATCTATAGAGGAGATGATAGAGGGAGAGCTGGGAAGAGTGCCTGTGGAGGAAGGGGTCTGTGGATAGCAGACACCTCACAATAAAAATAAAAATAATAAAAAATAAAAGCCAGGCACAGTGGCTCACATTTATAATCCCCGCACTTTGGGAGACCAAATCCAGAAGATGGTTTGAGGCCATGAGTTTGAGACCAGCCTGGGCAACACAGTTAGACCCCCATCTCTAGTAGTTCTAGCTACTAGGGAGCTGAGGTAGGAAGATAGCTTGAGCCCAGGAATTCAAGGTTGCAGTGATCTTTGATTGTGCTACTACACTCCAGTCTGGGCAACAGAGTGAAACCAAGTCTCTGGAAAAAAAAAAAAATGGACCCACCCCCTACCTTTTAGTCATAGCCTGGTTTTGGTTATATGCTCTGTGAATGAACTCTTGATAGCAAGCATTCTGTATACTGGGAAATGGTCTCATTTAAACCTAGAAATTGTGCTGACATACCTTTAGAACCATGAAAGTATATATACAAACCTAGAAATGGGACAGGTACAGTGGCTCCCGCCTATAATTCCAGCAGTTTGGGAAGCTAAGGCAGGAGGATCATTTGAGCCTAGGAATTTGAGACAAGCCTGGACAATATAGCAAGACTCTTTACTAAAATAAAAAATTAACCATGCATGGTTGTTGTATTAGTCCATTTTCACACTGATGTAAAGAAGTACCTGAGACTGGGTAATTTATAAACAGAAGAGGTTTGACTCACAGTTCTGCATGGCTGGGGAGGCCTCAGGAAACTTATAATCATGGTGGAAGGTGAAGAGGAAGCAAGGCATGTCTTACACAGCAGCAGGAGATAGAGAGAGTGAAGAAAGCCACACATTTTAAATCATCACATCTTGTGAGAACTCACTATCACAAGAACGACATGGGGGAAACTGCCCCCACCATAATCCAATCACCTTCCACCAGGTCCCTCCATGGGGATTACAATGAAATTTGAGTGGGGACACAGAGCCAAACCATATCAGTGGTGCATGCCTGTGTTCCTAGCTATTTGGGAAGCTGAGGTGGGAGGATGGCTTGAGCTCAGGAGGTAGAGGCTGCAGTAAGTTATGATGGCACCACTGCACTTCAGCCTAGGCAACAGAACGAGAGCCTGTCTCTATAATAATAATAATAATAATAATTAATAAACCTAGGAATTGAGAAATGGTGTCATAGGAAGAAATTAGCATCAGGGGTCCTTCTTCTGTAGCTCTCTCTATACTCCCCATCAGCCAAGCCTTTCATGAAGCCATAGAAGTCTTCATACTTAATCTCTCAAAACAAGGACATCTGGCCAGGTGCGGTGGCTCACGCCTGTAATCCCAATACTTTGAGAGGCTGAAGTGGGCAGATCACTTGAGGTCAGAAGTTCAAGACCAGCCTGGCCAACATGATGAAACCCCTTCTCCACTAAATATATAAAAATTAGCCAGGCATGGTGGCATATCCCTGTAGTCCCAGCTACTCAGCAGGCTGACACAGAAGAACCACTTGAACCTGGGAGGTGAAGGTTGCAGTGAGCTGAGATCGCACCACTGCACTCCAGCCTGGGCAACAGAGCAAGACTCCATCTCAAAGAAAAACGATATCCATCTTGTAAATGGCAATACTACAGACTGCCCCTGATACCACAGAGAGATGAAAGATGAGATCTTTCTGCAGTATAATTGTTCATGTAAAAAAAAAAAAAGAAAGAAAAGAGAAAAGAAAGACGACATTTAAACGATCATCACCACCAGATTAAGGCAGCTGGGACTGGTGGAAAGAGCACTGGCCTTGAATCCAGAAGAATTAACTTTAGGTCTGGGGCTGTCCCTATGTGATCAGAAGGGGCTGAAGACCTGAGAGCTGAAATGACTTCTGCAGCTCACACAGTGAGTGAATGGCAGGGCCACCTCAAAAACTCACTTCTCCACTCTCCCAGTTTCTTGTATAGACAGCATAGTATGGAATCACACTTCCTGGGTTCAAATACAGCTTCTCCTACTTACTAGCTGTGTCTTAGTTCCCGCTTCTGTAAAGTAGGGATGGTAATCGTTTCCACTTCACAGGGTTATGATTAGGATTTAGATAATTAATGCAAATAAATCAGGCCAGGCTCAGTGGCTCACACCTGTAATCCCAGCACTTTGAGAGGCCAAGGTAGGAAGATCACCTGAGGTCAGGAGTCTAAGACCAGCCTGGCCAACATGATAAAACCCTGTCTCTACTAAAAATACAAAAATTAGCCAAGTGTGGTAGCGCACACCTGTAATCCCAGCTTCTCAGGAGGCTGAGGTAGGAGAATCACTTGAACCCGGAGGCAGAGGTTGCAGTGAGCTGAGATGGCACCACTGCACTCCAGCCTGGGTGACAGAGCGAGACTCCATCAAAAAGAAAGAGAGAGAGAGAGAGAGAGAGAGAGAGACAAGAAAGACAGATGAAAGAAAGAAAGAGAGAAAGAGAGAAACAGAAAAAAAGAGAGAAAGAAAGAAAGAAAGAAAGAAAGAAAGAAAGAAAGAAAGAAAGAAAGAAAGAAAGAAAGAAAGAAAGAAAGAAAGAAAGAAAAGAGGGAGGGAGGGAGGGAAGGAAGGAAGGAAGGAAGGAAGGAAGGAAGGAAGGAAGGAAGGAAGGAAGGAAAGAAAAAAGAAAAGAAAAGAAAGAAAGTGAGAAAGAAAGAGAAAAGGGAGGGAGGGGAGGGAGGGAAAAGAAATCAGCACAATGTCTAACAATGTCTACTATTAAGCTATAAGTATTCAATTATAGCTGTTTTTATTATGATGATGAACATAGTTCTCATAATCGACCAACCTGAATGACACAATTGGCAAACGGTATTCACCATGCCTGTAAAATGCTTCTGATTTAATCACGAGGCCCTAAAGAAAGGAGTTAGCACTGCCTTGAAAAGACAGTAGACTCTCTGCTTTGGTGACTCTAAAGACCACTTCTCCTCTCAAATCATTCTTACACCGTTAAGACAGCTACGTCTAGGTTCATACAGGAGAGGTACACCTGGAACAGCCATATTAGTAGCTTGTAATTCAGTTGTCTCATTAATTAATTTCCATTCATTGAATGCCTATTGGAAAAGCAGCATGAGTTGTCAATCCATCAAACCTGTAGTGAAATACCATTATGTGCTCAATACTTTTATAGGCAGTTATCAAACCATGAGTCCATTACATTATTAGCTACTCCAGTGACATATATATATATTTTTTAACTTTTAATTTAAATTATTTTAAAAATAGAGACAGGGTCTTACTATGTTGTCCAGGTTGGTCTCAAACTCTTGGGCTCAAGTAATCCTCCCACCTTGGCCTCCCAAAGTGCTGGGATTACAGGCATGAGCCACCATGCCCTGCCCCATTAAAACCTTCATATCCCTAGCACCTAGCACAGTTCAAGCACACAATTTTTTTTTTAATATAATAGAGACAGGATCCTGCTATGTTGTGCGGGCTGGTCTCAAACTCCTGGCCTCAAGTGATCCTCTTGCCTCAGCCTCCCAAAGTGCTAGGATTACATGCATGAGCCACTATGCCTGGCTGCACATGAGAACTTAATACACGTATGTTGAACGAATACACAGAAACCATGGGAAATTTTAGAGAATAAGAATTACAGTTCCTGCCCTTCATAAGCTAAAATTCTAGCTGGGGAGGCAAGACTTGCACACATGTAAGAGAAACAGAACAATACAAGAGAGTGAACATACTAACACATAAGTAAGTTCTAGGTGACATAGATTAGGAAGAGCTCAAGGTAAGGGTGGAGGGCAGGCAGAATGCTAACATGGAAGGAGTGGGCCTCAAATAAAGAGTAGAATTTGGGGTTGGGTGGCCGGGTGCAGTGGCTCACACCTGTAATCCCAGCACTTTGGGAGGCCGAGGCAGGTGGATCACCTAAGGTCAGGAGTTAGAGACCAGCCTGACCAACATGGAGAAACCCCATCTCTACTAAAAATACAAAAATTAGCCAGGCATGGTGGCCTGTGCCTGTAATCCCAGCTACTCAGGAGGCTGAGGCACGAGAACCTCTTGAACCTGCGAGACGGAGGTTGCAGTGAGCCGAGAACACGCCATTGCACTCCAGCTTGGGAAACAAGAGCGAAACTCCATCTCAAAGAAAAAGAAAAAAAAAAGAATTTGGGGTTGGGTACGGTGGCTCATGCCTGTAATCCCAGCACTTTGGAAGGCTAAGGCAGGTGGATCACCTGAGGTCAGGAGTTCAAGACCAGCCTGGCCAATATGGCGAAACCCCATCTCTATTAAAAATACAAAAATTAGCCGGGCATTGTGGCATGCGCCTGTAATCCCAGCTACTAGGGAGGCTGAGGCAGGATAATTGCTTGAACCCAGAAGTGGAGGTTGCAGTGAGCAGAGATTGCACCACTGCACTCCAGCCTGGGCAACACAGCAAGACTTCATCTCAAAACAACAACAACAAGAAGAAGAATAGAATTTGGAGTGACTGAGAAGAAGGGAGAAGACATCCAGCTGCAAGCTGAGCAAGAGTGACAGCATGTGGTAAGAATCTATACATGTTCAGGGGCAGTGATTAAACCAACTTAATCAGAGGTTCAGTGCCTGTGTTTAAAAGACAGAATACAGGCTGGACACAGTGGCTCATGCCTGTAATCCCAACACTTTGGGAGGCCAAGGCAGGCCGATCGTTTGAGTCCAGGAGTTCAAAACCAGCCTGGGCAACATGGTGAAACCCTGTCTCTACAAAAAACTCTAAAAATTAGTCAGGCATGGTGGTGCAGCTACTTGGGAGGCTGAGGTGGGAGGATCGCTTGAGCCCAGATGGCGAAGGTTACAGTGAGCTGAGATCGTGTCACTACACTCCAGCCAGGATGACAGAGTGAGACCCTGTCTTTAAATAAATAAGGGCCGGGCATGGTGGCTCACACGTGTAATTCCAGCACTTTGGGAGGCCGGGGCAGGTGGATCACCTGAGGTCAGGAGTTCAAGACAAGCCTGACCAATACAGTGAAACTCTACTAAAAATACAAAAATTAGCCAGGCATGGTGCCATGCTTCTGTAGTCCCAAATACTTGGGAGACTAAGACAGGAGAATTGCGTGAACCCAGGAGACAGAGGTTGCAGTGAGCCAAGATCGCGCCACTGCACTCCAGCCTGGGTGACAGAGTGAGACTCCATCTCAAAAATAAATAAATAAAATAAAAGACAGAATACATATGTGTTTGCAACCATGTGTTTCTCTGATTGTGTTCCTAGTCACCAAGGAACGGTGTTTGGATTTTCTTTTATTTTGGATTATTCACATCTTTTCTCCCTCTGTCTTAACATGAAAACCAAGAATCAAAACAGTAACCAGCTGCTACCCTCAGCAAAACAAACAGATTGTAAAAGCAATTACACCATTACCACTTCTCATTTATCTGCATGCAAAATAACTTACTCTCCCTCTTTCTCCCACATGATTCCAGGCTGGGCTGGGATTATTACTGCCTAGATTATTACTGTCTTCTTTATAAATTCCTTTTTCTTAGACTCATTTCTGTCAGATAGCCTTACCAAAAAAAAAAAAAAATCATAATTTTTTTCCCCAGCCTCCATGGTTACTTTAATGGAAGCATGGCAGTGAGTGGGAAGAAAAACAATGTGAACTGAGTAGTGGTTATTAAATATCAAGTGCTTTGCATACTATTGGCTTAATTCTCACAATAAGCCTGTAAGGTAGTTATTATTATCCCCATTTTACAAGTAAGAAAACGGAGCCTCAAAGAGCCTCCTCAGGTTCAAAGAAGAATAAAGAAATATTACAATAGGGATTTGAACTAGCTGTATATGATTTCGGAGTCCATGCCTTTAGACTTGGCCTGAGGGATTTTATCTTTGGTGCCTGTATTTTTAAAGACGGCCTCATCCTCCTCCAGAAGGAGGATAACTTAAGGTCAAGTGGATGTGTCTACCCAGAGCTCATTTCTCCCCATTCCTAGACCATGCTTCAGTTACCAGAATCCCCTGTTGAGCAGAGCAGCCCCTTGGAAGGCCACAGCCCACAACCTCTTCCTGGGGGCTGATCTCTTGAGAGCACAGACTGAGCTACTGGGGACACATTCTTAGTCCTGTTGGCCTGTAGTGCAGATGGAGTTTAGATGTATGGCCTTACTGAGCACACAGTTTTGTGTGAGGCCCCTTCGGCAGTGGGACAAAGCCATGAATGGAAAGAGAACATGAAGCAGACAGGGGCTTGAAGGAATTCCAGAATTCTAAATATAAACCTTCCAGTTGATATTGATACATTTGTCAAGATAAGAGGGTAGGACATGTTTACTTAATGGTTTCTTAGCTTTGATTTATAACTTTTACATATTTAGATATTCAGTATTGGGGCCTAAATTTTTCTCTTGCCATGAGCCCCACAAATACTAGAGGTGGGTTCACTCATCTCACTACAGCACTCTGATTCTTCCTTCTGCCCTTCCCATTCTGTTCTTCATGGCTAGAAAGCCCCCAGACTTGCCCACCAGCAATTCCCCTCTTCATTCTCACAGCTTGCCAAATTCACCTTTTCATCGGAAACTTTTCAGCTTATTATAAAAGGGGGTGCTGATTTCTCACCCTTGCCCTTCCATGGTTGCTGTGACTTCTCCTGCTATTCCCCACCTAAAGAGGATGTAACTAACTTACAGTGCATACTTGTAGTCATTTTTTCTTTTTTCTTCTTGAGACAGGGTCTCATCTGTCACCCAGACTGGAGTGCAATGGCGCAATCTCAGCTCACTGCAACCTCCACCTCCCGGGTTCAAGTAATTCTCCTGCCTCATCCTCCTGAGTAGCTGGGCCACCAGCTACTCCAGGCACGCGCCACCACGCCCAGCTCATTTTTGTACTTTTAGTAGAGACAGAATTTCATCACGTTGGCCAGGCTGGTCTCGAACTCCCGGCCTCAAGTGATCCACCCATCTTGGCCTTCCAAAGTGATGGGATTACAGGCGTGAGCCACTGTACCCGGCCACCTGTAGTCATTTTACTGTCTGTCCTGCCACTCTTCTGTCCTGTATGTCTAGGAGTCTTCAGGCTGCTTATGGTACTCAACAGTGGCTCCCTTGAGCTACAACCCTATTTTAGCCTCTATGGAGAGATATTGTGGAAGATTCTTGCTCTTTCATGAGCTTTAATCAAATACATGAGGGCCTAGTGATTCAGGTAAGGTTGGAAAAATAAGAACAGAACCAAAGGTATCTAGAGAGAAGTTTCTATTTCATTTAGTGGGAAGAAAATAGAGGGAATAGAGCCCAAAGAAAAGGTTAAACGAATGCAGGGTAATTGGGTACAAGACCAAGTTTAGAGGAAGGTTAGCCTTAGGGGTAGGCTCCTAGGTTGTGAAGCCTGGGGAGGTGGTTCCTCGAATGTGGAGATGGATTAGGCTTGGAAGAGAGTCACAGAATGGCACCACTCGGTGACCCAGGCCAGAAAACTGAGCGCCATCTTCACCTCTCCCTTCTCCTTTATCTCCTATACCAGTCAATCACTGAGGCCTGTCAGGTCTTCCTTTGAAAGCTCCAGAGCTACGCCTACTTCTCACCATTCCCACTATCACCCCCAAGCTCAAGCCATCCCCATCTCCCACCTGGATTTTGACAACAGTCTCCTTTTTCTCTCTGTGCTGCCAGCCCTGCCCTTTCTCATCAGTCCTCCACACTAGAGCTAGAATGATCTTTTTAAAATGCAAACCTGAGCCTCTCACTCTCCTGCTTAAATGACTCCTTGTTGCTTTCTGGATAAAATCCAAATGGCTTAGCTTGATGCTCAAGATCCTTCAGGATCTACCCACCAACAACTAGTCTCATCTGTCTGCATCCTGCCACACCACAACTGTTCATTCTGGCCACACTGAATTACTTGCCCTCTGTTGAAGAGACACTTAATCCCTCACTTCCAAGCCTCTGTACTTATTGCCGCTACTCCATGGAACATCCTTCCATTTCCTCCCTATACAGTTTTTTTAGGCATCTCAGAAATGTCACCTCCTTCTGGAAGGCTTCCTTGACTACTCCTTCTCACCACTGTGATGCATATCCATCCTATGTATTTCCATGGCACCCACTGCTTACCCCTTTTATAATACTATTGTTCTGTGTTGAAATTATTTGCCTTTTATTTAATAATCCTATGTATCACCTGTTAGACTATAAAGTCGTTAAGGGCAAGGACTCTATCTTATTCACTGTTCAATCATTCACAAAATTTCTGTTGGGGCCGGGCGCGGTGGCTCAAGCCTGTAATCCCAGCACTTTGGGAGGCCGAGACGGGCGGATCACGAGGTCAGGAGATCGAGACCATCCTGGCTAACACGGTGAAACCCCGTCTCTACTAAAAAATACAAAAAACTAGCCGGGCGAGGTGGCGGGCGCCTGTAGTTCCAGCTACTCGGGAGGCTGAGTCAGGAGAATGGCGGGAACCCGGGAGGCGGAGCTTGCAGTGAGCTGAGATCCGGCCATTGCACTCCAGCCTGGGCCACAGAGCGAGACTCCGTCTCAAAAAAAAAAAAAAAAAAAAAAAAAAAAATTTCTGTTGAGAGCCTAGTATGTGCCAGGTACTATTCTAAATGCTGGGGATACAGCTGGGGATACAATGTCCCTGCCTTAGGGAAGCTTATCTTCTAGTGGGGTAAAAGCGATAAAAAGTAAAAATAGGCCAGTGGAGTGGCTCAAGCCTGTAATCCCAGCACTTTGGGAGGCCAAGGCGGGCAGATCACCTGAGGTCAGGAGTTTGAGACCCGCCTGGCTAACATGGTGAAACCCCATCTCTACTAAAAACACAAAATTAGCCGGGCATGGTGGTGCATGCCTGTAATCCCAGCTTCTCGGCTGAGGCTTGAGAATTGTTTGACCCTGGGAGGCGGAAGTTGCAGTGAGCCGAGATCATGCCATTGCACTCGAGCCTGGGCAACAAGAGCAAAACTCCATCTCAAAACTAGCTAACTAACTAACTAACTAACTAAATAAATAAATAAATAAATAAATAAAATTTTAAAAAATAAAATAAAACTACATATGATAAGTGCTAAAAGAAAATAAGGAAGTATAAAGGGATAAAGAAGACAGGGTGATGGCTATTTAGAGAGTGTGGTCAGGTAATTCCTCTCTGAGGAGAAGATATCAGAGATGAGGCCTAAATGAAATGAGAGAGTCAGCCAAGGCATAATCTGGGGGAAGAAGGTTCCGGGCAGAGGTAATAGCAAGGGTCCTGAGTGAGAAAATCTTTGCTGTATCTGAAGTTCAGTAACAGCCTATTGTAGCTGGACCCTTGAATTTTTTCTACAAGTACTATAAAACTATTAGAAGGTTTTAAGTAGCAAGATCCAATCTATATTTTCCTCTAATTTTTATTTTTTAGAAGCAGAGTCTTGCTTTGTTACCCAGGCTGTAGTGCAGTAGTGCAATCATAGCTCACCACAGCCTCAAACTCATGGGCTCGAGCTGATCTATCTTTTAAAAGACCAGTTTAGCTACTCACTCTGTGGAGTGTAGACTGTGGCCAGGCCAAATCGGAATCAAGGAGATCAGCTAGGAAGTATTGTAGTGGCCCAGCAAGAGATGTCAGTGGTTTGGACCAAATTAGATTTTGGAAGTGGTAAGGAATACGCAAATGTGGGAGATATTTGTATTCTCAGTATTTAGCATGATGTCTGCCTAGACATTCAATAAATATTTGATGAATGAATTAAGAATTAATTAATCCAACTCAATAAAGACTGAGCTAGAACTGAAATCATCCATCCTTAGATCTTCTACTAAAATCCCAACCCCTCCACAAACTGCCACTAACAAAGGATCAGTACCAGGACATATATTTGTTAATTCCTAAAAATCAATAGGAAGATAACAAATAACCCAATAGGAAAATGGGCAAAAGACATACATGACTAGGCATTTTGCAGAAGTCAGAACACGAATGGCCAATAAATATATGAAAAGATACTCAACCACTTAATCTCATCAACAATGGGGGAAATATAAATTCAAATCACCACGAAATTCCTTTTTTTTTTTTTGATATGGAGTCTCGATCTGTCACCAGGCTGCAGTGCAGTGGCGTGTTCTTACAGGTGTGTGCCACCACATCCAGCTAATTTGTGTATTTTTAGTAGAGACGGGGTTTCACCATATTGGCCAGGATGGTCTTGATCTCCTGACCTCGTGATCCTCCTGCCTCAGCCTCCCAAAGTGCTGGGATTACAGGCATGAGACACCACGCCCGGCCATAAAATTCCATTTTATACCCAACAAACTGACTAAATACAGTGTTGGCAAGGATAGGGTAGCAATTGAAACTCTTATATACTTTGGTGCACTTAAGTATTAGAAAACAAATTGAGCCAGGCACAGTGGCTCACGCCTGTAATCCCAACACTTTGGGAGGCCAAGGTGGGCAGATCACAAGGTCAGGAGATTGAGACCATCCTGACTAACACAGTGAAACCCTGTCTCTACTAAAAACACACACACAAAAAAAAAATTAGCCATGCGTGGTGGCGGGCGCCTATAGTCCCAGCTACTCCGGAGGCTGAGGCAGGAGAATGGCATGAACCCAGGAGGCGGAGATTGCAGTGAGCCAAGATTGCACCACAGCACTCTAGCCTGGGTGACAGAGCGAGACTCCAGCTCAAAAAAAAAAGAAAACCAACTGAGATCTGAGATTTTCTAGAAAAGTTGAAGATATTCATATCTTAAAACCCAGAAATTTCCTTTTTTGAATTTTTCTTTTTTTATTTCCTGTCTTACCAGAAATAATTCCCTTTTATACATATACCCTGAAGAAATTCTTCCCCACATGTACAGAGACATGTTCATAAATGTTCCAGGCAGCATTGTCTGTAATAGCAAAAAGATGAAAACAAGCCCAAATATTCATTAAGAGGAGAATTAGTCAATAAATTGGTGGGTTACTATACATCAATGAAAATGAATAAACTACAACTACATACATCAACATAGATGAAACATAATGTTGAATAATGTTGAACAAAACATAATGTTGAATGAAAAGGGCAAGTCAAAGATATCTACAAACAGTATTATATCACTCTTAGAATGTTTTTTTAAAAAGAAGGAAAGACAAAATAAATAATACAAGTTAAAAAAAGAAAAAAAAAAACAGGAAATGGTAAATACAAGATTCAGGGATTAGCACAGAAGAGAAGCCACATGGGGCCCTTCAGTAGTATTGGGAATTTTTTTTTTTTTTTTTTTGAGATGGAGTCTTGCTCTGTCACCTAGGCTGGAATGCAATGACACAGTCTGTGCTCACTGTAACCTCCGCTTCCCAGGCTCAAACAATCCTCCTGCCTCAGCCTCCTGAGTAGCTGGAATTACAGGTGCCCACCACCACGCCCGGCTAATTTTTGTATATTTAATAGAGATGGGGTTTCACTACGTGGGCCAGGCTGATTTTGAACTCCTGACTTCAAATGATACGGCTGTCTTGGCCTGCCAAAGTGCTGGGATTACAGACATGAGCTACCGTGCCTGGCCTTTTTTCTTTTTCTTTTCTTAAATTAGGGCATGCTGCTGCATACAGTGGCTCATGCCTGTAATCCCAGCACTTTGGGAGGCCAAGACTGGTGGATCACCTAAGGTCAGGAATTTGAGACCAGCCTGACAAACATGGTGAAACTCTGTCTCTTCTAAAAATAGAAAATTAGCCAGCTGTGGTGGTGCACACCTGTAATCCCAGCTACTTGGGAGGCTGAGGCAGGAGAATTGCTTGAACCCAGAAGGTGGAGGTTGCAGTGAGCCAAGATCATGCCACTGCACTCCAGCATGGGCAACATGAGCAAAACTCCATCCCCCCTCAAAAAAAAATTAGGGTGTGGTCTAATGGGTGTTCCTTTTATTACTAAGCTTCATAGTTTATATAAAATGTCAGTTCTGGAAAAGTTGTCTTGCTTTGTTCACGCCTGTGTCCCCAACACCAAAAACAGTGCCTAGCACATAGTAGATACTCAAAATACATGTGTTGAATAAGTGGATATACATTACTTGCATTATTTTGTATGAATCAAATATTTCATAATTTTCTTTTTTCAAACATTTTGTTTTTATTTTTTGTAGCAATTGGGTCTCGCTATGTTGCCCAGGCTGGTCTCAAACTCCTGGGCTCATGCAATCTCCCTGCCTCGGCTTCCCAAAGTGCTGGGATTGCAGGCATGAGCCACCACGCCCAGCTAATTTTCTTAAAAGGAAAAAACCTACTTTAATTATGTTGCCCTCTTGATTATTCTAGCTGGAAGTTATACTGCTTCCACAACTCCTATTACTCATATAGCCTATTAAATCCTGCTGCATATTATAGTTATATGTGTACATGTCTCCCTTACTGATTTTAAATTTATGAAGACAAAGGAGTATGTTTTCTCCTTTTTAATACCCATTCACAATACGTAGCACAATACTTTGCACATAGTAGATGCTCAATAAATATTGGTTGTGGCCGGGCATGGTGGCTCACGCCTGTAATCCCAGAACTTTGGGAGGTTGAGGTAGGCAGATCACTTGAGCTCAGGAGTTCAAGGCCAGCCCGGGCAACATAGTGAAACCCCATCTCTACAAAAAATACAGAAATTAGCTGGCATGGTGGCGCATGCCTGTAGTCCCAGCTACTTGCGAGGCTGAGGCAGGTGGATCAATTGAGCCCAGGAGGTCGAGGCTACAGTGAACCACGATCGTGTCACTGTACCCCAGCCTGGGCAACAGAACAAGACCCTGTCTCCAAAAAATAAAATAAAATAAAAATAAATTAAAAATAAACAAATTCAAAGGAAGCTGAAGTTCTTCCCCAGCAAAAACTTTTTGGCCATCCCTCTGCCACCATCTCTCCCACTGATTCCTCCCTCAGAAGCCTGGATACCAGTGATCCTTTCCCTTCCTTTATCTACTGTTTTCTTTCTCTAGAAGTAGGGAGGTTTGCCGGTGTCTCACAGTCCTGATGTCTTAGGGAACTGATTTAGCAAGGAAAAGTAGAAAATCTGTCAGTCAGTTCCCACCAGCCCATCGCAGCCCAGGAGCTTGAAATTAACAATCACAAATAAATAGAGAAGCTGAATATGTAAGAAGTATTGGCAGTGCAAAGGCTCCACTTTAACTTGCAAGAAAGTGCCTGTTTAGCAGAAAGAAAGAGAATCCTGGGAAGTTAACACCGGATGGAATCTTAGAGATCATCTACTTCTCTCCCTGATCCTTCCAAATGAGGAAACTGAAGCTTCGAGAGATGAAGTAACTTGCACAGCTATTCAACTATTTAGTAGCAGGGCTGGGACTAGACTCCCAGTCTCCTGCCTGGAAGACAGCTGTTCTATCCATGCCACTTGGTGGCAACATGTACATCTAGCAAAACACATCATAAAGTATCCTCATCTTAAGCCATCAGGAATGGAAATCAAACCATTTAAACCCTTCCTCTTCTCTCTAGCAATATCTTTCTTTTCTTTGCATTTCTCTGTGCCCTGGTGTCTGTCTCTCTCCCTCTCTCTCTCTCGTTTTTAAAATCACTACTGTTTCTTTCTGTGGCTCTTTCTCATTGTGGCATGACTGCACGATTATCTTGATTTTTCTGCTCTAAGCTATGGCTTCTTGTCCAAAGAAACATATATAAACCAATCAAAACCCTTCCTTGGTGACCTTTGTAGAAAAGGACACTTGGACTTTCGATAAGAGAGAAGCTGAACCTCTCTCCTAGCCTATCCAGTCAATTAAAATGAGTCTCTGGCCTCCCCTGAGGGTTGTTAACCAATCCTAAGAAAGAAAAGATCAATCTCATTTCTTCGTCACCACTGTGCAGGGAGGCTGCCAACCAGTCAGAATCTGCCACTCACAGTCATTAAAAAAAACTGGCCAATCAGGCCAACCTTGTTATATGGTCTGGTGCGAAAAGAAAGGGACTGATTGGAAAGGATAGTTCTCTCTCCACACCCTTTCCTTCCTGGACCCCAGTTTTCCCTTTGTGAAGTGAAAGAGGGACCCTTCCCCAAGCCCATAGTTAAGAAGATCACCCGACCTTCAGCTAAGCTTCTCTTGGATCTTTTGTTGTCTTCAAATTCACCCCTCCCCTTACAAACCTCCTTTTTGTAGCCTCACTGCTCCCTTGCGGATTTGATTTCTTGCTTCAAGTCTCGTAGTAATAGTCCCAGGATTCTCAGCCTCCCCTCAGATCTCCACTCACCAGCAAGTAAAATAACTTGTTTTGTATGATTTATGCAGGTGAAACCGTTTTCAAAGTGTAGTTGAGTCTCTTTCAGGAGATATTATCTCAAGGACCTTGCAATAAACAGTTATATAGGTAGCAGTGCAGAATTGAGTTGCAATACCCTTAACTATAGAAGCAGTGATGATGGTGGTGGTGATGGTAATGGTGGTGGTGGTGATGGTGGTGCTGACGATGATGATTTTGATTCTAGCAATTACTGAACTCTTACTGGGTACCAAGTACCTTGCTAAAAGCTTTGTATGTATTATCCCAATATTGACTGTGTGGTAAGTACTATTATTCTTCCCAATTTACACAGGAGGAAATAGATTTAAAGGGGGTTAAACAGCTAGCTCAAGGTCACACAGCGATTTGGGAACCCAGATTTGTCTGAACGCAGAACCCATTATTCTATGAGGGTAAGGGAGTGTTAAACATCGCAGGCTGTAACTTTTGGAAAGAGCCAGCTTTAGCTTTCTCTCAGGCCCCTTCTCTGATCCTCCTCTGGGATTGTTAGCCATATCTGAGTGTCCAAATTGTCGCAACAGCTGCAACAGCCGTTTGGGGGTGGTGGCCCCTAAGAACGGTGGACTTTCTCTGCCACTGAGGATGTGAAGCCGACAGCTTAAAAGAATTCCGTTTTGGTGGGAGTGGAGATGTCTGGAGACCTCAGGGGATAAACTTGTGTCTTTGCTAGCCTGTCTTTCTCCTAACAGCATCTCCACAGTGCCTGGCACCACTTGGTACTTGATAAATACCTGTTGATTGATTCCCAAGGATCCCAGTTCCATTTCCTACCTACCTACCCGCTCGGGGCGCAATCAACAACTAGAACTGGAGATTTGGGGATTTCAGAAGAACCTGTGAGAATCCTAATAGAACTGGAAACGTGAATTTAGGAAAGATGGGCAGCCCACAACCCTCCTCTTCTCGCCTGCTTCTCCTATTTCTCCCCACTCTTTACCCTCCCTTTCAGGAGCTCAGGGCCATAAAAATGCAGATGGAGGATCGGTGTGAAATAACGGGCCCATATAAATCCCTCTGCCGCCCGCCTGCAAGATGGATTGGCCGCATTGAAATTCCTCCGCGAGGATAATTAAACTCGGGGCCTCATCCGGGCAAAATTACATTCCTGTAATGGCGTCGCTCGGGGTCCCGGGAAATTGCTCCGTGGGCTTTCAGCGGCGGTTTTTATCGCCGACCGGGGTGTGCCTGGCTGCGGCTCGCCTCTCCTCCGGGACCGTAAAGCTGCTGCCGTGATTTATCCTCCCCTTCTCCCAAATCCGATTAAATGGAGGAGCTCGGGGCCGGGGCGCCGCGGGGCCCGGGAGCCGGGAGGGGGCGGCGGGAAGGACGGGGCCAAGGAGGGGAGGACAAACGGCCCCTCAGAGGGTGGCGGATTTGCCTTTATTTACGACCGCGGCTTTCTTTTTATTTTTTATTTTTTATGGGGTTTGGTGAGTTTTTCCCGTCTTTCTCGTGCTGCGTTCAAGCACGACGCAGGGACGGCAGGAGTTTGGAACTGGATAGGCCTTGTCGCCCTGTTCCAAAGGGCAAGGCAGGTCCTGTCTGGGAGACAAGGAGGCTTAGGAAAGATGAGGGCCAGGAAGCCCCCCACCTCCTTCCATCAGGGGAAGGGCGAGCGAAAGGGTAGAGAAGACGGGCGTTCAGGAGAGCATGGGGGCGGGGGAGTGGGGCGCTGCTTATCCCAACTCGCGTAGTTGAAACCTGGGCAGAGGTTCGGGTAAGCCTGGAGTGACCTCGCAACATTACAGCGGGTCGCGGGTGCCCGTTATTCCTAGACTGTCCCAGGAGCCAGGAAAGAGAGATTCGGATCATATTTAGCCCTATCTTCTGGCTCGCTGTTGCTGCTTTTCTCATGGTTTATCACCGGAGTGGAAACGAGGAAACGGGAAGCGGGGGGGAAAGGGCGAAGTCACCAGAAGCAGCTGCGGCATTTTGCTGACTATTCGCCCATTGAGCCAGTTTGCCATCCAGTGATGCCAGGGCCCCGGCGCGACAGAAAGCAGGACTCCCAAGATCTTCCTCCTGCTGCATTTTAGGCACTGAACCCCATTCCTGACTGTATGTTAACACTGAATTGTGAGTAGGAGTTTTGTTTTGGCAGTGTGACTGCGCATGCTCGGAAAGGGGACGCAAGTCCGCGATCCCAAACGTGGTAGAGACCGAACCGCCGGCCACGTTACGGATCCGCTTACTCTGAGGAGTTGGCCTCATTTCTGCACTGTCGGCACTCGCTGTAGTTTCTCCTCTCGAACGCCAGGTGGAGCAACTGGCCGGATACCGCCACAGCCCTGGCAGGCGGCGCTGTGATGCCTGAGCTGATCCTCTGTGTTGCAATCACTCTATCCGTGGTGGAGCGACTCTTTGGGCCAGGTCACGCATGCGCTGAGCCTTCCTTTCGCTATTCCCGCTGCTCCGCCCCTCTCTGTCTTCTCTGCGCTGGGAGAAGGTAAGGCCTTGGGACCTAGTGCCCTCTGTGCGCCGCGCACGCGCGCGGGACACCCCACCTCGCACGGATGCTTTCAGGCTTTTACCTTGCTTGCTCCCACCCTTGTCCTCGCTTCCTCCCTGGCTCCCGCTACCCCTGCGCCTTAGAACTGCGTCTTCCGCGTGCTGGTGACCTCCAACCGCGCGGGCCTGGCGCCATCTTGGATGTCTTGTTGGGGGAGGGTGCCTTGGAGCTGGCCAAAGTTAGATCCTGGAGTGCTGCTTTTCACCTGTTCCACCCAGCCCCTACAGACACGCTTTTCTCGGCCTCTGGCCGTTTCAGATTGTCACAGCCCCCAGGCCCTCCCCTCTTATCTCTGCTTTCTCTTCTCATCCTGACTTGTGCCTTCTTTATTCTGAAGTCTCCAGACTTTCGGCCCCAGGACCTCAGGTGCTCCGAGCAATGGAGATAGTGGATCGTCTAAAGTCACCAATCCCTCTAGTCAGCACCCCTCAATTTAAAAAGTAAACCTTGAACATGTTAGAAGTGGGGGTGAAAAAAAAAAGCCAAAACATCGCCTCCCGTCAGGTTGTGGCTTGGAATAGCTAAGGCCGAAGAGAGAGGCTGGTTGCTTTGGAATCACTAGTTATTTACCAGTACGTTTCTCGCATCCTAGTACGCTGGTGAAGTTGGAAAAGTCACAAGTGGTGGGCTAGAGATGAGGGTTTCTGTTGAGGCAGCAGGCCCGGAAAGGTGGGGTAAGGCCAAGCTAGTGGGGCCAGCATGAGTCCCTGCCTGCCAGCCTTCCTGTCAAGGATTAATTAACCTCCGCAGATTCTGCTGTTAAAGGGAAAAGATGGTTTAAGGAAAGGAATAGTTAAGTCACCACCCCTGTGACTCATCTACACTGAGCAAAAAGCCCGTGATGATTTAGGAGTTCTGATTCCGGATAGTACCTTTGCCCAAGTTGTAGGCTAACAATTGCAGACTTGCCATGATTAGGTAGCCAATGGTGGGATCACTTAATTGCCACCCTTTGTTGTGGGTTTGTTACATGCTAGCACCACATTAAACTCTGTGTATGTTAATTTGTAAATGAACATACTTAATCTCCCTAAGAGTTGCATTTTACAAAGATGATAATATGGTATAATTCCCTTAGAAAAAACCACCCCTTCTTTTTCTAAAAGCCTTAAAGAACTATTGGATTTTTACCCAAGAAAACGTGAATAGTACAGCAGCAAAATTGGGTTAGAGTTACCTATAGGCAAAAATCAGAGTTCTAGATAGGACAAGAGTTGAAGACATCCATTAACCTAAAAGTAATTAAGGCTGGGTGTGGTGGCTCATACCTGTAATCCCAACATTGGGAGGCCAAGGTGGGAAGATCGTTTGATCCCGGGAGTTCCACACCAGCCTGGGCAACAAAATTTTTTATAATGACACTGTCACTACAAAAGCAATTAAGATCTTGGATTCAGAAGTGTTTTAACCTGGGACAATCTGAGTTCAGTTCATTTAAGGAAGTGGCATTTGATAGGCCTAAGCATTCACTGAGTATTTCAGCCTGTGACATTAGAAAGCATGTAACTTAAAAGATCCAAGTTCAAGTCTATCCTCTACCAGTACTGCAGTTTCAAGACTGGGTTTAAGGTCACGCTCTTGCATTAAGTATATATAATAATCATCTGGGAAACTTGTTTGGAATACAGGCACTTGAGCCTTATTCCAAGAGATCATTTTTGTTTGTTTATAGACGGAGTTTCACGTTGTTGCCCATACTGAAGTACAGTGGCATGATCATAGCTCACTGAACCCTCCAACTCCTGGGCTGAAGCAGTCCTCCTGCCTCAGCTTCTGGAGTAGCTGGAACTACAGGTGCACTTCCACCTCACCTGACTACTTTTATTTTTTGTAGAGCCGAGGTCTTGCTATTTGCTCAGGCTGGTCTTAAACTCCTGACTTCAAGTTACCTTTCCGCCCCAGCTTCTTCAAAGTGTTGGGATTACAGGATTGAGCCACTGAACCTAGCTCCCCCAGATCTTGACCAGGAAGGTCCAAGTTGGACCCAAGAATATGCATTTTTTAATACATACACCACCCAGATAATTCTGGTTCAGATGGGCTTCTCACTTCTCTTGGAGAAACCCTGCCTTTAGGTTTTTAACGCACCTTCTGTTTCAGGTAAGTTCACTTCTACCAACTTAGTTACCTATAGGGTGTCAGGACTTCTTTAGATCTTGGGGAGACACAATTTAATACTTTTTTTTTTTTTTTTTTTTGAGACGGAGTTTCCCTCTTGTTGCCCAGGCTGGAGTGCAATGGCGCAATTTTGGCTCTCCGCAGCCTCTGCCACCCGGATTCAAGCGATTCGCCTGCCTCAGCCTCCTGAGTAGCTGGGATTACAGGCATGCACCACCACACCCGACTAATTTTGTATTTTTAGTAGAGACGGGGTTTCTCCATGTTGGTCAGGCTGGTCTCGAACTCCTGACCTCGTGATCTGCCGGCCTTAGCCTCCCAAAGTGCTGGGATTACAGGTGTGAACCACCACACCCGGCCACTAATACCCTTTAGATAGACTAATAGCAGAGTTCCTCCTTGATCTTCCTCATCTTATTAATACAGGAAATTGAAGTATTTTGAGGAATCTGATAATTCCAGGGATCAGCAAAGAGATTGTTGGAGACCTTCCAGTGTCTTGGCCTTCAACTAATATCTCCCAAAACTACAAAGACGAAAGGGCAACTTTTTTGTTTGTCTTTTTGAGACTCATGCTCTGTCACCCAGGCTGGAGTGCAGTGGTGTGGTCTCTGCTCACTGCGGCCTCCGCCTCCTGGATTCAAGCAATTCTCCTGCTTCAGCCTCCTGAGTAGCTGGGATTATAGGCAGGCACCACCACACCTGGCTAATTTTTGTATTTTTAGTAGAGATGGGGTTTCACTGTGTTGGTCAGGCTGGTCTTGAACTCCTGACCTCGTGATCCGCCCACCTTGGCCTCCCAAAGTGCTAGGATTACAGGCGTGAACCACGTGCCTACCCTAAAGGGCCACTTTTAAAGATCCAGATGATGAAGTCTTGAGAAGGGTTCGTTTTGCATAAAAACTAAGGAAAACTTAGGCAAAAGACACTCTGGGAAAATTCGTGTAGCAACTGCAAATCCCAAGTGATCACTTGTTGAGACCAGGGGAAGTCACTTGCTTATAAGAAAATCTTGGGAGCTGTGTGGGGTTTCTGGAAGAAGTCATGACTTCAGGGTTTTAATTCTATTTCTCCCGATGACTTAAGGTCAGTCACTGTTTTCTGGGCCAGTTAAGCTTTCTAGGGCCCCTTTTCTGCTAATAAGGATATAGTTTAGTGAATGAGGAGAGTGTTTACAATACTGCTTCTATAATTCCAGCTCTCCTGCCACAGCCCCTCACCCCCTGAAAATGTTCGCCTGCTCCAAGTTCGTCTCCACTCCCTCTTTGGTGAGTACCTGTTTTTCTGGGAGAGTTTTAAAGGAGAGACATCTTGTCTCTCTTGCCATTAGATCTTGTTCTTCACAGCAAGGCTGGGGGAGAGGAGGTCCAGGCGGGCATATCACTTGAGGCCAGGAGTTCAAAACCAGCCTGGCCAACATGGTGAAACCCCATCTCTACTAAAAATACGAAAACCAGTTGGGCGTGGTGGCGGGTGCCTGTAATCCCAGCTACTCAGGAGGCTGAGGCAAGAGAATAGCTTGAACCCAGGAAGTGGAGGTTGCAATGAGCCAAGATCGCACCACTGCACTCCAGCCTGGGCGACAGAGCAAGACTCTGTCTCAAAAAATAAATAAGTAAATAAGTAAGAAAGATTCTTGGTGAGGGAAGGCCCTTTGCTATGATTGCCTAACAGGAGAGAGTGAATGCTTGCTAGATACTCTCCTGCCCCATATCCCTTGGTGGCCAGTTAATTCTTTTTTCTTTCTTTTTTTTTTTTTTTTTTTTTTTTNTTTTTTTTTTTTTTTTGAGACGGAGTTTCGTTCTTGTTGCCCAGGTTGCAATGGTGCGATCCACCACAACCTCCACCTCCCAGGTTCAAGCGATTCTCCTGCCTCTGACTTCCAAGTAGCTGGGATTACAGGCACCTGCCACCACACCCAGCTAATTTTTGTATTTTTAGTAGAGATGGGGTTTCGCCATGTTGGCCAGGCTGGTCTCAAACTCCTGACCTCGTGATTTGAGTAGAGACGGTCTCTCCATGTTGGTCAGGCTGGTCCTGAACTCCCAACCTCAGGTGATCCGCCCTCCTCAGCCTCCTAAATTGCTGGTATTACAGGCATGAACCACCGTGCCTGGCTGTGGCCAGTTAATTATTACCCAGCCATCTTAGGAGAAGAATAGAGATGAGAATCTAGACCAAGATCAAGTTATTCCTACTCCTGAAACTATATGTCATGTAAACTGGCCATCCAGATTGGTAAACATAAGTAGATTACATAACTTGGACTGAGTATGCGCTGTGTGGAGGATCTTGTCCTGAGTGAGCCAGAGCTAAAGAGTTCATTCTGGGACTTAAATTTGGATAGGAAGCTAAAATTTACATAAATACACATTGGAAAAGTATTTGACTGAGAAACAACAGTATGGAAGAAATATTTTAAATAGTAGTTAGAGGAGGCGGTTGGTTCATTCACAAATAAAAAGGAGTACCATTTATTTAGCATTTATCATGTGCCTTCGCACTGAGTTAGTTTACTGATTGGTATACATAATCTCATTTACTCTTCAAATCAACCCTTAGAGATGATATTTTGATTTCATAAATGAGAATACAGGCTTAGAAAGGTTTAAGCGACTTATCCTGAGAGTACACTGCTGATAATAGAGTTAAGATTTGAATCTCACTTTATCTGATGCCTAAAGCCCTGGCCGTTAATCACCATGTGTCTGTTTTGGTGTCACTGGGTTGGGGTTAGTCAGAAAAGGCTACCAGAAGGAGATAAATTTTGAGCATGAATCTTTGTTCCTATTTTCCAAAAGGATGTGTTCAGGGAAAGTTACTGGCTTCTTTCTTGTGAGCTGACCATTACCCATACAGATGGCCCCCAACTTTAGATGATTTGACTTAAGTTTTTTTTTTTAACTTTATGATGATGCAAAAATGATATGTATTCATTAGAAACCATACTTTAGGGTGGGTGTGGTGGCTCATGCCTATAATCCCAGCACCTTGGGAGGCCGAGGTGGGTGGATCACCTGAGGTCAGGAATTCAAAACCAGCCTGGCCAATATGGTGAAAACCTGTCTCTACTAAAAATACAAAAATTAGCTGGGTGTGGTTGGGGGGTGCCTGTAGTCCCAGCTACTCAGGAGGCTGAGGTGGGAGAATTGCTTGAACCTGGGAGGTGGAGGTTGCAGTGAGCCAAGCTGAGATCATGCCACTGCATTCCAGCCTGGTGATAGAGCAAGACTCTGTCTCAAAACAAAACAAAAAAACCATACTTAGAATTATTCATCTTTATCTTTTCCCAAGCTCGCAATGTGTGGTACAACACTCTGTTGCAATACTCAGCAGCAAGCCACAGCTCCCAGTCACCTGCCCAATCACAAGGGTAAACAACCAGCACTCTACAGTGTACTGTGTTGCTAGGTGATTTCACCTAACTATAAGCTAATGTAAGCTTTTTGAGCACATTGAAGGCTAGGCTAGGCCAGACTATGGTGTTTGGTAGGTTAGCAGTATTAAATGGTTTTTCAATGTGTGATGGATTTATTGGCACATAAACCTATGGTAAGTTGAGGAGCATCTGTGTATATCTCCCTTGTTGAGTGAGGCAAATGCTTCTGAGGCTTAAATTTCTTCTCATTCTCAAGAGCTATAAAAGGATACAGCAAGGGTGGATGCTCCCTTGTAGCCCAAAAGGAAGTAGACTTCCTTTCCTTAAAGCGAAGTCTGAGAAGCAAGAGAAATGGTGTGGTTCTTTAATTTAGACTTTGCTAAAAGGAAGAATGATCCAGAATTCTAACGTATGTATGAAGATGGGAAGGCCATCAGAGGAAAGAAAATCCTATCTGATGATATAACAACGTGGCATAGTTCTGAAACTCCTCTCCAGTCTTCCTTGACCTTCCTGCCCCTGTATATCATTCCTGCTAGGTCAAGAGCACCTCACAGCTGCTGAGCCGTCCGCTATCTGCAGTGGTGCTGAAACGACCGGAGATACTGACTGATGAGGTACCTTACTGGTGGAGTTGGGACTGTGGTTTGGGGGGTGATGGGTGGGGAAGGTTACCTGCCAGAACCAGGAGGTAGAATGCTGAGGATAGTCATCACAGGCTAAAATTCATGAATGGCCAAGGCCATGGGCTTTAGTTGGAGATGGAGAATGTTAATACGCTGTATGCTATAGTGCTCCAGCTGTTGCCACTGGTAGCACATGCCCTTGTGCACTGCTGCTAACTGCTATTACTTGGCCTAGTCAACTGACTTCAGTTGGAAGCATTTAGTCCTGGGAAGATGATCTCCTTGGGGCAGCAAGAATAGACTAGGGCCTCAGTCTTACACTTCTTGACCACACCTGAATCTTAAAGGCATTTGAAGTCTATATCCTACATTATAAGGTTCTGCTTGCCAGCATTTTAGGGGGTTAAACAGTTTTCCGTTTGGGGAAGAAACAATGGGATTTGGCAGCATAAAGGTTTTAAATGGTAAAAAACTTACTAGAGCAAAAAACTTTACCTTCTATCTGCCTCTTTTTCACAGAGCCTCAGCAGCTTGGCAGTCTCACGTCCCCTTACCTCACTTCTCTCTAGCCGCAGCTTCCAAACCAGCACCATTTCAAGGGACATCGACACAGCAGCCAAGTTCATTGGAGCTGGGGCTGCCACAGTTGGGGTGGCTGGCTCTGGGGCTGGGATTGGGACTGTGTTTGGGAGCCTCATCATTGGTTATGCCAGGTAAGATAAATTGGGCCCTCCACTGGTTGTCTGATATGCTTTCCAAAGGTCAGAAAATATTTGGGGGTCTAGAACTATACTATCCCACTCTGTAGCCACTAGCTACATGTTGGTTGTTTGTTTTGAGACAGTCACACTCTGTCACCCAGGCTGGAGTGCAGTGGCGTAATCTCAACTCACTGCCACCTCTGCCTCTGGGTTCAAGCGATTCTTATGCCTCAGGCTCCCAAGTAGCTGGGATTATAGGCGCGCACAATGATGCCCAGCTAATTTTTGTGTTTTTAGTAGAGATAGGGTTTCACCATGTTGGCCAGGCTGTTCTCGAACTCCTGACCTCAAGTGATCCACCCACCTCGGCCTCCCAAACTGCCAGGTTTACAGGCGTGAGCCACTGTGCTTGGCCTGAATTTTAGTTTTAATTAATTAAAAATACATAGTTTAGGTTTTCAGTTCTTCAGTCACAGTAACCATATTTCAAGTGCTCAATAGCCAGATGTGGCTAGAGGCTACCATATTCAACAATGCAAATATAGAATGTTTGACTGGGCACAGTGGCTCACTAATCCCAGCACTTTGGGAAGCTGGGGCAGGCGGATCACTTGAGGTCTGGAGTTCAAGACCAGCCTGGCCAACATGACGAAACCCCATCTCTACTAAAAATACAAAAATTACCTGGGCATGGAGGCATGCACCTGTAATCCCAGCTATTCCGGAGGCTGCGGCAGGAGAATCATTTGAACCCGGGAGGTGGAGGTTGCAGTGAGCTGTGAGCCAAGATTATGCCACTATACTCCAGCCTAGGTGACAGAGTGAGACTTTGGGGGGAAGAAAAAAAGCAGAAAGAAAAACAAATATAGGCTGGGCGAGGTGGTTCATGCCTGTAATCCTGCACTTTGGGAGATCAAGGTGAGTGGATCACCTGACATCAGGAGTTTGAGACCAACCTGGTCAATATGGTGAAACCCTGTCTCTACTAAAAATACAAAAATTATCCAGGCGTTGTGATGGGCACCTGTAGTCCCAGCTACTTGGGAGGCTGGACAGGAGAATTGCTTGAACCCAGGAGGTGGAGGTTGCCGTGAGCCAAGATGTTGCCACTGCATTCCAGTCTGGGCAACAGAGTGAGACTGTATCTCAAAAAAACAAACAAAAAAATGCATATATATATATAAAAGAATATTTATATCATTGTGTCATTGAAGAAAGTTTTATGAACAGCTTTGTTCTAGAGCATGTGTTGGCAAACTAAGGCCTAAGGGCCAAATCTGGGCCTTATCCTGTTTTTGTATGATTGAGCTAAAAATAATTTCATGGCCGGGTGTGGTGCCTTACGCCTGTAATCCCAGCACTTTGGGAGGCTGAGGCGGGCAGATCATGAGGTCAGGAGTTCGAGACCAGCCTGGCCAACATGGTGAAACCCCTTCTCTACTAAAAATACAAAAATTAGCCGGGCGTGGTGGCAGATGCCTGTGTTCCCAGCTACTCAGGAGGCTGAGGCAGGAAAATCACTTGAACCCAGGAGGCAGAGGTTGCAGTGAGTAGCAATCACGCCACTGCATTCCAGCCTGGGCGAAAGAGTGAAACTCTTTTTTTTTTTTTCTCAAAAGAAAATAGTTTCACATTTTTAAAAGGTTTCATTTTTTTTTTTAAAAGGAAAAGAGACTATGTGGCCTGCAAAACCTAAAATTATTTACAATGTGGCCCTTTACAGAAAACGTTTACCTTCTCTGTTCTAGAGACTCAGTGAACATAGTGACTTTACTGCTGTTTTTCCCCATCTCTGGGAATTTCCCTGTGCCACTCCTGGGAAAACTGGCACTGCAGCCAGCCCCTGGTTTCTGACGCCTGGGACTGTTTAGTACTCCCAGCTCTGGATAACTCAAAGTTAAAACCAAATTAGTCCTCTAGAGACCAGCAAGTTATCTTAATGTGTTTGGGAAATAGAGTTCTTTTTACGAATTTGTATTAAGAAGTCTGACTGCTGCTTTATTCACTATTCTGTTAAATGTTGGTGTTGATTTACCTTACCCATTAAGACTTCTGGAGGTATCAGAGTAAGGGAAATACAGGTTATATATGGGCCTTCAACATTGAGAGTCCTTTATCCATACTACTTCAATTTATAAACCCCATAAACCATTTGTAACTTTTTTTTTTTTTTTTTTTTTTTGAGATGGAGTCTCACTGTTTCTCAGACTGAAGTGCAGTGGCACAATCCCAGCCCACTGCAATCTCTGCTTCCCGGGTTCAAATGATTCTCCTGTCTCAACCTCCCAAGTAGCTGGGATTACAGGTGCCCACCACCAGCCTGACTAATTATTATTATTATTATTATTTTTGAGACAGAATCTGGCTCTGTCACCCAGGCTGGAGTGCAACTGTGCAGTCTTGGCTCACTACAACCTCCGCCTCCCGGGTTCAGGCGATTCTTCTGCCTCAGCCTCCCAAGTAACTGGGATTACAGGCATGCACCGCTACTCCCAGCTAATCTTTGGTTTCTGTGTGTGTGTGTGTGTGTGTGTGTGTGTGTGTGTGTTTTGAGACGGGTCTCACTCTGTCACCCAGGCTGGAGTACAACTGTGCAGTCTTGGCTCACTGCATCCTCCGCCTCCCGGGTTCACGCCATTCTCCTGCCTCAGCCTCCTGAGTAGCTGGGACTACAAGTACCTGCCACCATGCCCGACTAATTTTTTGTATTTTTAGTAGAGACAGGGTTTCACCATGTTAGCTAGGATGGTCTCGATCTCCTGACCTTGTGATCCACCCATCTCGGCCTCCCAAAGTGCTGGGATTACAGGCGTGAGCCACTGCGCCCGGCAAGTTTTGTATTTTTATTTTTATTTTTATTATTTTTTTTGAGACAGAGTCTCGCTCTGTCGCCCAGGCTGGAGTGCAGTGGCCGGATCTCAGCTCACTGCAAGCTCTGCCTCCCAGGTTCACGCCATTCTCCTGCCTCAGCCT
>NW_016814460.1:1208388-1213756 GCF_001698545.2 Rhinopithecus bieti
CTGCACTCCAGCCTGGGTGACAGAGCGAGACTCCGTCTCAAAAAATAAAATAAAATAAAATAAAATAAAATAAAATAAAATAAAAAAAAGTCTGGCCAGAAGACATCTAGAGAGAAAACTCAAGGATGCTGAAGGCAGCAAGACCTGCTTCCCTCTTCTCAGTTTCTTTTTTTTTTTTTTTTTTTATTGAGACGGAGTCTTGCTCTGTCGCCCAGGCTGGAGTGCAGTGGCCGGATCTCAGCTCACTGCAAGCTCCGCCTCCCAGGTTTACGCCATTCTCCTGCCTCAGCCTCCCGAGTTGCTGGGACTACAGGCGCCCGCCACCTCGCCCGGCTAGTTTTTTGTATTTTTTAGTAGAGACGGGGTTTCACCGTGTTAGCCAGGATGGTCTCGATCTCCTGACCTCGTGATCCGCCCGTCTCGGCCTCCCAAAGTGCTGGGATTACAGGCGTGAGCCACCGCGCCCGGCCTCTTCTCAGTTTCTTACAAGAGTCAGTTGTGTTTCTTCAGCACCACAGGAGGAACATCAGTAAGTTTGCGCCATCCTAAAATTAGAAGCAAATGGTGCCCTTTGAAAATCACCTCAATGCTAAAAAACAGTAATGAAGAACCATGCTCCAGCCTCCTTTTCAAGATGGATTTAATAGTTTGAGGCCTTCTAAGAGCATCAGGATGAGAAAGCTGACCAGGGACAACACTGGTAATTTGGCTTGAGTTGGTGTCTGGGAACCTAGGGCAGCTCTGTGTCTCCTCACAGATGAGATGGAGTATTCATGTATAATTCAGGAATAGAAAAAGTAAGCAGTAGTATCACAGTAGTGAGTAGAGAATATTGTCCTAGTCCCTCAAGTTCTGAGCAATTAAACTTTTTTTTTTTTTTTTTTGAGACAGAGTTGCATTCTGTTGCCCAGGCTGGAGTGTACTGGCACAATCTTGGCTCACTGCAACCTCCACCACCTGGGTTCAAGCGATCCTCCTGCCTCAGCCTCCCCAGTAGCTGGGATTACAGGCATGTGCCACCATGCTCAGCTAATTTTTTGTATTTTTAGAGAGAGGGTTTTGCCATGTTGGCCAGGCTAGTCTTGAACTCCTGGCCTCAGGTGATCTACCTGCCTTGGCCTCCCAAGGTGCTGGGATTACAGGCGTGAGCCACTGTGCCCAGCCAAAACTTTGTCTTTATTGGGCCATATCAAAATAGCATGCATTTTCCAACATGTATTCTTAGGAGACATTCTTGGATATCTTGGTGTTCTCACCATTTAATGAGGAAAAAGTAAAACACAGGAAGATCTTTTTGTCCTCAGCCATCCTTAAAATTTATTTTTGGCTGGGCATAGTGGCTCATGCCTGTAATCAGCACTTTGGAAGGCTGAGGCAGATGGATCACGAGGTCAGGAGACGGAGACCATCCTGGCCAACATGGTGAAACCCCATCTCTACTGAAAATGTAAAAATTAACTTGGTATGGTGGTGCGCGCCTGTAGTCCCAGCTACTCGGGAGGCTGAGGCAGGAGAAACGCTTGAACCCAGGAGAGAGAGGTTGCCGTGAGCCAAGATCACACCACAGCACTCCAGCCTGAGCAACAGAGCAAGACTCTGTCTCAAAAAATACATATATATTTTTAAGCATTTATCTCAAGGCACTGTGAATATTAGCATATTGTAATCAAAGTAGCCACTTTAGAAATGGCAGAAGACAAGGATAGAATACCAGGCATGAGGTTAGTCCTCTCATCCCAAATGCTTGGCTTCTCTTATTAGTGTAAATGGTTAGTTAGAGATAATTTATTCCTGCTTCTTCCCCCAACCACCAAAGATAATTTCTTCTCATCTTTTGAATAAGTGCTACGGTGGGCAGAATTTTTTAAGCGACCCCTTAAGAATGTCCTACCCAAAACCAAAACAAAACAAAACAAAAAACGAAAAGAATGTCCTACCCTGGCCGGATGCAGTGGCTCATGCCTGTAATCCCAGCACTTTGGGAGGCCGAGTTGGGTGGATCACTTGATGTCAAGAGTTTGAGAGCAGCCTGGCTAGCATGGCAAAACCCTATCTCTACTAAAAGTACAAAAACGAGCTTGGTGTGTGGTATGTGCCTGTAATCCTGGCTACTCAGGAGGCTAAGGTGGGAGAATCGCTCAAACCCAGGAGGCAGAGGTTGCAGTGAGCCAAGACCATGCCACTGCACTCCAGCCTGGGCGACAGAGTGAAACTGTCTCAAAAAAAAAGTATTTTTTTTTAAGTTTATGCCATACTGTTACTATATGTTTTGTTTATGTGAAATAGATGTGTGGTTTTTTGTTTTTTGTTGTTTTGTTTTCTTGGTGTTTTAAAAGATGAGAAAACTGAGACTCAGGTTCAAGAATCATGATTGGGCCTGACAGAGTGACATGTACCTATAATCTCAGCTACTTGGGAGGCTGAGGCAGAAGGATCTCTTGAGTACAAGATTTCAAGACCAGCCCGGGCAACATCACAAGACCTTGTCTGTTTTTTTAAAAAAATGAATGAGGCCAGGCGTGGTAGCTCACACCTGTAATCCCAGCACTTTGGGAGGCCAGGGCAGGTGGATCACAAGATAAGGAGTTTGAGAGCAGCCTGACCAACATGGTGAAACCCCATCTCTATTAAAATACAAAATTAGCTGGGCATGGTGGCACACGCCTGTAATCCCAGCTACTCAGGAGGCTGAGGCAGGAGAATCGCTTTAACCCTGGACTCAGAGGTTGCAGTGAGCTGAGATTGCACCACTGCACTCCAACCTGGGCGACAGAGCAATTCTCTGTCTCAAAAAAAAATAAAAGAATGAAAGAGGGCTGGGCGCGGTGCCTCATGCCTGTAATCCCACCACTTCTCAAGGCCGAGACGAGTGGATCACCTGAGGTCAGGAGTTCAAGACCAGACTGGCCAACACAGTGATAACCCATCTCTACTAAAATACAAAACTAGCTGGGTGTAGTGGCGTGCACCTATAATCCCAGCTACTCAGGGGCTGAGACAGGAGAATCGCTTGAACCTAGGAGGGAGAGGTTGCAGTGAGCCAAGATTGCGCCACTGCAGTCCAGTCTGGGTGACAGAGTAGGACTCCGTCTCAGAAAAAAACAAGAATGAAAGAGAAAAGAATCATGACTTAATTTTCTAGGTTATCTAGGTAGGAAGTGATAGAACAGAATAAGAACCCTTGTCCAAAGCTCCTTCCATTATACTATACTGCTTCCTGGGGTCAGGATGCCATTGGAGGAGAGGGAAAGACAAAATCTGGACAATTTCTGAAATTTCTCAGTGAAAGTGATTGATCTGGTTTTGGTTTTGGGGTTTTTTTTGTTGTTTTTTGTTTTGTTTTGTTTTGAGATGGAGTGTCACTCTGTTGCCCAGGCTGGAGTGCAGTGGTGCGAACTCAGCTCACTATAACCTCCGCCTCCTGGGTTCAAGCGATTCTCCTGTCTCAGCCTCCCGAGTAGCTGGGATTATAGCCACACATCATGCCACCACGCCCAGCTAATTTTGTATTTTAGTAGAGACAGGGTTTCACCATATTGGTCAGGCTGGTCTCGAACTCCTGACCTCAGGTGATCCACCCGCCTCGGCCTCCCAAAGTGGTGGGATTACAGGTGTGAGCCATCGCACCCAGCCTTGATCTGTTTTCTTATTATTACTATCTCTGCTCTTATCTTGTAGATAGGTAGCATTTTGCCTACCACTGGGTTCATTTTACCCCACTGCTTATTTTCCGAGTTTATGGGTAGGCTGTTTGGTTGGCTCGACTCTGTCCCCAAGATAGATATTTTAACCATAGTGGATTACAGCCTTCCAGGAACTGTGTGGCTGCTTTTACAGAAATGAACTATGCATATCTTGCTGGGAGATGGTTGGGGTGTGTGTGTGTGTGTGTGTGTCAGGATGGTATCTGAGCCTAAACAGACTTGCAACCCCTCTGTATCCCTGTGACTTTTCCACTCCCATCTCCCAACATCTGGAGTAGGGACTTCAAGTTTCCAAAACATAGCTGCAAAGGGTAACAAACAGCTAGCCCATAGCTCGCTTAGCAACAGAATAGTCAGTAGGGATTTAAGATAGGGAGAACATGTAGCTCAGGGAAAATGTGTGCAGTACAAAAGACCCATAAATTTTTCAGAAAACAGCTTGGCCCTGTGAAGTTGACCAGATTGAAAGTCCCAGAATCCTGGGTTCCAGTCACTCAGGAATGGCTTTTGGTTAATTCTTCCTGTGCTTCAATTCCTTCTCTTGTGTGAAATGGGTGACACCTTATCTGCCTCCCTGAGATGTCATGGAAATAAGCAAAATTAGGTCTTAAAACTACTTGGAAACCTACATTGTGAAAATTATCTTTATCTCTGTTGTTTCTTAGTTACCAGTTTACCAGAAGTAACTTAACACTAGGATTCTCTGCCAGTACTAAAATTAGACCCTACCACTCTGGGCTTTTCTTTTCTCCCTCTTGCTTTTGTTTTCGCGGCATGGGGGAGACATCTGTGCTGCTGGAGTTAATAATAAACTAAAGACTAAAGAACAACTTCTCCCACTAGAAAATACTATTTTCATCCTACCCACCTGATCAGACTTTAAAAGAAGAAGCCCAAATCTGCCCTGGATTTTGATTATTTGATTCACTTTTGGAAATGTGAGAAAGCCTAGGGAATGAGAGAGTGGAATACATGGAATTGGAATGTAGAGAAACCAAGCTCCTGATATTTCCAGCCTCCCTTTCCCGGCCAGATAGACTTTCTGCCACTAAAATCAAGGTTCTGTGTCACATCACAAAAGGGCATGAAGTTACTGTTAAGTATGCTGACATCTCTGGAGGTGGGAGGTTTGGGTATTGGACACTTTTCCTGCCCAGGGACATGGGAAAAACGAATAGGCAAGGAGGGAATCAATCTTTTCCAGCTGCAACCTAGAGAGAAAAGGAACAAATTCTTCACCAGGGAAGATTGTGTAAACAGCGCCTTTGGCTGGAGCCATAGGGTTGGGGAAGCAAAGAAAGGGATCTTTGTTCTCTCCTACTCCAGCCAGAGCACAATCGTAGAGCTGGGATTGTTTGCTTTGGCAAAAGCCTCCCTGCCTGAAAGGGCTAGGCGTTCCAGAGACTGGTGAGGCCTCTGTTGGGTTTCCCTTATGGAGCTGAAGAGAGGACAACTCCCAGCCTAAATCCTTTACCTAAGGAAGTGAGCTGGGGACTCAGGAGGCCTGAGGCATCTGGGTTATACTTCTGGACCTTGGTTTGCCTCCTTCTCTTCCTACATTCACTTCATTACAGTTGTTAGTTTAATTGAACTCAGTCCTCCTGCCTTTAAGGGTGCTTTCTGTTCTTGTACCAGTGTTCTATCAAAAAAAAAAAAAAAAAAAA
>NW_016814460.1:1215247-1218341 GCF_001698545.2 Rhinopithecus bieti
TCTCCGCCCCATCTATTGTGATGGCTGTTTTAATCCGAAGAGAGGTTGAGCATTTTAAATGAGGCTTCTGTGCACTTCATGTCTTGGATTCAAGTGGGTTTTTTCTGATTTTCTCCTTTGAGAAAATGTGTTTATTTATTTTTGTGCCTTGGAAACCTCTGTTTGTCCTTGTTTTGTTGTTATTGTTGTTTTCTTTCAGACCTCCACTTTTTATAAAGACACCAGTCATATTGAATTAGGGGCCACCCCTACTGAGTATGACCTCTTCTTAACTAATGACATCTGTAATGATCCTATTTCCAAATAAGGTCACATTCCAAAATACAAGAGGTTAGGACTTCAACATATGTATTTGAGGGGGACACAATTCAACCCCATAACAGGTAGTTGAATCCATCTTGGGTCCATCTGACTCCAAAGCCATTTCATGCTCTTTCCACTACACTGTGCTGCCTCCTAAAAACTCAGGAAATTATTCAAAATGCCTTCTGGTTTCCGGTATCTTCCTTCTTCAATCCAAACTCTATATTGCTGCTAGAGTTATCTTTCCAACATGTGGGTTTCATCAATCACCCTCTTTCTTAATATCTTTTAGTGACTTCCAGTGGCTAAATAGACTTTGAATAAAATCCAGACATCTTGTGGTGGTAAACAGAGCCTTTCTTTCTTTTTTTTTTCTTTTTCTTGAGACGGAGTCTTGCTCTGTTGCCCAGGCTGGAGTGCGATGGCATGGTCTCAGCTTACTGCAACCTCCGCCTCCCAGGTTCAAGCAATTCTCCTGCCACAGCCTCCCGAGTAACTGGGATTACAGGCATACGCCACCATGCCTGGCTAATTTTTTTTTGTATTTTTAGTAGAGACGGTGTTTCACCATACCGACGAGGCTGATCTCGAACTCCTGACCTTGTGATCCGCCTGCCTCGGCCTCCCAAAGTGCTGGGATTACAGGAGTGAGTCGCCGCGCCCGGCCAACAAGGCCTGTCTTTCATGCCTATATTTTCAGTCCACTTGCACTCTTTCCTCCCATCCAGTCACCATAAACTCCAACCATACTGGCCTATTTGCAGTTTCTCAAACACATTATGGTTACATACTCCTTTGGGCCTTGCTTTCCTCCAACACTTCTCTCAATCTCTTCCTTTTACAGTTATCCTAATTTTAACTACTCATAACAACCTAAGGCTGAGCTGGGTGAGGTGGCCTGTGTCTATAGTCCCAACTACTCAAGAGACTGAGGCAGGGGGAGCACTTGAGCCCAGGGTTCAAGACCAGCCTGGGCAACAAAGTGAGACCCTGTCTCTATTAAAAAATGGAAATATTAGCCAAGAGTGGTGGCATGTACCTGTGGTCCCAACTACCTGAGAGGCTGAGGCACGAGGATGGCTTGAGCCCGGCAGTTTGAGGCTGCAGTGACCAGTGGTCACACCACTACACTCCAACCTTTATTTTAAAGACCCTGTCTCTAAAAATAAATAAAAACCCGAGGCTCATCCTGGATTCCTCTACTTCCTTGACTCCATACATCTACCTCCACTGTCACCACCCTAATCTCAGCCACCATAATATCTCACTTGTACTGCTATAACAACCTCCTAACTGGTCTCCCTGCTTTCATTCTTGTTCACTTCCTAGTAAAGTAATAAAGCAAAATTATAATTGTTATTCTTCTGAATAAAACCATCAATGGCTTCCCATTGGACTTAGAATAAAATCTGAAGTCTTCACAACATCTATATGTATACATATAATTGCATTATCTATCACTATATAACATTACCCCAGACTTAGTGGCTTAAAACAACAAATATTTATGTCACAGTTTCTGTGGGTCAGGAACTCAGAAATGACTTAGGTAGTTGGTTTTGGCTCAAGATTTCTCAAGAGGTTGCAGGTAAGATGTCAGCCAGAGCAGCAGCCCCAGATGACTCAAGGAATGGGGCTCAAGAATCCAGTTCCAAGATGTCTCATTCATCACTGTGGGCAAGAGGACTGTACCTTACCACATAGGCTTCTCCATAAGGCTAGGTGAGTGACTTCACAGTGTGGTACCTGGCTTCCCCGAAGTGTGTGATGCCAGAAAGGAAACGGAGAAAGCTGCAATGTCTATTATGGCCTAGTCTCAGAAATCAAACACCAATTCTGCTGAATTCTGTTTGTTAGAAGCGTGTCACTACATAAGAACACCCCACGCTCAACTGGAGTGGAATTAGGCTCCACCTGTTGAAGAGAGGAGCGTTAAAGAATTTGTGGACTGGGCCAGGCATGGTGGCTCACACCTGTAGTCCCAGCACTTTGGGAGGCCGAGTTTGGTGGATGGCTTCAGCCCAGGAGTTTGAAATCAGCCTAGGCAACATGGTGAAACCCAGTCTCTACCAAAAACACAAAAATTAGCCAGGCATGGTGGCCTGCACCTGTGATCCCAATGAATCAGGAGGCTGAGGCACGAGAATCACTTGAATCTGGGAGGTGGAGTTTACAGTGAGACAAGATTGAGCCACTGCACTCCAGCCTGAGTGACAGAGTGAGACCCTGTCTTGGCGGGGGAAAAAAGGATTTGAGTACACATTTTAAAACCATACTCTGGCCAGGTGAGGTGGTTCACACCTGTAATCCCAGCACTTTGGGAGGGCAAGGTGGGTGGATCACCTGAGGTCAGGAATTCGAAACCAGCCTGGCCAACATGGTGAAACCCTGTCTCTACTAAAAATACAAAAATTAGCCGGGTGTGGTGGCTCGTGCCAGCGCGTGCCTGTAGTCCTAGCTACTTGGGAGGCTGAGGAAGGAGAATTGCTTCAACCCAGGAGGCGGAGGCTGCAGTGAGCTGAGATCGCACCACTGCACTCCAGTCTGGGCGACAGAGTGAGACTCTCAAAAATAAAATAAAATGAATAAAAAATAGAAACCACACTCTTGGCTGGGCAGGGTGGCGCACACCTGTAATCCCAGCTACTCCAGAGGCTGAGGCAGGAGAATCGCTTAAACCCAGGAGGCAGAGGTTGCAGTTAAGCCTAGATTGCGCTACTGTACTTCATCCTGGGTGCAGTACAGTACTGGGTGACAGAGTGAGACTCCATCTCAAAAAAAAAAAAAAAAA
>NW_016814460.1:1222218-1238359 GCF_001698545.2 Rhinopithecus bieti
ATAAATTATATATTACCCCCAGTTCTGTTCACTGAGAATCGTGACACCACAATAACATTGATTAGATATATGTATATATATATATATACATATACATTTCCACAAATTCTGTTCACTGAAGGAATCACAGTACCCCAGTAGCACTGATCACACCTGGTATTGGTTTCCAAATACCATTCTCCTTTTAAAAGAACCATTGCTCCTTGGAGAAAGGGCTGATTCTAGGGCTGGGGAGGGAAAGTACAAGATGAACCTGAAATATATGGTTGTGCCAGAAGGTATGGAAGAGCTCAAAGAATGATGGAGACATATCAAAGGCTTTAGGAGCCCCCTTGAAGGGACTCCCGTTGGCCAAATCTGGAACAATTTGAACATCAAACTAAATCCTGACAGTAAAATATTAAAATCCATTGAATAAAATAGTAATCCATGAGTCACTCCAAAAGAAATAAATATTAAATGAGAAGAAAATAACTTTTCTGTCTAAAATGACAGTAAATATAGCAGGAATGATGGAATTAGAATACCTGCATATTATTTAGTAACCATCATAGTAATAACTAAGCTGGCCAGGCACGGTGGCTCATGCCTGTAATCCCAGCACTTTGGGAAGTCAAAGCGGGCAAATCACCTGAGGTCGGGAGTTGGAGACCAGCCTGACCAACATGGAGAAACTGTCTCTACTAAAAGTACAAAAAATTAGCTGGGCGTGGTGGCACATGCCTATAATCCCAGCTCCTTGGGAGGCTGAGGCAGGAGAATCACTTGAACCTGCGAGGTGGAGGTTGCAGTGAGCCAAGACTGAGCCACTGCACTCCAGCCTGGGCAACAAGAGTGAAACTCTGTCTCAAAAATAAATAAATAAATTAGTAAATAAGCCACAAAACATCAACAAATCCTAAACCTAGTGGGTGATTTGATGAGGAATATGGTATTTCCGTAGTCTCAAAGTACTTTCTCATAAAATACTCATTAATTACAAAGGGAAAAAGAATAATTTTTGTAGTGGAGACATAGCAAACATTGCCATAATCCAGAAATCAATGTTAACATTACCGGAAATGAGACAAATCAAAGTTATGTGTAGCCTTAGAGTATGCAACTAGAACACCATTTTTGTTGTAATTTTTGACAAAAATGCATAACCTGAAACTAAACATGAGGAAATATTGGACACACCCAATTGCGGAACATTCTACAAAATAACTGGCCTGTAATCTTTAAAAGTGTCAAGGTCATAAAAGTCAAGGAAAGATCAAGGAACTGTTCCATATTGAAGGAAGCTAAAGTGACATGACCACTAAATTCAACATGTGATTCGGGGCTGGGTCTTTTTGCTCTGAAGGATACTTTGGAGGCAACTGGCAAAACTTAAATGAGGTCCATGGATTACATGGTAGTAATGTATCAAATATTAATTTTCTGATTCTGGTGGCTCTAGTGTAGCTTTCTAAGAGAATGACCTACTTGGTAAGAATCATGCGTAAAAGTAGAGTTGATGAGGCACCATATCATCACCTCACCGGCAAATGGTTCAGGGGAAAAGAGTCACTTGGTACTATCCTTGCATCTTTTCCTTAAGTTTGACATGAATTAAAAATTTAAAAAAATACATGAATGATTTGAAACATTTAAAAAGCACTAAAACTAAGGTGATAGATACCTAGGCATCTGCCCCAAGATTAAAAGATACTAACATTTTGACCTTATTTGCCTCAGATCAACTGCCTGTGCACATTTGCCCTCTCTTTCTGTTTGCTTCAAGAAATAGAACACTAACTGGGCTCAGTGGTTCACGCCTGTAATCCCAACACTTTGGGAAGCCGAGGCAGGTGGATCACTTGAGCCCAGGAGTTCAAGACCAGCCTGGGCAACATGGTGAAATGCCGTCTCGGCAAAAAACACAAAAATTAGCTGAGTGTGGTGGCATAAGCCTGTAGTCTCATCTACTCAGGAGGCTGAGGTGGAGGGATGGCTTGAGCCTCGAAGGCAGAGGTTGCAGTGAGTCAAGATAATGCCACTGTACTCTAGCCTGGACAATACAGCAAGACTCTGTCTCAAATAAATAAATAAATAAAATGCTACAGAAATGTCTGCTCTGCCGGGCGCGGTGGCTCATGCCTATAATCCCAGCACTTTGGGAGGCCGAGGCGGGCAGATCACAAGGTCAGGAGATCGAGACCACAGTGAAACCCCGTCTTTACTAAAAATGCAAAAAATTAGCCGGGCGTGGTGGTGGACGCCTATAGTCCCAGCTACTCAGGAGGCTGAGGCAGGAGAATGGCGTGAACCCAGGAGGCAGAGCTTGCAGTGAGCCGAGATCGCGTCACTGCACTCCAGCCTGGGGAACAGAGCAAGACTCCGTCTCAAAAAAAAAAAAGAAATGTCTGCTCTTATCACTTATATTCAGCATTATAGTTGAGATTAGTTGGTGCAATAAGGAAAGAAAATGAAATTAAAAGTACAAAGCCAGGCATGGTAGCTCATGCCTATAATCCCAACATTTTGAGATGTTGAGGCGGGAGGATCACTTGAGCCCAGGAGTTTGAGACCAGCCTACACACCATAGCAAGACCCAATCTCTACAAAAAAAAATTTCTGTTTTAATTAGTCAGGTATGGTGATGTGTGCCTGCAGTCCCAGCTGCTTGGCAGCTGAGGTAGGAGGATTGCTTGAACCCAGGAGGTCAAGGCTGCAGTGAGCTGTGATTATGCCACTGCACCCTAGCCTGGGTGACAGAATGAGACCCTGTCTCAAAAACAAACAAACAAACAAACAAAAAAAACAGAAAAAGTATACATTTTAGGAAGAAATTAAAGTGTTTTTTCATAGATAACATGATCATTTATGTAGAAAATCCTATGAAGTCCACATACAAAAAAAATACTAGAATTAATAAGTGAATTTAGCAAGGTTGCAGGATACAAGATCAACATACAAAAATCAATTATAAGCTAGGCATGGTGGTGCATACCTGTGGTCTCAGCTACCCAAGAGGCTGAGGCAGGAGGAGCCCAGGAGGTCAAGGCTCTGATTGCACCACTGCACTCTAGCCTGCATGGCAGAATGAGATCGTGTCTCCAAAAACAACAACAACAAAACCAATTATATGTTTATATACTAGCAAAAAAAAAAAAAATCAGAAATTGAAGTTTTATAAAACAATATTTACAATAACATCAAAACTATTAAGTACATAGGGGTGAATTTGACAAAAGATATGAAAAACCTGTACACAGAAAACTAAAGAGAGAAATTAAAGGCCTTAAATACATGGAGAGACATACCACGTTAATGGATCAGAAGACTCAATAATGTTAACAGTCATGTCTCCCCAAATTGTTTTTGATTTTGTTTTTTTCTTTTGAGACAGGGTCTCACCTGTTACCCAGGCTGGAGTGCTGTGGCACAAAAATGGCTCACTGCAGCCTCGACCTCCCAGGATCAAGCAATCCTCCCACCTCAAACCCCCAAGTAGCTGGACCTATAGGCATGTGTCACCATGCCTGGCAATTTTTTCTATTTTTTTCTAGATATGGGTCTCACTACATTGTCCAGAACGGATTTCTCCCCATATTGATGTGTAGATTTAACACAGTCCCAGTCAATGAGTCAAAATCCATACAGGCTATTTTCTTTTTTTAGAATATGACAAGGCTGGGCACAGTGGCTCACACCTGTGCCAGCACTTTGGGAGGCAGAGGCAGGAGGATAGCTTAAGCCCTGGGGTTTGAGTCCAGCCTGGGCAACATAGCAAGACCTCATTTCTCAGAAAAAAAGAAAAGAAAATGACAAGCTGATTATAAAATGTCCTTGGAAATGCAAAGAACCCAGGATAACCAGAACAGCTTTGAAAAAGAACAAAGTAGGCTGGGCGCAGTGGCTCATGCCTGTAATCCCAGCACTTTGGGAGGCCAAGGCGAGTGGATCACCTGAGGTCAGGCATTCGAGACCAGCCTGGCCAACAGGGTGAAACCCCGTCTCTACTAAAAATACAAAAATTAGCTGGGTATGGTGACAGGTGCCTGTAATCCCAACTACTTGGGAGGCTGAGGCAGGAGAATCGCTCAAATCAGGGTTTCACCATGTTGGCCAGGCTGGTCTCGGCCTCCTGACCTCAAATGATCCACCCACTTCAGCCTCCCAAAGTGCTGGGATTATAGGTGTGAGCCACCATGCCTGGCCTCTTGCTGAGTCTTCTGGCTGTCTCTCTCTTCCCATGTTGGACACTTGCTTCCCCTCCTCCTGCCCTTGGACATCAGACTCCAGGTTATCTGGCCTTTGAACCCTGGGACTTGCACCAGCGGCCTCCCAGGGGCTCTTGGGCCTTTGGCCTCAGACTGAGGGCTGCACTGTTGGCTTCCCTGGTTTTGAGGCTTTCAGACTTGGACTGAGCCACACTACTGCCTTCTCTTTCCCCAGCTGGCAAATGGCCCATTGTGGGACTTCGCCTTGTAATCATGTGAGCCAATTCTCCCTAATAAACTTCTTTTTTTTTTTTGAGACAAAGTGTCACTCTGTTGCCCAGGCTGGAGTGCAGTGGCACGATCTCAGCTCACTGCAACCTGTGCCTCCCAGATCTCAGCTCACTGCAACCTCCACTCCCAGGTTCAAGCAACTCTCCTGCCTCAGCCTCCCAGGTAGCTGGGATTACAGGCGCCCACCATCATACCTGTCTAATTTTTTGTATTTTTAGTAGAGACAGGGTTTCACAATGTTGTCCAGGCTGGTTTCAAACTCCTCACCTCAAGTGATCCTCCCACTTCGGCCTCCCAAAGTGCTAGGATTACAGGTGTGAGCCACCGTGCCCAGCCAATAAACTTCTTTTATATATACATATGGCTTATTGGTTCTATCCCTCTGGAGAACCCTAATATAATACATATACATATATATTGGAGATGTGTGTTTGTGTGTGTGTGTGTGTGTATACATATACAAGCATATGTATAACAAAATAAAGAGGAATACACATAACATTATTACAGTCCTCATTTCTGTAACTGGTTACGTGGTTGTAGCTGTTATTTATAACTACCTTCTTCAACTACCCATTCCTTTTGACTTCAGCAAGCACCTCAGCTGGTCATGTTTCTTTACCTGATAGAAGGACCTCAGCCTTCATACCTGAATGGTCTGGACCATTAGTAGTCCTTCCTGGACTGGGTTGTTGTAGTTTGCCATTGACCTTAATTACAAGGCATGATAATACTAAGAGACACTTTGAGGGATCTCTTGTATTCTAAATATACTATTCCTTAACTCCAAGGTTCAGTAACAGTCCAGTGTCCCCTCGGTAGTTGGGATCAATCACCCCAACCAGCACAGTGATTTCGTTCTTTGGCTGTTGATGCAGAGGCATGAGGAGTCCATGTGGCAGGTGTCCTGTGAACAGGTAGCAGTCTTAACTTTTATTTCAGTAGAATCATTGTTGTGTCTCCTAGCAAAAGCATTCTTTCCTTTGGAAATAAGACCTCTAGGCCAGCAAACCATAAGGTTGCAGGAACTGGAAGCAAAAATTTTGCTAGGGTGGCCGGGTTTGGTGGCTTACATCTGTAATCCCAGCACTTTGAGAGGCTGAGACGGGTAGATCACCTGAGGTCAGGAGTTCAAGATTAGCCTGGCCAACATGGTGAAAATACAAAAATTAGTCAGGCATGGTGTCATCCACCTGTAATCCCAGCTCCTCAGGAGGCTGAGACAGAAGAATCACTTCTTCTGAGAATCACTTGAACCCAGGAGGCAGAGGTTTCAGTGAGCCGAGATCATGCCACTGCACTCCAGCCTGGGCAACAGAGAAAGACTCTGTCAAAAAAAAAAAAATTTTTTTTTTTGCTAAGGGGTTACTAGAGGTAACAATGAGTGGTGTCACTCCCATTTCTACCCCTTGACTCCTGGACCTGTGAATCTTGTCTATGGAAAAAATAACATCATATATTGGACGCTGATTCAACTCATATCTCCTCCTAGAGAACCTTGCCCCAGCTCTTAATTATATATTACCATCTAGCTGGAGCTGTAACTGAGTTTCCAAAAGGTCATTCCACCATTCTATCAAACCAGCTATTGCAGGATGGTGGGGAATATGGTAAAACTAGTGAATTCCATGAGCACAGATCCATTGGTGTGCTTATTTTGCTGTGAGGTGAGTTCCTTGATCAAAAGCAAAGCTGTGTGAAATACCACGATGGTGGATAAGGCATTCTATAAGCCTACTGACGGTAGTTTTGTCAGAAGCATTGCATTCAGGGTAGGCAAATCTGTATCTATAGTGTCTGTTCCAGTAAGAATAAACGCCACTCCTTCCATGATGGAAGCTGTCCAGTGTAATCAGTCTGCCTCCAGGGAGCTGGCTTATCACCCTAGGAAACTGGCCACAGTGGGGACTTAGTGTTGGTCTCTGCTGCTGGCAGATTGGGCACTCAGCAGCGGTGGTAACCAGGTTGTCCCTGCTGAGTGGAAGTCTATGTTAAAGAGCCCATGCATAGGTTCCATTCCTGCCACCATGGCCATTTTGTTTATTAGCCCATTGGACAATGACAGGGGTGGCTGGGAAAGAGGGCTGACTGGCATCCATAAAATGGGTCACCATATCCACCTTTTTTTCTTTTTTTTTGTTTATTATATTTGTATTATACTTTAAGTTCTAGGGTACATGTGCACAACGGGCAGGTTTGTTACATAGGTATACATGTGCCATGTTGGTTTGCTGCACCGATCAACTCGTCATTTACATTAGGTATTTCTCCTATTGTAATCCCTCCCCCAGCCCCTCAGCCCCCCANGTATTCAATGGTGTATATGTGCTGTATTTGCTTTATCTGGTCTATCATTGATGGGCATTTGGGTTGGTTCCAAGTCTTTGCTAGTGTGGATAGGGCTGCAACAAACATACGTGTGCATGTGTCTTTATAGTAGCAAGATTTATAATCCTTTGGGTGTATACCCAGTAATGGGTCAAATGGTATTTCTAGTTCTAGATCCTTGAGGAATTGCCACATTGTCTTCCACAATGGTTGAACTAATTTACACTCCCACCAACAGTGTAAAAGCGTTCCTGTTTCTCCACATCCTCTCCAGCATCTGTTGTTTCCTGACTTTTTAATGATCGCCATTCTAACTGGCGTGAGATGGTATCTCATTGTGGTTTTGATTTGCATTTCTCTGATGACCAGTGATAATGAGCATTTTTTCATGTGTCTGTTGGCTGCATAAATGTCTTCTTTTGAGAAATGTCTGTTCATATATTTTGCCCACTTTTTGATGGGGTTGTTTTTTTCTTGTAAATCTGCTTGAGTTCTTTGTAGATTCTGGATATTAGCCCCTTTGTCAGATAGGTAGATTGCAAAATTTTTCACCCATTCTGTAGGTTACCTGTTCACTCTGATGGTAGTTTCCTTTGCCGTGCAGAAGCTCCTTAGTTTAATTAGATCCCATTTGTCTATTTTGGCTTTTGTTGTCATTGCTTTTGGTGTTTCAGTTATGAAGTCCTTGCCCATGCCTATGTCCTGAATGGTATTGCCTAGGTTTTCTTCTAGGGTGTTTATGGTCTCAGGTCCAACATTCAAGTCTTCAATCCACCTTGAATCAATCCTTGTATAAGGAAGGGATCCAGTTTCAGCTTTCTACATATGGCTAGCCAATCTTCCCAGCACCATTCATTAAATAGGGAATCCTTTCCCCGTTTCTTTTTTTTTGTCAGGTTTGTCAAAGATCAGATGGTTGTAGATGTGTGGTGTTATTTCTGAGACCTCTGTTCTGCTCCACTAGTAGTTCTAATTTTAGTTCTTTGGGTAATCTCCATACTGTTTCCCATAAAGGTTGTACTGAAATTCCCACCAATAGTATGTAAGCATTCCCTTTTCTGCTGCACCTTTGCCAACATCTGTTGTTTTTAGCCCCTTTTTTTTTTTTTTTTTTTTTTTTGTGAGACAAGATCTCTCTCAGGCTGGAGCGTGGTGGAGTGATCTCAGCTCACTGCAACCTCCACCTCTCAGGTTGAAGCAATTCTTGTGCCTCAGCCACCTGAACAGCCAGGATTACAGTGTTTTTAGACTTTGTAATAGTGATTCTGACTGGCGTGAGACAGTATCTCATTGTGGGTTTGATTTGCATTTCTTTGATGAGTAGCGATGTTGAGCATTTTTTTTGTGTGTTTGTTGGCTGCTTGCATGACTTTCGGAAAACGTTTATTCCTTTGGTCACTTTTTAATGGGGTTATGATTTTTTTTCTTGTAGAGTTGAGTTCCTTAGAGATTCTGGATATTAGTCGTTTGTCAAATGCATAGTTTGCAAATATTTTTCCCATTCTATAGACTGTCTATTTACTCTGTTGATTGTTCCACTTAACTACTAAAATCCTGTGCTACCGAGGTCATGCTTTGGTGAGCTTTCATATGGGACACAAATATCTTTTCATTTTTTTTGCCCAAAGAAGTCTATCCATATACCTCTTTTTTGATTTCTTTGTCACCAATTTTCTAATCATGTTCATTCCAAGTCCATGACTAGCCAGCCAAACTATTGGCCACAGACCATGAATCAATATATAATAGAATGTTTGACCATTTCTCCTTCCAAGCAAAGTGAACGACCTGGTGTAATGCTTGAAGTTCTGCCCCACTGGGAGGATTTCCCTTCACCACTGTCCTTTGGGGTGTCCCAGAAAGGGACTCTTGTGTGCAGCTGTCCACTTTTGGGTGGTGCCTGTGTAATGTACAGAACCATCTGTAAATCCAGCCTGAGTCTTTTTTTCTCTGTCAACGGATCATAGGCAACATTCCATGAGGCCATAGGTGCAGGCTGGGAGAGAGAATGCAAAGTAACAGCAATGGGGGCTAGAGGTATTTGGATCACTTCTTCATGTAACTTACCTGTGCCTTCAGGGGCTATTCAAGCCCAATCATGTACACACCACTTCCATTTGATGATGGAATGCTGCTGTGCACGCCCAATGTTGTGACTTGGTGGGGCAGATAACACCAAGTTCATGATAAGCAGCTCAGGTTTCATGGTAATTAGGTGACCTGAGGTTAAGTATTGAGTCTCTATTAACACCCAGTAGCAGGCCAAAGAGTTACTTCTCAAAAGGAGAGTATTTCTGGCCGGGCACGGTGGCTCATGCATATAATCCCACACTGTGGGAGGCCAAGGCGGGCGGATCACCTGAGGTCAGGAGTTCAAGACCACCCTGGCCAAAATGGCAAGACCCTGTCTCTACTAAAAATACAAAAATTAGCCAGGTATGGTGGCAGGCGCCTGTAATCCCAGCTACTTGGGAGGCTGAGACAGGCAGAATCGCTTGAACCCAGGAGGTGGAGGTTGCAGTGGGCCGAGATCGCACCATTGCCCCCCTCCAACCTGGGTGATAAGAGCAAGGCTCTGTCTAAAAAAAAAAAAAAGAAAAGAAAAAAAAAAAGAGTACTTCTTTGCAGAGGATTGAAGACCTTTGAGAGTGTCCGTATCTGCCCCTGATACTTCAAGCACCACTAGATCTGCTGGATCACATGGCTCAAGCAGCAGAGCTGCTTGCACAGCACCCTGGACCTGTTACAGAGACTTCTGTTCTGGGCTCCACTCAAAACTGGAAACTTTTCAGGTCATTTGGTAAATGGGCTGGAGTAACATACCCAAATGGAGAATATATTGATCCTAGAAGTTTGAGGTTATAGTGAGCTATGATCGCACCCCTGCACTCCAACCTGGGTAACAGAGTGAGATCCTGTTTCTAAAATAATACAATAATAATAATAATATCAATGTAATGGGCCAGCATAATATCTCACGGAAGAAAAAAGCAATCAAGATCTTTGTGAACTAAATTATGACAGTGGACTGGAGAGTTGATATAGCTCTGAGATAGCATAGTGAAAGTGTATTGCTGGCCTTGCCAGCTAAAAGCAAACTGCTTCTGGTGGTCCTTATTAGATACCCCTGTGATTTCATCTCCAGCCAGTCAATTGTTTCAGTTCCCCAGGCCTCTGACTGTCAGAGTACCCTTAAAAACCCTACCCTAACCTCTGAATTCTTGGAGAGGTGAATTTGAGAAATTTCTCCCATCCATCCTCTTGGCTGGATCTGCAATAATTAAACTCTTTATTTGTGGCAATTCTCAGTGCATTGGTATTTTTTGTTTGTTTTTGTTTTCTTTTTTTAGACAGGGTCTCACTCTGTTGCCCAGTCTAGTGTTCAGTGGTGCGATCATGGCAAACTGCAGCCTAGACCTCCTGGGGTCAGATGATCCTCCCACCTCAGCCTCCTGGGTAACTGGGACTGCAGGTGAGTGCCACCATACCCAGCTAATTTTTTTGTATTTTTTGTAGACATGAGGTTTTGTGATGTCGCCCAGGCTGGTCTCAAACTCCTGGGCTCAAGCGAGCTACACACCTTGGCCTCTCAAACTGCTAGGATTACAGGTGTCAGCCACCACACCCAGTCTAGTGCATTGGATTTTTTCAGGGCAGTGGGCAAAAAGAACCAGTCAGGCTATAACTTGACCTACAGAGGAGAGGGATCACAGAGCTCTTTGAGGATGCTGGGGCCCTCTCACAAATTTATTTCTCACAGAACGGTAAGTCATCTGGACCCTCCCAGTGTAGGTGAGTAGGTCTTAAATGACAAATGCACTCTAACATTCCAATTCCCTAAGCCTTTGAATCCCTTCCTCTGCATTAAACCAAGACAGGTCGAGCAATTTCAATTCACTCAACTATGGGACATCTTTGGAATATGTTTTAGCCAACCACTCAAACTGTTAGAGCACTTTCTAACTCCTCAAGCAGCAACATTCAATGCAGTAAGCCCATATCAATAAACTGGGCCAAATCCAATTTTGTGTTGCTTACACTATTATCCCAACCCTTAGTATCTATTCCCATACATGTTCCCCAAATTTTAATTTGTATAAATTGGAAAACTCAAGCAGTCTTTTGGAGTGTAGCCCACCTCCTCCTGGGTCACACTTTATACCTCACCTTTAGACACCTACTAGGACTCTTTTATTTATTTTGAGGCAGAGTCTTACTCTGTTTCCCAGGCTGTAGTGCAGTGGCACCATCTCAGTTCATTGCAACCTCCACCTCCTGGGTTCAAGCAATTTTACTGCCTCAGTCTCCCAAGTAGCTGGGATTACAGGTGTGCACCACCGTGCTCGGCTAATTTTGATATTTTTAGTAGAGATGGGGTTTTACCATGTTGGCCAGACTGGTGTCCAACTTCTGGCCTCAAGTAATCTACCCTCCTCGGCCTCCCTAAGTGCTGGGATTACAGGTGTGAGCAACTATGCCCGGCCAATATATGATTTTAATCGTCCAGTTTTCAACAAAAAATTATGACACATGCAGAGAAAATCTGAATCACACAGAAAAAAAAGCAGTCAATATCAATTATCCTTGAGAAAACCCAGATGTTGCACATACTAGATAAATACTTTCATTTGTTTATGTTTGAAAGAGGGTCACGCTGCTCTGTTGCTCAGGCTGGAGTGTGGTGGCACAATCATAGTTCCCTGCAGCCTCGACCTCCTGGGCCCTTGCAATCCTCCTACCTCAGCCTCCCAAGTAGACAGGACCCCACAGGTGTGCACCACCATGCGTAGATAATTTTTCAAATTTTTTGTAGAGACAGCGTCTCTCTATGTTGCCCAGGCTGGACTCGAACTCCTGAGCTGAAGTGATCCTCCCACCTCGGTCTCCCAAAGTGCTGGGATTACAGGCATAAGCACTGCCTGTTCAAACAATTAAGGAAACCATGTCTAAAGAATGAAAAAGAAGTGGCTTTGTTTTCTGTTTCTTATAATGGAATACCTGAAACTGGGTTATCTATTTATTTACTTACTTATTTATTTATTTTGGAGATGAAGTCTCACTCTGTTGCCCAGGCTGGAGAGCAGTGGTGTGACCTTGACTCACTGCAACCTCCGCCACCCAGGTTCCAGTGATTCTCCTGCCTCAGCCTCCCCAGCAGCTGGGATTACAGGCGCACGCCCCCATGCCCAGCTAATTTTTTGTATTTTAGTAGAGACGGAGTTTTACCGTGTTGCCCAGGCTGGTCTCCAACTGCTGAGCTCAGGCAATCTGCCCACCTTGGCCTCCCAAAGTGCTGGGAGCCACATGGTGGCTCATACAGGCGTGAGCCACCATGCCCGGCCAGCAATTTATTTTTAAAAAGAAATTTATTTATTTGTATTCCTTCTTATTTAATTCAAACAGTCATTGAAGGAATTTGTTTCTTACAGTTATGGAGGCTGAAAAGTCCAAGGTCAGGGAGCTGCTTCTGGTGAGAGCCTTCTTGTTGGCAGGCACTACAGAATTTTGAGGTGATACAGGGCATCACATGGTGAGGGGGCTGAGCATGTTAACTCAGGTCTGTCTCCCTCTTGTTACGCTGTTTCCACTCTCACAATAACCTGTTAATCCTTTAACCCATTTTTCCATGAATGGATTAACCCATCCATCACGTCAGAACTCTCATGACCCAGTCGCCTCTTAAAGGTCCCACCTCTCAATACTGCCACATTCAGGGTTAAATTTCCACATGAGGCTGGGCGCGGTGGCTCACGCCTCTAATCCCAGCATTTTGGGAGGCTGAGGCAGGTGGATCACTTGAGATCAGGAGTTCCAGACCAGCCTGTCCAACATGGTGAAACCCCACCTCTATTAATATACAAAAATTAGCCAGGCATGGTAGTGCATGCCTGTAATCCCAGCTACTCAGGAGGCTGAGGCAGAAGAATCGCTTGAACTCAGGAGGTGGAGGTTGCAGTGAGCAGAGATCGCGCCACTGCATTTCAGCCTGGGCGACAGAGCAAGCCTCCGTTTCAAAAAAAAAAAATTTCCACAAGTTCTGGAGGGGATAAATATTCAAACCATAGCAGAAAGTGTGAGAAATGTGTCACCAAATAGAGAATATCAATAAAGAGATAGAAATTATGACTGGGTGTGGTGGTTCACATCTATAATCCCAACACTTTAGGAGGCCAAAGGGGGAGGATTACTTGAGGCCAGGAATTTGAGACCAGCCTGGTCAACACCCCACCTCAATTAAAAGAAACAAAAAGAAAAAAGAAGAAAACAAATTATTTTGAAAGAACCAGTCCAGACGCGGTGGCTCACGTCTGTAATCCCAACACTTTGGGAGGCCAAGGCAGGCGGATCACCTGAAGTTGGGAGTTTGAGACCAGCCTGATCAACATGGAGAAACCCTGTCTCTACTAAAAATACAAGATTAGCTCGGCATGGTGGCATATGCCTGTAATCCTGGCTACTCCAGAGGCTGAGGCTAGAGAATTGCTTGAACCTGGGAGGTGGAGGTTGCGGTGAGCTGAGATCACGACATTGCCTGGGCAACAAGAGCAAAACTCCGTCTCAGAAAAAAAAAAAAAAAGAACCAAATAGGCCAGGTGTGGTGACTCACACCTGCAATCCCAGCACTTTGGGAGGCCAAGGCAGTCAGATTGCTTGAGTCTCTGCCTACCCTGTCTGTACGAAAAATACAAAAAATTAACTGGGCATAGTGATGTGTGCCTGTAGTCCTAGCTACTTGGAGGGCTGAGGCAGGAGGATTGTATGAGCCCAGGAGGTCAGGGATGCAGTGAGCCAAGATTGCACCACTACACTACAGCCTGGGTAATACAGTGAGACCCTGTCTCAAAGGAAAAAAAAAAAGAAAGAAAGAAACCTTGGTGTTGAAGAGTACAATAACAGATGAAAACTTCACTACAAGGTCTTAACAGCAGATTCAAGCAGACATAATGAGAAAGACTGAACTGGAGGCAGGTCAATTGAGATTATCCAATCTGAGAGAAAACAATCAAAAGGAATGACGAAAAACGAACAGAGCCTCAGAGACTTGTCATATGTCATCAAATAAACTAAGGTGAGGAGAGAAGAGAAAGGGACAGAAAGAATATTTGAAGAAATGGCTGAAAACTTCCCAATTTGATGAAAAGCATTAATTTACAAATCCAAGAAGTCCAACCAACTCCAAGTAGGAAAAATTCAAACAGATCCACCACTACACACTACACACATCATAACCACACCATCAAAAGACAAAGATTAAGAAAGAATGTTGAAAGCAGCAAGAGAAAAGTTACTCATGTGTACAAGGAATCCTCAATATGATTTATCAACAGAAACCTTGGAAGCCAGAGGCCGTGGAATGACATCCAAGAACTAAAAGAAAAAGACTGTCAGCCAGGTGCCATGGCTCATACCTGTAATCCCAACACTTTGGGAGGCCGAGACAGGCAGATCACTTGAGGTCAGGAGTTCGAGACCAGCCTGGCCAACATGATGAAACCCTGTCTCTACTAAAAACACAAAAATTAGCCTGGTGTGGTGGCACATCCCTGTAATCCCAGCTACTCAGGTGGCTGAGGCAGGAGAATGACTTGAACCTTGGAGGCGGAGGTTACAGTGAGGCAAGATTGCACCACTGCACTCCAGCCTGGGTGACACAGCAAGACTCCATCTCAAAAAAAAAATAAAAATAGAAAAAGACTGTCGACCAAGACACTACATCCAGCAAAGGTATCCCTCAAAAACTAAGAAGGCAGGTGCAAAGGGTCATGCCTGCAATCCTAACTACTCAGGAGACTGAGGCAGGATGATCACTTGAGGCCAGGAGTTTGACACTAGCTAGAACAACATAGCAAGACCCCATCTCTAAAACAAAAATGAAGAAGAAATTAAGACATTCTCAGATGAACAAAAACTGAAAGAATTTGTCACTAACAAATCTGTCCTCTAAGAAATACTAAAGGAAGTCCTTCAGGCTTAAATGAAAGCATACTAGATAGCAACTCTAATCCATATGAGAAAATAAAGAGCTTTAGTGAAGATAATTGTATAAGGTAAATATAAAGACAATATGAATATAATTTTTGCTTGTAAATTTCCTTTTCTCTTGTCATATTTAAAAGACAATTATATTTTAAAATTATAAATCTATGTTGATGGGGCTGGGCATGGTGGCTCACACCTGTAATCTCAGCCCTTTTGGGAGGTAGAGGCGGGTGGATCACTTGAAGTCAGGAGTTCGAGACCAACCTGGCTAATATAGTGAAACCCTGTCTCTACTAAAAATACAAAAATTAGCCGGGTGTAGTGACTTACATCTGTAATCTCAGTTATGTAGGAAGCTGAGGCACGAGAATTGCTTGAACCCCAGAAGCAGAGGTTGTAGTGAGCTGAGATTGCCCCACTGCACTCCAGCCTGAGTGTCAGAGTGAGACTGTCTCAAAAAAAAAAAAAATCTATGTTGATGGGCATACAATGTAGAAACATGTAATTTGTATGACAATAACTGCACAAAGGAGTAAGGTGAAAATAAAGCTATACAGAAACAAAGCTTTTATTTACTGTTAAAATTAAGTTGATATTAATTCAGATTAGATTGTTATAAATAAAGATACTAATTGTAATCCCCAGGGCAACCACTAAGAAAATATTTCAAAAGATTATTAAAGGAAATAACAAAGGAATTAAAATGGGACACTATTTAATACAAAAGATAGCAGGAATGCTGGAATGGGAGGGGAAACACAAGACATATAGAAACAAATAGCAAAATGGCAGATATAAGTTCTGTCTTATAGGAATTACACTAAATGTAAAAGGCAGAAATTTGCATAATGAGCAAAAAAATGTGATTCAACTATAAGCTGTCTACAAAAAACACATTATAGATTCAAAGACACTTATAGGTTGATACCTGATGTGGTCACTCATGCCTGTAATCCCAGAACTTTGGAAGGCTGAGGTGGGAGGACTGCTCGAGGCCAGAACGTTCAGGCCAGCCTAGACAACACAGTAAGACCCTGTCTTGCTAATTAAATAATAACCTCACTTTTTTTTTTAACAGCAAAAAAAAAAAAAAAAAAAAAAAAAAAAAAAAAAAAAAACATTTAAAGGTTGAAAGAAAAGAAAGAAAAAAAGACATTTATAGGCTGAAAGTAAAAGGAAGAAAAAAGATACATGATGCAAACAATAACCAAGTAATCTCAATTGGCTTGTACGAATATAAGACAAAAAAGCACTGAAAGTCAAAAATTGTTACTAGAAGCAAAGAAGGACATTTAAAAATTATTAAATAGTCTTTTTTTTTCTTTCTTTTTTTTTTTTTTTTTTTTTTTTTTTTT
>NW_016814460.1:1242157-1258671 GCF_001698545.2 Rhinopithecus bieti
CTTGCCTTGCCTTGCCTTGCCTTGCCTTGCCTTGCCTTGCCCTGCCTTGCCCTGCCCTGCCCTCCCCTGCCCTGCCTTGCCCTGCCCTGCCCTGCCCTGCCTTGCCCTGCCCTGCCCTGCCTTGCCTTGCCTTTTTTCTTTTATTTCTTTCGACACAGTCTTGCTCTATTGCCCAGTGCAGTAGCATGATCATAGCTCACTGCAACTTCCAACTCTTGGGCTCAAGCAATCCTCCTGCCTCAGCCTCCTGAGGTAGCTAAGACTACAAGCATGTGCCACCATGATGCCTGGTTATATATATATGTATTTTTGTAATTTTTGTTGAGATGGGATCTCACTATGTTGTCCAGGTTGAACTAACCTCAAGCAATCCTCCTACCTCTGCCTCTCAAAGTGCTGGGATTACAGACATGAGCCACTGCACCTGGCCATACCACCATTTTTTCACAAACTCTTCCAAAAAAATGGAAGAGGAGTTTGGCTGTGGTGGCTCATACTTGTAATCCCAGCACTTTGGGAGGCCGAGGTGTGGGGATCACTTGAGCCCAGGAATTAGAGACCAGCCTGGGCAATGTGGCAAGACCCTGTCTCTACTAAAAATACAAAATATTAGCCGGGCATGGTGGCACGCACCTGTAGTCCCAGTTATTTGGGAGGCTGAGGTGGAAGAATTGTCTGAGGCCAGGAAGTGAAGGCTGCTGCAGTAAGCTGAGATCGCACCACTGCACTCCAGCCTGGGTGATGGGAGTGAGACCCTGTCTCCAAAAGAAAAAAAAGAAGAGGAGGCAACATATCTCAATTCATTCTATGAGGTCAGTATTACCCTGATTTGTAATCAAACCAGATAAAGACATCACAAGAAGAAAATTACAGACTAATATATCTTATAAACATAGACACAAAAATCTTCAATAAAGTACTAGCAAACTTAAATCCAGCAACATGTAAAAAATTATGACCTATGACCAACTGAGATTTATCCCAGAAATGCAAGGTTGGTTTAACAAATGAAAATCAATCAATGTTATACACTATATTAACAGAATAGGAGACAAAAACCACGTGATCATCTAAATAGACAAAATATTTGATAAAAATCAAACACTCTTTCATGATAAAACACTCAACAATCTAGGAATAGAAGGTAACTTCCTCACTTTGATTAAAGTACAGCTACCAAAAAAACAACAGCTAACAACACACTTAATAATGAAAGACTTGCCAGGTATAGTGGCTTATACATGCAAACCCAGCACTTTGGGAGGCTAGGTAGGAGGATCCCTTGAGGCCAGGAGTTTCAGACCAGCCTGGTCAACATAGCAAGACCCCATCTCTAACTGAAAAAAGAAAGAGGCCAGGCATGGTGGCTTATACCTGTAATCCTAGCACCTTGGGAGGCCAAGGCAAGAGAGAAAAAAAAAAAAATTAGCCAGGCATGGTGGCACCCACCTGTAGTCCTAGCTACTCAGGAGGCTGAGGTGGGGGGATCATTTGAGCCTAGAAGTTGGAGGTTATAGTGAGCTATGATTGCACCACTCCAGCCTAAGTGACAAAGGGAGACCCTGTCTCAAAAAAGAAAATAAAAAGTATGAGTAAGTTTAACAAGAGAAATGCAAGATTTGTACAATGAAAACCACAAAACACAGCTTGGCACAGTGGCTCATGCCTGTAATCCTATCACTTTGGGAGGCCAAGGTGGGAGGACTGCTTGAGACCAAGAGTTTGACACCAGCCTGGGCAACATAGTGGGACCCTGTCTCTAACTTAAAAAACAAAATAAGGCCAGGCGAGGTGGCTCACACCTGTAATCCCAGCACTTTGGCAGGCCAGGGTGGGTGGATCTAACCCCATTAGAGACGGGGTTTCACCTTGTTGCCCAGGAGTTTGAGACCAGCCTGGGCAACATGGTGAAATCCTGTGTCTAAAAAAGTAAAATAATAAAATAAAAATACAAAATAAAAAACAAAGTAAACCTACAAAAAATACAGTTGAAAGACATTAAGAAGCTCTAAATAAATGTTAAGACGTTCGATGTCCATAGATTGGAATACGATATTGTTAAGATGGCAATACTCCCTAACCTACAGATTCAAGGGAATTCCTATGAAAATCCTAGATGGAAATTGACAAGCTGACCCTAAAATTCAGGTGGCAATGCAAGGGACCCAGTATATCCAAAGCAATCTTGAAAAAAGAGAACGAAATTGGAGGATTCATACTTCCCAGTTTCAAAACTTACTACAAAGCTAAAATTATCAAGCCTTTTGATACTGGCATAAGGACAGACATATAGAAGAATGAAATAACATTGAAAGTCCAGAAATAAACCAATATATTTAAGGTCCAATGAGTTCTGGCAAGGGTGCCAAGAGGACTGAATGAGGGAAATAATATTTTTTCCAACAAATGGTGCTGTGACAACTGTGCGTGAAAAAGAACGAAATTGGACCTCTACCTCATACCATATACAAAAGTATCTCATAATGAATCAAATTGCTAAAAACAACAAAATTCTTAGAAGAAAGCACAGGTGTAAATCTTTATGATGCTGTATTAGGCAATGGTTTGTTAGATATGACACCAACAGCACAAACAAGATAAATTGGACTTTATCAAAATTTAAAACTTTTGAGCTTCAGGCTGGGCGTGGTGGCTCACGCCTGTAATCCCAGCTCTTTGGGAGGCTGAGGCAGGTGGATCACGTGGTCAGGAGATCGAGACCATCCCGGCTAACACGGTGAAACCCTGTCTCTACTGAAAATACAAAAATTAGCCAGGCGTGGTGGCGTGTGCCCGTAGTCCCAGCAACTCAGGAGGCTGAGGCAGGAGAATGGCGTGAACTCGGGAGGCGGAGCTTGCAATGAACCGAGATTGCACCACTGCACTCTAGCCTGGGTGACAGAGCAAGACTCTGTCTCAAAAAAAAAAAAAAAAAAAAACACACTTTTGAGCTTCAAAGGACACTATTAGAAAGTGAAAAGACAACTAACCTGCAGAATGAGATAAAATATTTGCAAATCATATATCTGATAAGCATCTAGAATCCAGAATATATAAAGAATTCTTACAACTCAACAATAAAAAGACCGGGCACAGTGGCTCAAGCCTGTAATCCCAACACTTTGGGAGGCCTAGGTGGGAGGATCATTTGAGTCCAGGAGTTCAAGGCCAGCCTGACCTAGTCTCTACAGAATTTTTTTTTTTTTTTTTGAGTCAGCGTCTTGCTCTTGCTCTGTCACCCAGGCTGGAGTACAATGGCGTGATCTCAGCTCACTGCAACCTCCGCCTCCTGGGTTCAAGCAATTCTCCTGCCTCAGCCTCCCGAGTAGCTGGGATTACAGGTGCCCACCATCACGCCCAGCTAATTTTTGTATTTTTAGTAGAGACAGATTTCGCCATGTTGGCCAGGCTGGTCTTGAACTCCTGACCTCATGGTCCTCCCGCCTCGACCTCCCAAAGTGCTGGGATTACAGGCATGAGCCACCGCACCTGACGCGGAAAAATTTAAAAAATCATCTGGACATGGTGGCATGTACCTGTAGTCCTGGCTACTTGGGATGCTGAGTTGGAAGGATTGCTTGAATCTGGGAGGTCGAGGATGCAGTAAGCAATGATCATGCCACTGCACTCCAACCTGGGCAACAGAGGGAGACCCTGTCAAAAAAAAAAAAAAAAAAGGCCGGGGGTGGTGGCTCATGCCTGTCATCCCAGCACTTTGGGAGGCCAAGGCGGGCAGATCACAAGGTCAAGAGATTGAGACTATCCTGGCCAACATGGTGAAACCCAGTCTCTACTAAAAATAAAAAAATTTGCTGGGCGTGGTGGCGTGCGCCTGTAGTTCCAGCTACTTGGGAGACTGAGGCAGGGGAATCGCTTGAACCCAGGAGGTGGAGGTTGCAGTGAGCTGAGATCGTGCCACTGCACTCCAGCTGGTGACAGATCAAGACTCCGCCTCAAAAAACGAAAACAAACCAACAAAAACCCCCACCAATTTAGAATAGTACCTGGAACATAGTAAAATCTATAAATATTAGCTATTGCATGTATACAGTTAGAGCCAATTGTTCCAGCATGATTTGTAGAATCCTTTTCCCTCTGATTTTTAAAAATTTATTCGTTTTATTTATTTATTTATTTATTTTTTTTTTGAGACGGAGTTTCGCTCTTGTCGCCCAGGCTGGAGTGCAATGGGGCAATCTTGGCTCACTGCAACCTCCGCTTTCGGAGTTCAAATGATTCTTTTGCCTCAGCCTCCTGAGTAGCTGGGATTACAGGCGTGAGCCACTGCGCCTGGCCAATATACAAATTTTTCTTTTTTCTTTTTTTTTTTTTGAGACGGAGTCTCGCTCTGTCGCCCAGGCTGGAGTGCAGGGGCCGGATCTCAGCTCACTGCAAGCTCCGCCCCCCGGGTTTACGCCATTCTCCTGCCACAGCCTCCCCAGTAGCTGGGACTACAGGCGCCGCCACCTCGCCCGGCTAGTTTTTTGTATATTTTAGTAGAGGCGGGGTTTCACCGTGTTAGCCAGGATGGTCTCGATCTCCTGACCTCGTGATCCGCCCTTCTCGGCCTCCCAAAGTGCTGGGATTACAGGCTTGAGCCACCGCGCCCGGCCATCATTGTATTCTTTTAAGTAGGAATTGTTTTAGGGGAGAGTAGTTTGGAAGCCAAGACACCTCCCAACTTTTCTCAATTCACTACATACGAAAGAAAGTGATTCTACACCTGTTTCACCTTAGATATCTAGGGAGAAATCACCTAGATTCTTCCTACCTCTCGGAGGGTGCTGTGAGGATAGATGAGACGTTAGACAGAAAGTTCAGAAAGCTGAGTAACATAAAGCTGCAAAAGGAGAGAACAGAGATTCCATAGATAATATTTTAAGTCAACTACAATTTGTTAAATTTTAAGATGATTATTTAATTAATTAATTTATTTATTTATAGAGACAGGATCTCCCTCTGTTGCCCAGGCTGGAGTGCAGTGGCCTGATCTGGGCTCACTGTAACCTCAACCTCCTGGGCTCAAGTGATCTTCCCACTTAGTCCCCTGAATAGCTACTACAAGTGCAGGCCACCATGCCCGGCTAATTTTGTATTTTTTGTAGAACTGAGTTTTCGCCATGTTGCCCAGGGTGGTCTCAAATTCCTGGATTCAGGCAATCCTCTTGCCTCGGCTTAGCAACGTTGGGATTACAGGCGTGAGTCACTGCAACCAGCCTGTTTTTGTTTTTCTTTTTTCTTTTCCTGGTTTGTCTTGAACAAGACCTATAAATTTTTGAATATAGACTTTGCATTTGATAATTCCCCTGAAATCTTCCCAAGTCATAATTCAACTCCTGGTGTGTTACTTCCTCAAAGAGGTCTTCTTTCAAACACTAGGAGTAAAGCTTCTTCCCCACTCCTGGTCACTTTGTCTCACTATCCTGAAGCACTTTTCACTATTTGAAATATTTGTGTTTATTGGCATTTTAACTGTCTCCCCTTCCTCACTCAAATATAAATCCTACCTGGGTTGATAACTCCTTAACCCCATGTTTAGAACAATGCTTTGCATGTAGTATGCCCTACGTTTTGTGAAAATATTTGCTGAATAATATAGTGATTTTAAAAAATCCTCAATTTCATGTACCTCATTTGATCATTACAACAATTTGAATAAAATGAGATTGTTAGTCCCATTGTACAGAGACTCAGAGAAGATTTTCACCCAAGGCAATAGGACTAGTAAAATGGTAGTGTTAGAATTGCTGTGCAGGTGGATTGCTTTGTCCACACATGGACTTAATTTCTAGGGCTAAGGGTATTTTACTTTGCAGTTAAGGAAGCGATGACTCTGAAAGATAGTAGTAACCACCACTACAGGCATCTGTAAAGATCTTCTCTCCTTTTTCCTTTCTCCCGCTAGATTCTGCAGCCGAACACGTGTGACTTATGTGGACAGTACTCGCTCAGTCTCCCTCCCCAGTCCTGCCCACAGTAAGCCCGACACCTTCTTTTCCCGGAGGCCCGCCTCTCGGCCGCTTTCCAACTCAGCCCCCACGGATCTCGCCCTTCCCCCGCGGCCTCACGACTTCTCGCGAGAGTTGAGCGCGCCTGGCCGGACGGGAGGAAAGTATCCGTTCCGCCGAGGGGGGAAAGGAGGAGCTGGAGAGAGATTGTAGGACCGAGCGCGGGCAGGCGGAAGGCAACGGAGCTACCAGCCGGTAAGTCCTTTTAACATTAGCTAGCCCATGATCTGACGGAACTCTCCCTTTCAACTCTGGCCAGTCCCAGCGTTCCGGGCTGGGGTCTCCCCTCCCAGTCTGTATTGGACGGGGGCGCTGAGGCGGTGGCCGGGCCCTGTCTGAGGAAGAGGGTGGGGGCATAGGCCAAAGCCGGCCAATAGGAGAGAAGGAAGCCTCGATTGGCGGCGATGAGCGCTAATGGGAGATCGCTTTTTCCTTGCCGAGTGCCGCCCCTCTTCTCTCCGTACTCCCGCCTCCTTCCTTTGGGGGGAAGGCGGGGCCAGAGGCTTGAAGTGTGGGGAGAACTTGGGGTAAGTAGCCCCAGGGGGCACAGGGCGTGGCAAGGAGAGGGGAATTGAATCCTGAGGGAAGGGTAGTCTAGTGGAGCCTAATGGAAGGATCATGGGATGGGGTGGAATGGGAGAAAGAGGAGGGATACTAAACTAGGTTAGAAACCCAGGGCTTCCCAAAGAGTGGGATTAGGAGCTTGGAATTGGAAAAGGGTAGTAGGCAGGAGGTAGGATGAGTAGATGAGAACAAAGATCTTGATCTGGTGACACAACACCCCGCTGGGTTTGTCAGGAAAGATAGATAGGGGTGGATTATAGGAAATGAGGGTCGTGGCATTTCGATTGAATTAATAAAAAGAACATCAGGGACATGATATCAGAGAGAAAGTATGGATTTGGAGAAAATTAAGTGAATGAATTTAAGAGGACAGTATGGGTGAGCTGAGTCGCCATAAGGCATGGCTTCTGGAAGGATATGAGCCTTGACAGCGATAAGAGAAGTGTTTGGGAAGGAGATGGCTGATATACACGTCTTTTGCCTAGGTATCAGGTGGTTGGGATATTGATTTAGGGCTTCTCGTGGTTATGGCACCCAGACTGGTGACCAGCCTCCAAGATGCTAGGATGGGAGTTGAGAAGGAGAAAAATAGAACACTTTCATCGCTTCTCTGATTTTCCTTCTCCCTCTCTTCTATTTCCCAAACTCTTCCGAAACACCGAGATGTGGGCTTTGGACTTAAAGCAGTCCAAGTTGGAGCCCCATAGGGACTTATATGTTGCTCTGAATTGCTTGTTATGTTCTCTGACTGGGGTGTTTATAAGCCAGGGCACCTCCTACCCAGATTCCCGCGTTGCTGCTTTCCTAACTTTAAAAGTTGGTTTTCTACTTAACAGAGGGTGTTTTAGTATCTCTGAGGGTCATGTCATATTAAGTACAGGTGTGTGGGGGGTGTGCAGAGTTTTCTCAGCAAGCTCACATGAGTCCTGTGTTTAAAAATTTTGCAGTAGTGTAATTCTTGTAGAGATACCAGTCTTTATGGGCATTCTAAGCAGAAATACTAAAATGAAGTTTGTTTTGTTAAATGTGGCTTCCCAGTCACTCTCAAAGAGTTGTCGAATGGGTGGTTACAGTTTTAGTTAACTTATATGTTTTTAAATGGTGTAAATGAAATAGACATGTTATTTCAGGAAAGTGAAAAATGTTCAGTTTTTTCCTTTGTGTCCAGACTCAGAAACTAAAGCTATGTCATAATGTCTTAGGCCAAGGGCTGGGGAAATCAAACACAATTTGTACCTACACATGGAAGTTGTAAGGTAAGTGGAGGCTCTTGCGAAATTTATCATGTCTGTAAGAAAAGAAGCTAAAGAAAAGTTTGGCAGCTCTACTAAGTAGTCTTACCAGTTCTTAATTCTGTACAGAAAAGGGTCAGGGCTTTGCCCTTTGTTTGATAGTTGTGTATCATTTAATAACGAATTGGACTAATATAGCCAATTAATAACTTCTTTGCTCTTGCGTAGATTTTGCTTTTACATTCCTTCTCTTCTCCTTTTATTTTTGAGAAGTGAAATAATGTCTGAAATATCAGTAAAGTTATTATATGAAGAGAAACCAGAGTATGTAGTTGTATTAACCTTTGGTTTTCTGCAATCAGTTGAAACTTTTCTCACTGGCCAAGAAGTTGCCCCTATAGCACATTGAGACCAATTCATTGCTGACCCTTTAGCATTAACTACTGAGTTGGGTTCTAGTATTTCACTAGAGCATTGCTATTGGACATTCAGAAAATTTCCAGTTTGCCTGGCAGCAGCACAAAAAAATACCCAGTGAGAGAAGCAGAGTCCCTTGTTTTGGTCTTCTGTCCTAGAATTGGTGATTGGCTTTGACTAGGGCACTATTAAACCCAAGATTATTTTTTCTCAGTAGTGTTACCACCTAGCAGAAAGCTAGAGTGATAACACTGCTCATCTTTCAACTTGTGGATCAAAGTTTACACCCTGTGGTAGTTTCAGTGTTGTAATTTTTAAACACGTTTGTTTACCACGGTTTTAAAATGTTAATAGCTCCACTTACTGTATCTTGTTCTCTTTCCTTTCCTCATTTTCAACCCTCAATGAAAATTGTTTTTTCAGCCAACTCTTAAACTACTTCTTTGCCTGGAGTAAAGTTGCTGGCTCTGTCTGAACACAGCTGCTCTGAAGCTCTCAGAAGTTATTGTTTTGTGCATGTCAAGACTGAGTTTTTCCTAGGCTACAGTGGGAGGGAGTTAGTATTACCGTAGCCTCCTATCCACGTCTGATAAGGAGGAGCCTTCTCCTTGCAAGGAAGTTTTAGGTGGAACAGATAGAACTCCATGTAAATATCTGACAAAACTAGCTCTCTTCTTGAGACTAGTTGGCATACTGGTATGTAATTGTCCTTTATCCCTTGATAAAAGTACTAAAGTTAAGGTACAGATGTTTCTTTGAGAAAGACAAATGCAGCATTCGTTTAAAAGGAAAAAGCATTCATTTCTTTTGTTGTTGGTTTCTCAGAAAATGGTCCTATGGTTTTGGAGTTCATGAAAAGTCTGCTGTCTCTTTAAAATATGTCAAAGAAAATAATTTTAAGCTTCTCTGACATTTACTCATTTTGACATGTTGCCTTCCTCTAAGAGGTTTTTTTTTGGGAGAGATCAAATAAATTCATGATATGTGAAAACACATCATAGCTGTTATCGCTGACGGTTGGTCTTTTAACCTCTGAATGCTCTAAGGAGAAAGTGTCCACTTCACAGATACCCTGTTCCATTATTGAAGCTTTACTTTTAGAACATTTTTTACGTTGTGCTGAAGCTCTTTAGTTCTGTTATCTGACGCCACAATAAATAAATCTAGTTCCTTGTTAACATGGTAGTCTTCAAGTAGTTCATGACACTTATGGCTTTCATTCTTTTAGAGATAGGGTCTTGCTATGTTGCCCAGGTTGGAGTGCAAGTGACGTGATCACAGATCATTGTAACCTCAAACTCCTGAACTAAAGATCTTCTAGTCCTAGCTTCCTGAGTAGCTAGGACTCTTGGCCTCAAGCAGTCCTCCCAGCCTCCAAGTGGCTGGGACCGCAGGTGCACGCCACCATGCCTGGCTAATTTTTAAATATTTTGTAGAGATGGGGTCTCCCGACATTGCCCATTCTCTTCTTGAATTCCTGGGCTCGAGCCATCTCCCCACCTTGGCCTCTAAAAGTGCTGGGATTACAGGAGGCATCTCTTTGGGGGTAAATACCCCAAGTTCTTTAAGCTTTTTTTTTTTTTTGAGACGGAGTCTCGCACTTTTGCCCTGGCTGGAGTGCAGTGGCACGATCTTGGCTTAATGCAAACTCTGCCTCCTGGGTTCACACCATTCTCCTGCCTCAGCCTCCCGAGTAACTGGGACTAGCAGGTGCCCGCTACCATGCCTGACTAATTTTTTGTATTTTTAGTAGAGATGGAGTTGCACCCTGTTAGTCAGGATGGTGTCGATATCCTGACCTCGTGATCTGCCCACCTCAGCCTCCCAAAGTGCTGGGATTACAGGCGTGAGCCACTGCTCGCGGCCAGCTATTTCTATTATTATTATTATTATTATTATTATTATTATTATTGTTATTATTTATGAGACGGAGTCTTGCTGTGTTTCCCAGGCCAGAGTGCAGTGGTGCGATCTCAGCTCACTGCAACCTCCACCTTCCTGGTTCATACGATTCTTGTCCCTCAGCCTCCCGAGTAGCTGGGAGTACAGGTGTCCACCATCCTTGCCCAGCTAATTTCTGTATTTTTAGTAGAGATGGAATTTCACCATTTTGGTCAGGCTGGTTTTGAACTCTTGACCTCAAGTGATCTGCCTACCTCAGCCTCCCAAAGTGCTGGAATTACAGGCATGAGCCGCTGAGTCCAGCCCGTACAATTTCTTAAGTGACATTTTTAATGAAAGTTCAGGCTCTTCATCAAGTAGTTATCTGAGTGGTTTATGGTTCCTTATGTAGGTCTGAACATCTCAGATATAATCTAATAAATACAAACTACGGGGGGAAGCACAACTTCTATTTTATTGCACTCTATGCCTCTGTTCTTAAAGCCTAAGATCACGTTAGTTTGTGTAGTTGATTTTTTTTTTTTTTTTTTTTTTTTTTTGAGACAGAGTCTTGCTCTGTCACCCAGGCTGGAGTACTGTGGCTCGATCTTGTCTCACTGCAACCTCTACCCCCCGGGTTCAGGCGATTCTCCTGCCTCAGCCACCCGAGTAGTTGGGATTACAGGCCTACACCACCACACCCAGCTAATTTTTTAAAAATATTTTTAGAAGAGACGGGGTTTCACCAGGCTGGTCCCGAACTCCTGACCTCAAGTGATCCACCCACCTTGGCCTCCCAAAGTGCTGGGATGATAGGCGTGAGCCACCGCGCCCAGCCATGTAGTTGATTTTTTAATGTAATTGACAATTTTACATAAGTTTATCCCTGTAATTATCATCTTGTTAATTTGGTTTGTTGTTTTAGCTTGATAATGTCATTTCACCTCTTGATCATTTCTCATGTTTGTATTATTGATAAATTTGATAAACATGATATGTGTGTTTTTGTTTTCGGTCACTGGTAAACATGTATAAGGATAGAGCAATGCTATACAACATGAATAGACTATCATTATGTTAACTTTTTTTTTTTTTTTTTTTTTGAGGCGGAGTCTCGCTCTGTGGCCCAGGCTGGAGTGCAGTGGCCGGATCTCAGCTCACTGCAAGCTCTGCCTCCCGGGTTTACACCATTCTCCTGCCTCAGCCTCCTGAGTAGCTGGGACTACAGGCGCCCGCCACCTCGCCCGGCTAGTTTTTTTTGTATTTTTTCAGTAGAGACGGGGTTTCACAGGGTTAGCCAGGATGGTCTCAATCTCCTGACCTCGTGATCCACCCGTCTCGGCCTCCCAAAGTGCTGGGATTATAGGCTTGAGCCACCGTGCCCGGCCATTATGTTAACATTAATCTGTTAGCCTTTTGGATAAAATTCAGTTGTGAATCCCACCTGCTGTTTTATATCATCTAACCTTTATTTTCTATGAAATAGCAAGAGATATTCTGTTGAAATCCAAATACAGTATATTCTGCCTCTGACATCTCTGAACTCCTAGGCTAGTGACCCTATCAAAAAAGAAAACGAAGTTGCATATTAGTTGCTGTTTGGGTATCTTATGCTACTGTTTATAGATGACTGTATAACTTACCAGTGGTTCATAAGTGATCTGTTTAATAATTCATTTAGAAAGCCTGTAATCCCAGCACTTTGGGAGGCCAAGACAGGCGGATCACGAGGTCAGGAGATCGAGACCATCCTGGCTAACACGGTGAAATCCCGTCTCTACTAAAAAATACAAAAAAAACTAGCCGGGCGAGGTGGCGGGCGCCTGTAGTCCCAGCTACTCGGGAGGCTGAGGCAGGAGAATGGCGTAAACCCGGGAGGCGAAGCTTGCAGTGAGCTGAGATCCGGCCACTGCACTCCAGCCCGGGTGACAGAGCGAGACTCCATCTCAAAATAAATAAATAAATAAATAAATAAATAAATAAATAATAATAATAATAATAATAATTCATTTAGAATCTTCTGAGAATAATATTCACCAGTCTACAGTTTTCCTGTACTCGACCTCTCTTGCCTCACATTTTAAAAAAATTTAAGAATTTTCCCCAATTTCCAAGACTGTCTTAGTCTGTTTTTTTTTTTTCATTTTCAAATAATTATAGAAAATTAACCATATTTCTTCATAGTTGCAGGGATTTTTTTGTTGTTATTTCGTTATTGTCTTTTGGTTGTGGTTTTTTTCTTTGTTTGGTTTTTTTTTTTTTTTTTTTTTTTGAGACGAAGTCTCGCTCTGTTGCCCAGGCTGGAGTGCAGTGGCACGCTCACTGCAACCTCTGCCACCGGGGTTTAAGCGATTCTCTGGCCTTAGCTTCCCAAGTAGCTGGGATTACAGGCATGTGTCACCACACCTGGCTAATTTTTGTATTTTTTTAGTAGATAGGGAGTTTTCTCCATGTTGGCCAGGCTGGTCTTGAACTCCTGACCTCAAGTGATCCGCCCACCTTGGCCTCCCAAAGTGCTGGGATTACAGACATGAGCCACTGCACTCGACCATGGTTGTTTTTTTGAAACAGGGTCTCACTCTATTGTCCAGACGGGAGCACAGTGGCACAATCATGGCTCACACTGCAGCCTCAGTCTTCCAGGCTCAAGCAATCCTCCTACCTCAGCCTCCTGAGTAGCTGAGACTAAAGGCTCATGACACTATGCCTGGCTAATTTTATTTTTTGTAGAGGTCTCATCATGTTTCCTGGGCTGGTCTCGAACTCCTGGGCTCAAGCAATCCTCCTGCCTTAGCCTCCCAAAGTGCTGAGATTACACGTGTACCTGGCCAGATTTTTTGACATTAAATGAAATTCTGTTTTGGAAACTTTTTTTTTTTCTCTAGACAGGGTCTCCCTTTGTCTCCTAGGCTGGAGTGCAATGGCGCCATCTTGGCTCACTGCAGTCTCTGCTCCTGGGCTCAAGCGATTCTCCTGCCTCAGCCTCCTGAGTAGCTAGGACTACAGGTGTGTACCACCGTGCCCATCTAATTTTTATATTTTTTGTAGAGATGGGGTTTCCCATGTTGCCTAGGCTGGTCTTGAATTCCTAAGCTCAGGTGATCTGCCTGCTTTGGCCTCCCAAAGTGCTGGAATTACAGGCGTGGGCCACCACGCCCAGCTTGTTTTGGAAACAACTTCTTTTTTTTTTTTTTTTTTGACACAGAGTCTCGCTCTGTCTCCCAGGATGCAGTGCAGTGGCGTAATCTCAGCTCACTGCAACCTCTGCCTCCTGGGTTCAAGCAGTTCTCCCTCTCAGCCTCCCAAGTAGCTGGGACTACAGGCACATGCCACCACGCATGGCTAATGTTTGTATTTTCAGTAGAGAGCTGGTTTCACCATATTGCAGGCTGGTCTCAAACTCCTGGCCTGAGGTGATGCGCCTGCCTGGGCCTCCTGAAGTGCTGGGATTACAGCGTGAGCCACTGCACCCGTCCTGGAAACTCTTTTAGAAAAAAACTTTATTCCCTGGACATTTTAACTTAGAAATAAAAGAATTAAACTACTCTCTGAAGAACAGTTGTATGTAGCTTCCCCATAATATTGACATCTCCAATTTAGACCTAACTTCTCATTTTCTGTTTTTTTTTCTTTTGGAGACAGAGTCTTGCTGTGTCACCCAGGCTGGAGTGCAGTGGTGCAATCTTGGCTCACTGCAACCTCTGCCTCCCAGGTTCAAGCAATTCTCGTGCCTCAGCCTTCCAAGTAGCTGGGACTACAGGTGCCCACCACTGTGCCCAGCTAACTTTTTGTGTTTTAGTAGAGATGGGGTTTCACCATGTTGCTCAGGGTGGTCTCGAATGCCTGAGCTCAGGCAATCCGCCTCCTTTGGCATCCCAAAGTGCTGAGATTACAGGCGAGAACCATCACGGCCCTAACTTTTCATTTTCTGTTTGGAATGAAATCCTATACCAACTATAAACACACAGACACACACACACACACACACACACACACACACACACACTTGCCATTTATAATTGTAGTTGATTAGCGAGGATGGTCTAAGTTTACCAGGCTATGTGTTGTAGGTGAAGGGTGCTACAAACGAGATAGAACTTCAGAAGACATCTCTAGGGACTAAAGACTTTACATTGGCAGCCAGCAACTTTTCCTGCTTGTTAATTTTAGACCTGACAGTTGAATTTATGTTTGAGCAATTTTAGCAGATAAATGCATTTTAAAGTACCTTCCTCTTTTGGCATTTTAATTTTACTTTCATTTTAAAAAATTGCAAATTGTGAATGAATGTGCATATTAAATTAGCATGCTACTAGTCAGGGAAGCAATGCATTTTCTTTTGATACTTTCTCATTCATCTGATAGTATTAGTTATGAATTCTCCTGGAAAGCAGAAGGATGGATTTGATAACCCCTCAAGGTCCTTTTCGGGCCAGACATTCATAAATAGAAGTTAAGATTGGCCGGGCGCGGTGGCTCAAGCCTGTAATCCCAGCACTTTGGGAGGCCGAGACGGGCGGATCACGAGGTCAGGAGATCGAGACCATCCTGGCTAATGCGGTGAAACCCCACCTCTACTAAAATACGAAGAAAACTAGCCGGGCGAGGTGGCAGGCGCCTGTTGTCCCAGCTACACGGGAGGCTGAGGCAGGAGAATGGCATAAACCCGGGAGGCGGAGCTTGCAGTGAGCTGAGATCCGGTCACTGCACTCCAGCCTGGGCGACAGAGCGAGACTCCGTCTCAAAAAAAAAAAAAAAGAAGTTAAGATCAAGGAATTTACTCTTGAAGAATCAGGAAGAAAAATAGACTGTAAAGAAAATGAAATTGAAATGTTTCTATTGACTTGGTGGGAATGGATAAACACAAGTAAGGAACATAAATGACGAGAAATAATAACTCCTTTGAGCTAAAAACAAAACAAAAACCAACAACAACAAATATTTTGCACTGGGGTCATTTTATATCTTAAAAATATTTTATCATGACATTTTCTCTTCGACATTTCCCTTGTGGACACTTTGTGTTGAAAGAATGTTGGGTTTTGTTCCTGTTAAATCATAGTATTTTGTTTCCTTCCTTTCTCTTGTTTGTCCTTTTGTTTAAAACTTTTTTTTTTTTTTTTTTTGGTCTTCTGTATAATGTACTGACTGCCTGTATACAATGAGGCAAGATTCAATTCCATTTTGAAAGTATTTGCTATATCACTTCCTCAGAAATGAAGGATGAGTGTTCCAATTCAGGAAAGGTTGTATGAAAAGATAAACTTGTGTAAAAGATAAGCTTTTAAATTTTGTAGGCCAACATTTAAGAAAGGTTCCCAACCAAAGCAAAGGTGAGTTAGTATATTAGTCTTTTTTTTTTCTTTTAATTTTTTTTTTTGAGACGTAGTCTTGCTCTGTCACCCAGGCTGGAGTGCAGTGGCACGATCTTGGCTCACTGCAGCCTCCGGCTCCTGATTACAAGCAATTCTTCTGCCTCAGCCTCCCGAGTAGCTGGGATTACAGGTGCCTACCACCATGCCTGGCTAATTTTGTATTTTAGTAGAGACGGGGTTTCAACCATGTTGGCCTGACTGGTCTCGCACCCCTGACCTCAAGTGATCCACCCACCTTGATCTCCCAAAGTGCTGGAATTACAGGTGTGAGCTGCTGTGCCTGGCCTAGTATAGTAGTTTTAAGAAGAACATAATATGTAAGCATTGGCTGGGCACAGTGGTTCACACCTATAATCCTAGCACTTTGGGAGGCTTGGGTCCAGGAGTTTGAGACCAGCCTGGGCAACATGACGAAACCTTGTCTCTACAAAAAATACAAAATTAGCCGAGTGTGGTGACGTGCGTCTGTAGCCCCAGCTACTTGGGAGGCTGAAGTGGGAGGATTGCTTCAACCCAGGAAGCAGAGGTTGCAGCCAGCCGAGGTTGCAGCACTGCACTCCAGCCTGGGCAACAAAGTGATACCCTGTCTCAAAGAAAGAAAGAATACATAAGTTTACAGTAAAACTCATTACAAACTCTTGACGTCAGGTTGTTAGCTTTTCTCATCTCTTTTTTTTTTTTTTGGAGACGGTGTCTCGTTCTGTTGCCCAGGCTGGAGTGCAGTGGCACAGGCTCGGCTCACTGCAGTCTGCCTCCCAGGTTCAAGCAGTTCTCCTGGCTTAGCATCCTGAGTAGCTGGGATTACAGGCACACACTGCTACTCCTGGCCAATTTATTTTTTTTGTATTTTATTTTATTTATTTATTTATTTATTTTTTGAGACGGAGCTCGCTCTGTCGCCCAGGCTGGAGTGCAGTGGCTGGATCTCAGCTCACTGCAAGCTCCGCCTCCCAGGTTTACACCATTCTCCTGCCTCAGCCTCCCAAGTAGCTGGGACTACAGGCGCTCGCCACCTTGCCCGGCTAGTTTTTTGTATT
>NW_016814460.1:1259913-1264860 GCF_001698545.2 Rhinopithecus bieti
TTTTTTTTTTTTTTTTTTGGTCTTCTGTATAATGTACTGACTGCCTGTATACAATGAGGCAAGATTCAATTCCATTTTGAAAGTATTTGCTATATCACTTCCTCAGAAATGAAGGATGAGTGTTCCAATTCAGGAAAGGTTGTATGAAAAGATAAACTTGTGTAAAAAGATAAGCTTTTAAATTTTTGTAGGCCAACATTTAAGAAAGGTTCCCAACCAAAGCAAAGGTGAGTTAGTATATTAGTCTTTTTTTTTTCTTTTTAATTTTTTTTTTTGAGACGTAGTCTTGCTCTGTCACCCAGGCTGGAGTGCAGTGGCACGATCTTGGCTCACTGCAGCCTCCGGCTCCTGATTACAAGCAATTCTTCTGCCTCAGCCTCCCGAGTAGCTGGGATTACAGGTGCCTACCACCATGCCTGGCTAATTTTTGTATTTTTAGTAGAGACGGGGTTTCAACCATGTTGGCCTGACTGGTCTCGCACCCCTGACCTCAAGTGATCCACCCACCTTGATCTCCCAAAGTGCTGGAATTACAGGTGTGAGCTGCTGTGCCTGGCCTAGTATAGTAGTTTTAAGAAGAACATAATATGTAAGCATTGGCTGGGCACAGTGGTTCACACCTATAATCCTAGCACTTTGGGAGGCTTGGGTCCAGGAGTTTGAGACCAGCCTGGGCAACATGACGAAACCTTGTCTCTACAAAAAATACAAAAATTAGCCGAGTGTGGTGACGTGCGTCTGTAGCCCCAGCTACTTGGGAGGCTGAAGTGGGAGGATTGCTTCAACCCAGGAAGCAGAGGTTGCAGCCAGCCGAGGTTGCAGCACTGCACTCCAGCCTGGGCAACAAAGTGATACCCTGTCTCAAAGAAAGAAAGAATACATAAGTTTACAGTAAAACTCATTACAAACTCTTGACGTCAGGTTGTTAGCTTTTTCTCATCTCTTTTTTTTTTTTTTTGGAGACGGTGTCTCGTTCTGTTGCCCAGGCTGGAGTGCAGTGGCACAGGCTCGGCTCACTGCAGTCTGCCTCCCAGGTTCAAGCAGTTCTCCTGGCTTAGCATCCTGAGTAGCTGGGATTACAGGCACACACTGCTACTCCTGGCCAATTTATTTTTTTTGTATTTTATTTTATTTATTTATTTATTTATTTTTTGAGACGGAGCTCGCTCTGTCGCCCAGGCTGGAGTGCAGTGGCTGGATCTCAGCTCACTGCAAGCTCCGCCTCCCAGGTTTACACCATTCTCCTGCCTCAGCCTCCCAAGTAGCTGGGACTACAGGCGCTCGCCACCTTGCCCGGCTAGTTTTTTTTTTTTTTTTTTTTTTTTTGGTAGAGACGGGGTTTCACTGTGTTAGCCAGGATGGTCTCGATCTCCTGACCTCGTGATCCACCCGCCTCGGCCTCCCAGAGTGCTGGGATTACAGGCGTGAGCCACCGCGCCCGGCCTTTTTTTTTGTATTTTAGTAGAGATGGGGTCTCACTGTGTTTCCCAGGCTGGTCTCAAACTCCTGAACTCAGGCAGTCCGCCCACCTCAGCCTTCCAAAGTGCTGGGATTACAGGCATGAGCCACCGCGCGCGGCCACACTTTTTCTCATCTGTTGGCAATTTTAATCCTCAGTGTTCCCATACATTTGAAACCAGAATGTGCATAAAGTTTCTTTTTTTCTGTTCAATACTGCATCTCTTCTTTTTTTTTTTTTGCATCTCTTCTTAATAAATATCGTGAAAGTCTATGAAAGTGTAGGTTGGGTGAGGTGGCCCACACATGTAATCCCAACACTTTGGGAGGCTGAGGCAGGTAGATTGCTTGGGCTTGGAGTTTGAGACCAGCCTAAGCAACACAGGGAGACCCCATCTCTACAAAAAATTTAAAAATTAGCTGGGCTTGGTGGTGCACGCCTTTAGTCCTAGCTACTTGGGAGGCCAAGGAGGGAGGATTACTTGAGCCTGGGAGGCGGAGGTTTCAGTGGGCTGAGATCACGCCACTGCACTCTAGCCTGGGTGACAGAGTGAGACCCTGGCTCAAAAAAACCAAAAACTAAACTAATGGGAGCCAAGATTTAGCTAAAAAAGTCATTTCATGAGCTTGTGGCATGGACATCTGTGGTAACATGTTTTGCCACAGCCCCACCTTCTCACAAAACCCAACTTGCTTCCTTCGAATGGAATTACTTACTGTTTTCTCCTGATCTGATAGATTGCTTCTTTTTGCTGTAGTAGACAGGGAATGTTTGTGTGCTAAACCGGTCAATTTTTGGGGGGCCTTAAAATTACCATGCAGTAAGAAAAAAACATTCTGTCAGATTGAAAATAGGGCACAACCATTCTTTTTGAAACAAGAATATGGTCGACTCATTATTATTATTATTATTTTTAGAGATGGCTCTGGGCCTGTCACCCAGGCTGCAGTGCAGTGGCGTGATCATAGCTCACTGGCAGCCTTGAACTCCTGTGCTCAAGTGATCCTCCACTCCTCCTGCCTCAGCCTCCCAAGTAGCTGGGACTGCAGACACACACCGCCTCGCTTCCGATCCAGCCAATCTTTAATTATTTTGCAGAGAAAGGATTTCACTTTCTTGCCGAGGGGTCTAAAACTCCTGGCCTCAAGCGATCCTTCTGCCTCAGCTTCCCAAAATATTGGGATTACTGGTGTGAGCCACTGCTTCCAGCCCCTAACTGTATTATAAAATCAGGATGATTTGTTGAATGTGACATAATTAATTACTGTAAATGATTCATGTTGGTACCAAGTTTCTTGCCAGTAATAGTTATTTAAGTTGTATCAAACTTGAATGACACCTTATTGGTTTTATTTAACATCATGTTTGTGGTACCAACATGACTCCTGTAGCACCATTTTCTTTTCTTTTTTTTTTTCTTTTCTTTTCTTTTGAGATGGAGTCTTGCCCTGTTGCTTAGGCTGGAGTGCAATGGCACGATTTCTGCGTACTACAACCTCTGCCTCCTGGGTTCAAGCGATTCTCCTGCCTCAGCTTCCCAAGTAGCTGAGATTATAGGCGCCTGCCACCACGCCCAGCTAATTTTGTATTTTTAGTAGAGGCAGGGTTTCCCCATGCTGGCCAGGCTGGTCTTGAACTCCCTACCTCAGGCAATCTGCCTGCCTCGGCCTCCCAAAGTACTAGGATTATGGCATGAGCCACCGCGCCCAGCCAGCACCATTTTCTTCAACTTATTTTTAAAAGTTTTGGTTAACAGTAGTTTGCTAATACTTTACACATACATGTTTGGGACTGGTGAGAGTGAACTGGTGAGCATTGGAATAACCCCAAATAGATCACTGTTGAAAATGTGTGGACAGACTTAGGAAATAAATATTTTTTCCTGAGAACTTCTAAGTGTCTCAGTGATTGTCGTTGTGGGATAGTGCAGCTGTTTCCTACCCAGAACCAATCTTATACTTTAATATTAAAGCCTGTCAGGTTTTTTGTTCTTTGCAGCCTGTTTAAGATTTTAAATTGGTCCTTTAAATTAAAAGATAATTTTAAAAGATCAGTGTTTTGGGGTTGATTACTTTTGGCTTATTGTTTTGAGGATCATACTTTATCTGAAAATGAGCAGGAAAAAAACAATTTTTTGTTTAGTTTTTGTTCAGCATCCTATCAGTTTCCAGGAGTTTTTTAACTTCTAAAATGCACAGTGAGGCCAAACATAGATAAATATAATGTTCTCCAGTTATTTCTAACTTTGCTTCCTTTGCTTCCTGCTGTCACTTTAGCAAGTTGTTGCTTCTTTGTTTTTGCTTTATTAACCTTTCTGGGGATAGCTCAAAATAGTCCTGGAATCCTCTGAAAGCCTAGAGAGCCTTAAAAAAAACTTCAAGTAGTTGCCTGTATAAAGCTGCTTCCAGATAGGTTCTAAGCTTTGGCTATGTGTTGCCTAACATGATTCAGCCTAATTCTCACTCTCATCTGTCTTCAGTCATTTGCTGCAAAACTATTTGGTCTATTTAAGCTGGCTCCTTTCTTTGAAGCCAGTTTCTGCATGTCTGAGCTTGAAATCCAGAAATTAATTTCAGCCTTCTGATTGATCAATCTAGGGCCCTCTACTGCTTGTGTATTTCTTGAAGAAGTGGATCTCAAACTTTTTGGTCTCAGAATTCACCCCATAATACTCTTAAAAATTACTGACGGGCAGGCCTAGTGGCTCACACCTGTAATTCCAGCACTTTGGGGGGTTGAGGTGGGCGTGGAGGGATTGCTTGAGTCCAGGAGTTTGAGACTAGCCTAGGTAATATAGTGAGACCTCGTCTCTACAAAAATTTAAAAAATTACCCGAGTTTGTTGGTGCACTCCTGTAGTCCCAGCTACTTAGGAGGCTTAGGTAGGAGGATCACTTGAGCCAAGGAGACAGAGGTTGTAGTGAGCTGAGATTGTGCCACTGCACTCCAGCTTGGGCAACAGAGTGAGACCCTGTCTCAAAAACAAATAAAATAGGCCGGGCGCGGTGGCTCAAGCCTGTAATCCTGGCACTTTGGGAGGCCGAGACGGACGGGCGGATCACGAGGTCAGGAGATCGAGACCATCCTGGCTAACATGGTGAAACCCCGTCTCTACTAAAAAATACAGAAAAACAAAACAAAACAAAAACTAGCCGGGTCCGGTGGTGGGCGCCTGTAGTCCTAGCTACTTGGGAGGCTGAGGCAGGAGAATGGCGTAAACCTGGGAGGCGGAGCTTGCAGTGAGCTGAGATCTGGCCACTGCACTCCAGCCTGGGCGACAGAGCAAGACTCCGTCTCAAAAAAATAAAATAAGGCCGGGCGCGGTGGCTCAAGCCTGTAATCCCAGCACTTTGGGAGGCCGAGACGGGCGGATCACGAGGTCAGGAGATCGAGACCATCCTGGCTAACACGGTGAAACCCCGTCTCTACTAAAAAATACAAAAAACTAGCCGGGCGAGGTGGCGGGCGCCTGTAGTCCCAGCTACTCGG
>NW_016814460.1:1267429-1270031 GCF_001698545.2 Rhinopithecus bieti
ATTGCCCAGGCTGGAGTGCGGTGGTGCGATCTCATTTCACTGCAACCTCTGCCTTCGGGGTTCAAGTGATTCTCCCACCTCACCCTCACAAGTAGCTGGGATTACAGGTGCCCGCGATGACACCTGGCTAATTTTTGTATTTTTAGTAGAGATAGGGTTTCACCATGTTAATCAGGCTGGTCTCCACCTTCTCACCTGAGGTAATCCACCTGCCTCGTCGTCCCAAAGTGCTAGGATTACAGGTGTGAGCCACTGCACCCAGTGCATTTTTGTATCTTGTTTGGAATGTATGAGAACAGCTAACGAGGATCAGACCTACCTTAACCCCTTGCCTTTTTTTGCCTATATATATTTTTTGTAACTCTTTGCCTCAGTTTTCCAGTCTGTTAGCAAGTGCTTTACAAAACACCGATATAAAACAATAAGGCTACAGTCCAGGTATAATACCAGCACTTTGGGAGGCCGAGGTGGGCAGATCATTTGAGGTCAGGAGTTCGAAACCAGCTTGGCTAACATGGTGAAACCCCATCTCTACTAAAAGTACAAAAATTAGCCAGGCATGGTGGCGCATGCCTATAGTCCCAGCTACTCAGGAGGCTGAGGCATGAGAATCTGTTGAACCCAGGAGGCAAAGGTTGCAGTTAGCCGAGATCACACCACTGCACTCCAGCCTGCGTGACAGAGCAAGACCCTGTCTAAAAAAAAAAAAAGGCCGGGCGCGGTGGCTCAAGCCTGTAATCCCAGCACTTTGGGAGGCCGAGACGGGCGGATCACGAGGTCAGGAGATCGAGACCATCCTGGCTAACACAGTGAAACCCCGTCTCTACTAAAAAAAATACAAAAAACTAGCTGGGCGAGGTGGCGGGCGCCTGTAGTCCCAGCTACTCGGGAGGCTGAGGCAGGAAAAGGGCGTAAGCCCAGGAGGTGGAGCTTGCAGTGAGCCGAGATCCGGCCACTGCACTCCAGCCTGGGCGACAGAGCCAGACTCCGTCTCAAAAAAAAAAAAAGCGTAAGATTTAAAATAATAAGGCTAGTTTAAGATTATAGTGGTACATATATGCTTTCAGCATATCCTTTTGGGACATTTGATTTAGTAATAAAATAATATATGCTAAACTATTATTATGCTAAATAAATCAATGGAAAATTATTTCCAAATTTTTGAATTTTTTTTTTTTTTTTTTTTGAGACAGAATCCCAGTCTGTCACCCAGGCTGGAGTGCTGTGCTGTGATCATAGCTCACTACAACCTGAACTCCTGGGCTCAAGGGATTCTCTCATCTTGGTCTCCCGAGCTCCCGAGTAGCTGGGACTACAGGCACACACCACTGTGGGTTGGGTGGCTAATTTTTTTTTTTTTTAAGAAACAGGGTCTCTGGCCGGGCGCGGTGGCTCATGCCTATAATCCCAGCACTTTGGGAGGCTGAGGCGGACAGATTACCTGAGGTCGGGAGTTCAAGACCAGCCTGACCAACATGGAGAAACCCCATTTCTACTAAAAATACAAAATTAGCCACTCGTGGTGGTGCATGCCGGTAATCCCAGCTACTTGGGAGGCTGAGGCAGGAGAATTGCTTAAACCTGGGAGGCAGAGGTTGTGGTGAGCTGAGAACACGCCATTGCACTCTAGCCTGGGCAACAAGAGCGAAACTCTGTCTCAAAAAAGAAGAAAGAAAAGGAAAAAAAAGAAAAAGAAAAGAAACAGGGTCTTGCTTTGTTGCCTAGACTGGTCTTGAACTCCTGACCTCAAGCTGTCCTCTGACCTCAGCCTCCCAAAGTGTTGGGATTACAGGTGTGAGCCATGGCACCTGGCCTATGAACAGAAATTTTAATACCTAAATAATCTACTGCCTAGTAAAACTTGAGTAGTCTACTTTGTTTTCTGGGGTTCCCATAACCTGCATTATAGTCTCACAGTTCATGTGTTAACTGGAATCTTAAGTCAGTTTGCTAGATGTAATGGAAATCAGAGCAGCACTGAGTATCCTGTGGAGAATATAAAATGTTGAGACTGCTGTGGCGAAGAACTTGTATTTGTACTCTTTGCTTAATGGCAGCTAAATTATCTTACAGTCTGAAACGTGGTAACTGAAGTTGTGTGTTTAGAAGAGAGCTGTTTGCATATAATTTCTTTATATTATCATAAAGAAATGGAGCCCATAGAGTTCTGTTTGGGTACCTTTCTAAGTTTTTCAGCTTGTTTATACTGAGTTGAAAGGTATTCAGTACCTGCTAAACTTGGTTTCAGCTCTATATTCCCTTTGTGATGCATGGTTGGGGCAATTTCTAATTGTCTGGTATAAGCATAATTGTTAGGGAACATTCATGGGATTGTGAAAATGGGTCCTGGAAGGTAACAAAAGGAGGAGCTATTTTGAATTGTCTGTTTTGCCTTGTGTGTTGGTAAACAAGTTTCCACCGTGTTTGTTTCTATATGAAATGGTTTGTAATTTTAGAATTTTTTTATGGCCCTTTTTGAACTTAATTTGTCACTTGGTTCTGTTGCTTTGTAGTTAGAAAATGAGTAGTTTTGTATAATTTTTAAATATACTGTTTAGTGCTTTAGAATAGTCAGACAGATATGGACTTTTTTTTTTTTTTT
>NW_016814460.1:1274132-1283092 GCF_001698545.2 Rhinopithecus bieti
TGAGACAGAGTTTCACTCTTGTTGCCCAGGCTAGAGTGCAATGGTACAATCTCGGCTCACTGCAAACTCTGCCTCCCAGGTTCAAGCGATTCTCCTGCCTCAGCCTCCCAAGTAGCTGGGATTACAGGCATGTGCCACCATGCCTGGCTAATTTTTGTATTTTTAGTAGAGACAGGGTTTCACCATGTTGGTCAGGCTGATCTCAAACTCCTGACCTCAGGTGATCTGCCTGCCTTGGCCTCCCAAAGTGCTGGGATTACAGGCATGAACCACCGTGCCTGGCTCCTTGTTAAATCTTTTACTAAGACTGTTAACTCCTCTTTTTTATAATCTGGAGTTGCTAGCAAAATAATTTGATAAATGACCATATACAGTAGCATCTAAATGATATGTATACTGATCAACCTCTGACTAATTGAACTTGTAAATTAAGCCATCATTCTTTTATTTTTTTTATTTTTTTATTTATTTTTATTTTTTTTTTATTTTGAGATGGAGTCTCGCTCTGTCGCCCAGGCTGGAGTGCAGTGGCCGGATCTCAGCTCACTGCAAGCTCCACCTCCCGGGTTTACGCCATTCTCCTGCCTCAGCCTCCCGAGTAGCTGGGACTACAGACGCCCGCCACCTCGCCTGGCTAGCTTTTGTATTTTTTAGTAGAGACGGGGTTTCACCGTGTTAGCCAGGATGGTCTCGATCTCCTGACCTCGTGATCTGCCCGTCTCGGCCTCCCAAAGTGCTGGGATTACAGGCTTGAGCCACCGCACCCGGCCTAAGCCATCATTCTTAATGAGGATGATTTCTTCCATGACAGATGAGTAAAAAATTATTTTTGTTAAGGCCTATTGTGTTTTTTTATATCCGCTTTGCCTAGCACTTGATATTAGTGGTTTCTGAATGAATGAATGAAAGCTAGTCTTAACATCTTCTAAATTTTTATGATGCTGTTACTTACAGTACATTATCCTTCTATTTTTTTTGTACCTAGCAGTGTCTGCTTTTTGTCATTAGGAACCTGACAACAGGTCCCTGGATGTGTTTGTGTGTGGCTTTTATTCCTTGCTTAGAGTTGGGCCATCTTATTACCAACAATTTCTCTAGTTGGTTACTAGAGAAATGATCACAATACACCTTGTCTGCATTCTTTTTTCTTATTAAATTATATTGTAATGGTAATATCACACCAGGTTTAGAGAATTTACTTTGTAGTCTTCAGTGACAGACTCTATACTTAGTAGATTAAAATATATAGATATAGACATATATCTAGATACACATAAATCTGTTTTCTTGCACAATGACCATTTTAGGATCTACCTCTGTCTCTAACAAAACTAACATAGGTTTTATGAAATTATTTCAGTTATTAAAAATCATTCTCTAAACCTTGGGTTTTCTTCAGTTCTCTCCCAGCATTTACATAACTTTCTCTTTTGAGTAAATATTAATTTTTTTAATCATTTAAAAAATTCTGGTGACTGAGTACCTGAGCCTTTTCTGCAGATGTTGGCCTCTAGGACAGTTTTTTTTATGCTTTTTTGTCTTCCCTGTTCTAAGATCTTTGCTGAAAGCAGCCCACTTCCCCTTGTCAGTGCTTCTTAATGTGTGTATCCCTCTTCTGTCATTTATTGTTTAGTTCTATAAAATGCTTATGTTTCATCCTGAAGAATAGATTGGGAAGGAGATGACACACTGTGAGTGCCATGCCCAGACACATGATCTGCTTGTCAAGCAGAATAGTTATAAATGAGCTGTGAGTTAAATTCTAGTGAGTACCAGTATTATTTTTCAAGATTTCACTTTATGTCTCAGTCTGTTTACACTACAGAAATGTGTTGCTTTTTGTTTTTGAGATGGCATCAGTGAGACCTCACTGATAATTAAAGATTTGTTTTAAGTGTTAGATTGAAATCAGCAAAATGATATTCTTTATATGTAGCAATTGATGCAGCAGACTAGGAGTGAAGGAGAAATTTTTTTAAAAAAAGATGTTAGCTGGATTTTTTTTTTTTTAATGGGGAGACAGATCATTCTTATTTTGTTAAATACTTAAATTTTAAAATCACTGTACAGTGAAAAAATTTTAAACAAGAATAATGGAAACGACAAGAGGCAAGAGATTGAGGGAATGATTTAAGAATAATTGTGGGTGTTTAAGAAGAGAGGCTTCTTCCTCTCATTGTGATCTTCCTTTGGTAAAAATGGTAAAACAAAGGCCAGCAAATTTAGAAGGAAGAAGGAAATCCTAGTTAGTGGCTGTCAGTTGAATATTTAAGAACAATGAAAATACTTCTGTTAGATTTTCATGCTTTTCCCCCCAATTTTTTTTGTTTTGCTTTCTTTCTTTCAGAAAGTAATGATTTTCATCTCTCTTTTCTAGTAAGTGTGCCACTAAATAAAATTGGGAAGCTATATATTGTGATGTGATTGTGCAAAGCGAAGTTACATTTTGAATTTTGTGGTTTGAGGGAAGCCATTCCAGAATTTATTTCACCACTTCCTATGCCAGTACTGTCCCACTTCTCAGCCAGAACTCTTTCCCTCCTCTAAATAGGTAGAAAAATGAGAAAATTTAGCATCAAATAACAGAACCAAGATAAAAGTAAGGAATCCTGCCTGATCCTTGTTTTATGTCTACTCTAGCCCTTGTAGTTTACTTCCTGGTTGAAAATATATTAGAGGACCTTGTTGAAATAAAATTCTCATTTTGTGATTATATTAGGGAAGCAGATTCTGGGACATTCAGTGAAATTATCTCTAGCACAGGAGTTACGAATTTTTCCGGAAATGAATTGCTTTCTAGACGTGCTCTGAGTTTTCAGCCTTAATGGCCCTGGTCATTGCATTTATTTACTTTTGTTTACTCGTATTTTGTATCATGTTGTAGTTCCCGAAAGTGCTAAAAAATCATCATGTATTTAAAACCAACCAACCAACCAGAAAACCCCCCTCATCCTGGGGCTGTGTGAAGAAGAATGAAGCTCTCATTTCCCAGTACCCAATCATCAGCTTGAGCTGGCCTCTCCTAGGAACAGAATTTATTGAAGCAATTTATCCTGGCTAAATGTGATATAAATCTGTGTACATGTATGCATGTACAGGCTCTGTTCCATTACAGCAGTGCTGTAGCATCAGTTTCCTTCCTAGTTAGACCGTGTTTCTATCACACTGAAAGATGACCAAGAAATCCCTTCTATTTTATGGGGCACCCCACAATTTTAAACACTGATTAGTTGTGGAATTACTGATTGGATACTAGAAATACTGGTTTCTAACCCCAGAGTGAGTCCTAAGAGAGTAGGAGAGATGTTACCTAGCTACCCTCTGCGTTTTAAGCATGGTTTTCCGATTACCAGATTCAGTCTAGCACATTAACATTTTATTTCAATGCGAGCCTGACAGATTGTCCTAACATTTCAGTTTATTTCCAAGATAAAAATTTGAAATTTGGTTACAGTTCTGAAGTCATTTGCAGGCATATTCAAATTGTAGTTCCTCTCTCATCTTCCCTTGTTCATATTCTTTTGTATACCTTTTCTTTTATGGAAGGATGTTTGAAAATATCCTTTAGGAGTTTATAAGACTACTTTTACCCCCCACTTCATTTTTCTCTTCCACCTTCCAAAATACTGTTTATCTTTTAGGAATTGTTTTTACTATGATTTGCATTTCTAATCTTTATCCATCTCCACTTCTATTTTTATTCCTAGTTGGAATATGAGAAATTTCTCCCACACATTCAGATTGGAATTACTGTTCTTCAACAAAGAATTTCAATAAACACTTTGAGAGTTTAGCTTCAATAATTTAAAAACCAGTATAAACCCTGTTAAAGTCTTCAGAGGAATAGAAGGGATAGATGGTGATGCCTTTTAGTGCCATTTCTTTTATCCCCTGCAGCAGCACACATCTGTTGGCTGCAACAGAGCAGCCCAAGAACACTGGTCGAGAGCAGCACAAACAGCCGGAACATATTCTCCCAGTAAACCCCCAAAGAGTCGACATTTGTTTTATTGCTGCTTTTAAAAACCTAGCCGTAAATAGAATCAGAGGGGGGAAGGGCATCGATATTTCTCCATTTGCCACAGACGATTGGTGGGGGGAGGAGGAGGCTCCTGGTTTTTATTTTTATTTTTTTATTAATGAAAACCATTTCCCATGTATCCCAATAGGATGGGTGCTTTGTTTTCTTTGGCAATAATATGGGATAAACAGCCCTTGCCAATAGTCTCATAGTTTATACACCAGGGAGCCAGATTATGGCCCTGTAAAATGGAGCACCCCTCCTATAATCCCTTAATTAATTAAATGACAAATTTTGGTCTTCTCTAGTTCAGAAATATGGCTTCCGCATCGAGCGTTCAGTGAATTTATTGACATAAGGAACTGCACTAGTTGTAATTCAGCAGGTTGGAGGAGTGTGTTATATACTGTAGTAGAAAGAGGGAAAATCTAGCAAAGGTTTGAAACTCCTTGACTATTTAGATCTCAATCTTTCTAATTAAAAGTTTCAATTGAGACACAGTAGATCATATGCCACCTGTCTAATGGGTCTCCCCAAAGTAGCCTGTGTTTACAACTTTGATAGATGCATTTGTGGAACACCTGTTTCTGGGGTTGATATTTTTGAAGCACTTTTTTTTTTGCTCCAGCATATTTAACATAACTTTTTCCCCCACCTCCCCCTCCTCAGCTCCGCTTTGCTATATGAAATATGGGAGACGACAGACCGTTTGTGTGCAATGCCCCGGGCTGTGGACAGGTACGTTTACAATATACTTTATTGTGAATGTCTCGTTGTGAATCAAAGTGGCTGTTTTATCACTAAGGCAAAGAGTTTAAAGCCGGTATTTTACGTGATCACTGGAGGTAATAAGATCAGAGGATTTGCAGTGTGTAAATCCAAGTTATGAGGAAGTGTAGGCACTCTACTGTAATGAAATCTGCCTTGCTGTCTTCCATATTGTTATTCTACTGGTGTTTGTTTCCCACCACACAGTGTGGAAGAATACATGTTGCTCTCTCCTCTTTTCTAAAGCTGTCCATCTAAATACAAAGCAGGTTTAGAAATGTTTTCTCTTCATGCCAGGCGCGGTGGCTCACGCCTGTAATCCCAGCACTTTGGGAGGCCGAGATGGGCAGATCACCTGAGGTCAGGAGTTTGAGACCAGCCTGACTAAAACCCCATCTCTACGAAAAATACAAAATTAGCTGGGTGTGATGGTGCATGCCTGTAATCCCAGCCACTCAGGAGGCTGAGGCAGAAGATGGCTTGAGCCCGAGAGACGGAGGTTCTGGTGAGCCAAAATTGTGCCACTGTACTCCAGCCTGGGTGACAAGAGTGAAACTCAAAAAAAAAAAAAAAAAAAAAAGGTTTTCTCTTCAACCTACATGGATATAAAAGTCTGCTTAACATATTTGGAGAGGCAGCTGATAATATACCCACTCATTGTGAACCCCAATCTGCCAGAATCTATTTGGATTTTTTTAAATAAGGAAAAAAAAACGTTTCTTTTGACTGTTGATCCAGGAAATCATTGTTAGCAGCTACGGCAGATATCTATCTAGAAAAGACAAATCCAATATAGAACTTGAGATCTCACAGCATTATATAAACATTTTCTCTAATGCCATAAATGCATTGTTCTGTATGTCAGCTCTCACGTAATTATATTCATATGTGTAGATTGTATGTTATTTTTCATCATATGCTTTTTTAATAAAGTACTTTTGTTGAAATTGCCTTTTTTTTCATTTTGCATCTTCTTAACTCTTCTTCCTAGACCTTCCCCTATTGCCATGTTCCACAAAGTATGAAGAAAGGAATACAAAGGAAGTTTTATTTGCCTTCATTAATTCGCTTTATAGAACTCAAAGGGTTGAATTTCTGTTCACTTAGGAATATGTCATGTGACTGTCCACTGACACTTACTGGTGGTATGTGAGATTACAGAGTAATTATATTAAACATTGTAAATATGGACAAAAAGAAGAGCTTAACTTCAGAGATTCCTATAAATTTGAGAGGTAGATAAAATGGGGGTGGTGACAAGGAATGAACAGAAGGAAGATTCCAAATTCCAGTAAATGCTAAAATTTTCAAAAAAGACCAACAAAGGCATTGTATTCTGCAGTATTTGGCATCCTAGGGTGTATTTCCTTTCATGTCAAAGTTTTCAACTTTATTATTTACTACATGTTTCCCCATGTGATTTCTTTTTTTTTTTTTTGAGACGGAGTCTGGCTCTGTCGCCCAGGCTGGAGTGTAGTGGCCGGACCTCAGCTCACTGCAAGCTCCGCCTCCCGGGTTTACGCCATTCTCCTGTCTCAGCCTCCCGAGTAGCTGGGACTACAAGCGCCCACCACCTCGCCCGGCTAGTTTTTTATATTTTTTTAGTAGAGACGGGGTTTCACCGGGTTAGCCAGGATGGTCTCGATCTCCTGACCTTGTGATCCGCCCGTCTCGGCCTCCCAAAGTGCTGGGATTACAGGCTTGAGCCACCGCGCCCGGCCTGATTTCTTTAATATATATATCCATTTATATATGGATGTATATAAATATTTGAAGTAAAAGCCAGTTGGGAAAATAGAATACATTTGTTTCACTTTTCAGACAGCTTTATTGAAATACATTTCTAAAAATGATCTCTCCTAGGCTGGTGTGGCTCATTCCTGTAATCCCAGCACTTTCAGAGTCCAAGGCAGGGTGATCGTTTCAGCTCAGGAGTTTGAGACCAGCCTGAACAATATAGCGAGACCCTGTCTCTACAAAAAAAAAATAAAAATAAAAATTAGCCAGCATGGTGGCACACGCCTGTAATCCCAACTACTCGGGAGGCTGATGCAGGAGGATCACTTGAGTCCAGGTGTTTGAGGCTACAGTGGGCCATGATCATGCCACTGCACTCCAGCCTGGGCAGCAGAGCGAGACACTGTCTCAAAATAAATAAATTAAAAAATGATCTCTCCAAACTTTTACATGTGAATTAGATAATACTATTTACTATGATGCTATGACCAATACCTCATCCCTTTTTTTTTTTTTGAGACGGAGTCTCGCTCTGTCACCCAGGCTGGAGTGCAGTGGGGTGATCTCGGCTTACTGCAAGCTCCGCCTCCCGGGTTCACGCCATTCTCCTGCCTCAGCCTCCTAAGTAGCTAGGACTACAGGCGCCCGCCGCCACGCCCAGCTAATTTTTTGCATTTTTAGTAGAGACGGGGTTTCACCATGTTAGCCAGGATGGTCTCGATCTCCTGACCTCATGATCCACCTGCCTCGGCCTCCCAAAGTGCTGGGATTATGGGCGTGAGCCACCGTGCCCGGCCCTCATCCCTTTTTTACTTCTTGCTTTTAGTTGAAAATAGGCATTTTGGTGAAAAGATTTATTTTCTAATACTTACCATTATTTTTCTTCACTTATTGTTTAAGTTACTCCTGAACTCCTCTTATATGTTATATGCTTAAACCACCCAGACAAGGACTTCACAAAGAAGTAAAAATAGATGATAAAAATAAGGAATATGGCCGGGCGCGGTGGCTCAAGCCTGTAATCCCAGCACTTTGGGAGGCCGAGACGGGCGGATCACGAGGTCAGGAGATCGTAGACCACCCTGGCTAACACGGTGAAACCCCGTCTCTACTAAAATACAAAAAACTAGCCGGGCGAGGTGGCGGCGCCTGTAGTCCCAGCTACTCGGGAGGCTGAGGCAGGAGAATGGCGTGAACCCGGGAGGCGGAGCTTGCAGTGAGCTGAGATCTGGCCACTGCACTCCAGCCTGGGTGACAGAGCGAGACTCCGTCTCAAAAAAAAAAAAAAAAAAAAAAAAAAAAAAAAATAAGGAATATATTAGAAAAGCTTCTCTTAAGCTCTCTGAGGAAGAAAGATATAAATAACACCTCTTCAGGCTGTCTCATCAGAAAATAGTAGTATCCACTGAAATTTGTGCAATGTCACAGATTTGTGAAATTTGTTTTTGTTTTGCTGTGTTTTGGACTGGAGTTAGGAAAATATAGGGACTTTTGACTTTGGTTCCTTCTCGTAAAGTTGCGTTCCACTTACCATAAGCCATTTCCTTCCCCTACTTCTCTCTCCTGTTTCTGAATTATTTGTTGGTATTTTGGTGATTAGGATTCATTATAACCTCTGGGTTAGGTTCTAAAAGCTTTTTCCCCTCAGTAGGAAGGTAAGTGTGGAACATTGCTACCTTTTTCTTTTGGATTCAAGATACTGATTTCATTGAAAAAGGACACAAAGGTACAACCTAAGGCTTTGAAGGTAGCATGATTCATCCCTTTACCTCCTTTGCATATCAAAACTTTGTGGTCAGGTGAGATTATAGTTCTTCAGTTATATTTAGTCTCTTCCAAGTTTCTCCGACTATCTGGTAATAAATAACTCTAGATTGGAATCTCTACAAGATTTACTGTGATTGCTTTATGTTATATGAAATAGTGAAAATCTGGCAGACAAGATAAATTTGGTAAAGTGAACTACCCTTGGCCTGTCATCCAACTCCTTAATATCCCTTGAGAATGGTTTCATTCTGGAGCCACCTTGAGCCTTTCAAGCTATTTATAATCCATTTGTCATAGATTCAATTTCTTTCTTCCAGAAATGGTATAATAACAAAAAGGCTATGTAAATCCCAGAATGAGTAATAAGAACCATGATAATTTTTGCAAGACATGGTTTAGAACCTGCTACCATAGGCCGGGCGCGGTGGCTCAAGCCTGTAATCCCAGCACTTTGGGAGGCCGAGACGGGCGGATCACGAGGTCAGGAGATCGAGACCATCCTGGCTAACACAGTGAAACCCCGTCTCTACTAAAAATACAAAAACTAGCCGGGCGAGGTGGCGGGCGCCTGTAGTCCCAGCTACTCGGGAGGCTGAGGCAGGAGAATGGCGTAAACCCGGGAGGCGGAGCTTGCAGTGAGCTGAGATCCGGCCACTGCACTCCAGTC
>NW_016814460.1:1283526-1294155 GCF_001698545.2 Rhinopithecus bieti
AAAAAAAAAACAAAAAAAAAAAAAAAAAAAAAAAAAAAACCTGCTACCATAGAAGTCTCAAAAAGCAGTGGCTTCTACCGGGTAGAGGAAGTAGGAATGAAAACAGTTATAACTCAGGATACTATTTCTTGTTTTCTATTTTTTATTCATTATTTTTTTTTTTGATACAGAGCCTTGCTCTATCGCCCAGACTGGAGTGCCGTGTCGCGATCTCGGCTCACTGCAAGCTCCGCCTCCTGGATTCACGCCATTCTTCTGCATCAGCCTCCCGAGTAGCTGGGACTACAGGCTCCCGCCACCATGCCCGGCTAATTTTTTGTATTTTTAGTAGAGACAGGGTTCCACCGTGTTAGCCAGGATGGTCTCGGTCTCTTGACCTCCTGATCTGCCCACCTGAGCCTCTCAAAGTGCTAGGATTACAGGTGTGAGCCACCACGCCCAGCCACTATTTCTTAAAAAACAAACAAAACTATAGGAACCTTACATTATGTCAATATCTGCTCCTTCACCAGACTTTACCCTGTGCATTCCTAAACTCAGAAATTGTCCTGTGCCTTAATATTAAGGGAAGGTGAAAGGAAAATTCACCTAAAATAGACTAGTGGATTATGCTCTCCACTATATAATCAAAACCACTAGGCTTTCAATGGATACGTAAACATGTTTTGGTTGCTAGGTCTTTAATGGCTGTTATTTTTGGATTCTGTTCATGATCCACTTCCCAACAGTAAGTCTGATGTGACACAGCTGAGTTCTAAATATGCTGCATGTACTTAAAAAAAAAAACGCTGCTGAAGATTGTGCTGTCTGCATTCTTATCAGAAAAGACAGGTGATAGGGTTTTTTAGCCCTGTTATTTCTATTCTCTTGTTGAGTTTTTTTTGTTTCTCCTGAGGCCTCATCAACCTCATGAAGAGGAACTCAGGGAAAGCAATATCCCTGCTAATGCCTCTCTGTGGAATGTGGTAGCAGGAGTAGTTAATAGAGCTGCCTCCTGAGAATGGGGTTAGTGTTGTTAAGGCAACAATGCCCCAGATACCCTCTTGGCAGAGGACTGGTTGAATTTGAGTTGTGTGGGTTTTTGAAATGTTTATAAGATAGCATCTATTTAAAGACATTGTGACTATAAAACAGCTTCGTGTTGTTAAAATAATAGAAATATAGTTTGGTACTGAATATATTAATAGGAAGTCTTATAAGTTTTTAATACTTTTGGAGGACACTTTTACTGGAATATGGATTATAAAGTTGTTCCATTGTATGTGGAAGCAGGAATAAATACCATGTCTCTGTCAGTAATCTTGAATTTTAGATGTTATTTCATGCGTATGCAGTTAGATAACTTACCTTTTGGATGTTTTTGCCCAGTTTTTTATTACTGGGATCAACAAATTCCATATTCCTATGCCTCCCTCTCAGGCATATGACACAGGTTTGCAGTATAAATTATGCAGATTTAAGTAGTCTTTCTGGTTACCATAATCAAGTGTTTGAACAGAAGATGGTCATATCAGCTTATTAGAATGTCAATTTCCTTAAAAACAGGAACACATTTCCTCTGAGGAGATACTACTCATGGAGAGTTAGTATCATCCTGTTCTTAGCCAGTGAGAAAGGTTTCTGTCATATCTATTCTGTATCACTTCTGTCCTTTTTTTGTTTTGTTTTGTTTTTCTGAGACGAAGTTTTGCTCTTATCGCCCAGGCTGGAGTACAGTGGTGTGATCTCGGCTCACTGCAACCTCCACCTCCTGGGTTCAAGTGATTCACCTGCCTTAGCCTCCCAAGTAGCTGGGATTACAGGTGCCCACTAACTCTCCCAGCTAATTTTTTTGTATTTTTAGTAGAGGCAGAGTTTCGCCTTGTTGGTCAGGCTGGTCTCAAACTCCTGACCGGAGGTGATCTACCCCTCTTGGTCTCCCAAAGTGCTGGGATTTCAGTCATGAGCCACCACACCCGGCCCACCTTTGTCCTTTTAAGGAAAAAAAATCCTTTGATTATTTATCTGTCCAGTGTGACCCTGAGGGGCTATTACGCTTTTTTTGCCTGAAGAGATCTACTATCAGATCTTCTTCTCTTCTCCCAGAGGACATTTAGGTACAGGTTGAAATTATCTTCATATCTTTCTGACTGAGATACAAAACATATAACTAACTCATAGACCTCTGGGGCCTGCTTTTCCTTTCTAAGGCCAAGAATAGTGATGGAGCCCTAGTTGTGATGGGATTGAGGGCAGCTTCTTGTACCTCCTTATCTTGTCATATAATAGGAATAATGTTTATGGTGTTGTAGTCCTGGCTTCACTTGGCATTTAACCAACCTCCAAAGCTGTTTATTGCTTCGTATCCTCTGCCTCCATGAACATTATCCCTTAAATCTCTATTGCTCTGTAATATATGAGGCAACAAATAGCTCCTATGATTGGTTAAATGCTGGCATGCTGCAAAGGTATATGTTTTATTGCCTATATAACACAAATCTATAGAGATTATTCCTGTTATCCCAGCCCTCCCATTAAATGGGCCATACTGGTACTGTGGGACTCTGGATCTTTAATTCTGTCCCTTTGGCAAGTTGCCCTATTATCTGGCATAAGCACAAAAGAAAAGCAGGAAAGAATGAGTTGGTGGTGATTACTAATTCTTTATGTTAGGGAAGCATCTTGAATTGGAGAATTACAAGGGGAAGCAATGGCTCTGGTAGGTAAATGCCATTTGTGGTAGTATATGCTATGTTTACATGTTTCGACAGGTGAAGGCAATTTCAGGCAAACAAATAAGCCTTTTTTCCCTACCGTCTGCCAAGAGTTTTTGAAAATTCTAATTTTTATTTAATAATTCATATTTCATTCAATAATTCATCTAGTTCCCATCTGGTAAGAGTGCCTGCATGCTGTCAGGCAGCTGAAAATACATGGCATTATACACAAATTAGGCCAAATGCTAACCTTATTTTTTGTAATATGTTGACTTTGCAATAACTTTCAGTTCACTCTCTGGATGCTGCACTAACCTTTGGTGGAAGTAGGCCACTCTTATGTATCATATAGACAAAATTGGGACTGGGATTTTTTTTTTTTTTTTTTTTGAGACAGAGTCTCATTCTGTCATCCAAGCTGAAGTGCAGTGGTGCGATCTTGGCTCACTGTAGCCTCCGCCTCCCGGGTTCAAGTGATTCTCCTGCCTCAGTCTCCCCAGTAGCTGGGACTACAAGCGCCTGCCTCAGTCTCCCCAGTAGCTGGGACTACAAGCGCCCACCACCATACATGACTAATTTTTGTATTTTTTAGTAGAAATGGGGTGTCGTCATGTTGACCAGGCTGGTCTCGAACTCCTGACCTCAGGTGATCTGCCCGCCTCGGCCTCCCAAAGTGCTGGGATTACAGGCGTGAGCCACCGCACTTGGCCTGGGACTGGAATTTTTAAAATGTAGAGATGTTAAGAGCAGGAATTAAACTCAAGTTTTGTTTTGTTTTTTTTTTTGTTGTTGTTGTTGTTGTTGTTGTTTTTTGAGACAGAGTCTTGCTCTGTCGCCCAGGCTGGGGTGCAGTGGCCAGATCTTAGCTCACTGCGAGCTCCGCCTCCTGGGTTTACACCATTCTCCTGCCTCAGCCTCCTGAGTAGCTGGGACTACAGGTGCCCGCCACCTCACCCGGCTAGTTTTTTGTATTTTTTAGTAGAGACGGGGTTTCACCGTGTTAGCCAGGATGGTCTCGATCTCCTGACCTCGTGGTCTGCCCGTCTCGGCCTCCCAAAGTGCTGGGATTACAGGCTTGAGCCACCACGCCCGGCCAAACTCAAGTTTTTTAATGTCGGATCTGATACTCTTGATACTTGCCCTTAGAAACATGTAGTTGGTTATTTTTGTTTTTCATGTTATATCTAAACAAATATATGTATGTTGCTAGAGCACAGTAGATTAAAAGCATCCTTGCTCTGATCTGCCCCTCCCAAAAAAGGCTGCATGAATCTAATTGGTACTACATCCAGGAAATTAGGGTGACATTTTTCAGTTATTCACTCTTGTTTTCCTTAGATATAACTTAATATTTGAAACGGGAACCCAGAAACTGTTTTCAGAGCATTCCTGTTAGAAAAAAAATAAAATCTGTCTTTCCATCTCAGCTCTTCCTAAGTTAAAAGGCGTCTTTCCTACTCCCTTCTTTTGCAAACTGCTGAGTTTACAAAGTGCCTTCTAAATCTTAAAGTCTGTCTTTCATATATCCTTCTTTTGCCACTCTGGCAAAACTACATGTAGCATATAGCTAGGTTGTTGACTTCCAAGATACTGTCATTATATAGAATTCTTCATTTTTTTATCAAATAGTCTTCCAGCGAATGCAGCAGGTTAAAAAGCAGCCGGCGTACTCCCTCTCTCTGGTTAGCCTATTTCTTTAATGCAGATTGACTTGCTCAGCAGTCACATTCTGTCTGCAGCCCTTGTTAGGGCCTCTCTGTATGTGGATTCATAACACATCTGTGTGTACATCTACAGTGCTGTATAAATAATAATAAGTAATCACCAGATGGCCTATAACTGCTCCTCTGGATCCTCTGGGTCTCTTGAAGCTGTTAGTAAAGTCGTCTGGCATTTTGCTGGGGAAAACTTGTCGTAGATTTATTTCTAAAAAAATTCAAACTCACAACTGGGTGTTTAGGACTAGATATTGCTGTCTGTGTTGTAAATATTTAACAGGCTTTGTACAATGACAAGTACGAAGCGCCATTACTAACCACATACAGTGGCTGTGGAGCTCTTCTTCCCTCCTGGCCATTTAGAAAGGAAAAGAAATGCCAATAAATTGTACATTATGAACAAGGTACAAGAGATGCTCTCTGGAAGATTTTTTCTGAAGAGAAAAAGAATTTCAACATTCTGCTCAGAGTCATGACTGGGCAAACTTAAGCTTTTTAACTATGTGCCAGTGACTTAAACACAATGCCACTTTTATTTTTTTTTTAGAGATAGGGTCTTGTTCTGTCATCCAGGCTGGAATACAGTGGTGCAATCATAACTCACTGAAGCCTCAAACTCCTGGGCTCAGGCAGTCCTCCTGCTTCAGCCTCCTGAGTAGCTGGGACTACAGGTGCACACCACCATGCTTGGCTAATTTTGTGTTTTTATTTTTAGAGACAGTGTCTTGCTGTGCTGCCCAGGCTGGTCTCGAACTCCCAGCCTAAAGCAGTCCTCTCACCTGAGGCTCCCAAGTGCTTGGGATTACAGTCATTAGCAACCGCACCTGGCACAAAGTCCCTTTTAAAGTGGACGTTGTAATATTTTAAGAAAAGCCCCATGCCCTGGAGTTTAGTCATACTGAGATTTTGATCTTAATAGAGTCTTTATAACCAAATGATAAATCTTTCTGAAAGAGTTACAGTGCAAGTTGACATTTGGTTAAATGTCAGGCCTTTGGTTATGTCTAAAAACACATAAAGTATAGTGTTTGCCAATATTATTTATAAAACAAAACATCTTTATTTTGTCCTCTTTCCATTAATTTTGTGAAAAGGTTATGTATTTTGTTTGGGGAAAATGTTATTCTGATTTTCTGCTTATAATTTTCTGTGCTGTTTTGCTATTACTAATCCCTTTGCTTCAGTACCTATTGTACTAGTGTACTTAGTACACTAGTACATGTTTTTTAAAATCACAATAGAACTCATCACCCCTAAATTTGAGGGTTTTTTTCTTTGTTTGCTTATCATAAGATAACACATATTTTAAACAGAAATTGGGTATCTTAACTGTCAAGCCTAGTTTTCTTTTGTCTGTTGGGGGTTGAATCTATTTAACCACAGAGAGCTTGTCCTTTAAATCATAGTACATGGATGTTACTTTTGAGGTAGAATGCGTAGAATGGTTTTCTGTTTCAAAATCTCATCTCGCAGAATTGACATACAAATTGTGAAGAAGAAATAGTTTTAATAGTTTATTGTGGGGAGATGTTGCTTTTTAAAGTTTTGTGTCACAAAATTATCATGTTAAGGGTAGGATTTCAAGAAGGAAAGCATCATGGAGAAAAGATGGAAGCTTTGAGGTTTATCTCTTTGTAACAGTGCCTTTGTGTTTTTACTTCGAAATTTCTTTGTGCAGTGAAATATGCTACCTTTGTATTTGTGCTTTGGTAAGAATGTGGACTGTTTGCAATTGTCATGTGAAAGTACAAAGAGAATGAGAATGAATTTTGTGAAATTAGCTCATTCCCAGTCTGGCACACCATGTGCCCTGTGTGACTGCTGATTCTGCTGGCAGATTGAAGTGCCGAACCAACTTCTGCTCTAACTACTAAAATTGCCAGCCATCATTCCAAGCTTTTAAATCTTGTTGTTCACATCCGTGATGTCAGATTTTGAGCAAACATAGCTCTGTCTTTAAATCCCAGTGGAATTTGCAATTCCCTGGATTGAAAGGAAAGAGTTCTTCCTTTTTGCCTTTGAAAAACTTGAGTGGCTGTGCAGGGAAAGTCAGCAGAATAAATCTGCAGCCTTGCCGTATCCTTTGACTCATTGTAGAAAGCTGAGTGCTCTGTTCGACATTCAGCAGATTGGCTGTCAGAGTTGCACTGCTGCTTATCAAAGACATGGTCTCTCAAAGAGCCATTTATGTTATTCCAGAGAGAATCATCCTGTGGCAAAAGGAACACCTCCTTTCTCCTCCCAAGGGTCAGATCTTCTTTTGCTACTGGGCAATTATCCCTTGCTTTTCCTGAAAAATAGCTCAATCCACTATAAAGATTGGCACCAGCACAGGTTGCTGACTTGGTTACAATGACAAGCTCTGATTCCTTAGCCACAGGGAGAGGCATCAGGGTGATACTCGTAAGTATGCCAGAGGCTTAATGGTGGTGATTTTTCTGCTGAGAAACTCAGTGTCCCTTATAAGTGTCTTGGCTTCTGTTCTTTTCTCTGAGGGAAATAAATTTGTTTTAGTTGTTTGCACACCAGTCACTATAAAATGCCACTATGAGGTTATCTTTCTTTCCTTCACTTCCTCAAGCTTCTTTCCTGTCTTTAGTTACTGTCCTTTAGTTACTGTTTGAGATCAAGCCCTATAGTCTAATTTTTTACATTTTTATGTCGTTTTTATACAGCTTATCTTGGCTCTTATTAGCCTGTGTACCTGGTGGGGATTATTCACCAGTGTTTCCTCTATTTAAAAAAATGAATAGATTTTATTTTTTAGAGCAGTGGTAAGCATATAGAAAAATTGAGTGGAGAGTACAGAGAGTTCCCATATACCTCCTCACTCCACCCCCTACTCACAATTTCCTTTATTGTTAACATCTTGCATGCGTGTGCTATATTTGTTAGAATTGTTGAACCAAACATTAATACATTATTATTAACTGAAGGCCATAGTTTTCATTAGTGTTCACTGCCTATACATTCTGTGGGGTTTCACAAAAGTATAATAATATGTGTCTGCTATAACAATACCATATGGAATAGTCTCACTGCCATAAAAATCTCTCGTGCTCCACCTATTCATCCCACCCTCCTGAACCTCCGGTAACCACTGATCTTTTTACTGTCTCATAGTTTCACTTTTTCTAGAATGTTGTGTAGTAGGAATCATATAGCCCTCTAATTTTTTAAAGTTGTGAGTAGAATAAGCATGTGATTGGAAATTGTTGGAAAAAAGGGGGAGGGAAAGACGTGGGAGGCTCCACAGCTCCAAGTTCTATCTAAAACTCCAAGCATTTATCCAGGGAGATTTAGGTGGCCAACCTTTCTTCTTCTTTGCTGGGAGTCTCTCTGATGTTATAGGAATTAGCTTGCCTAGTGACAGTTTTATTAGTTCTAGGTGTTAGGAGCAAGGACAAGATGAACACTGAATGGGCTGTATCTGGGGAATCAAGGTATTAGGGTTGAGCAAAAGCAAAAGGAAGTAGAGCATTTCATCTCTTTTCCATTGAATAGGTTGAGGACAATAAAGTCTCATTCTCTTTCTTCTTCCCATGGGCAGTCATATATGATTAAAGAAGATTAGTGCAAAGATTCCTCATCCAGAAATAAACTCTTGTACTTCTATACTAATTAAAGATTCATATAAATTACTAAGTACTTGCAAAACTATGGAGAACTCTATGGGGGCTGTCATTCACACTTTAGTATGAATTGGTTTAATGACAACTGTGATATTGGCTACATAAAGAAATGAACGTTTTTATTTGGGGTTAGGGGATCACAGATGTGGACTGGCTTAGGTAAAATGGTCCCTGAGCAAAGGAGATATTGATGTTTATGAGGATATGCAAGATAAGCAGATTTACTTTTGCATTTTATTTTGGGCTGTCTCAGCTTCTTTTGCTAGAAGCTCATACCTGTAATCCCAGCACCTTGGGAGGCCAAGGCAGGAGGATTGCTTAAAGCCAGGGGTTTGAGATCAGCTTGGGCAACAAAGCAAGACCCTGAATCTACCAAAAAATAAAAATAAAAAAAGAAGCTACTTGAGGAGTGTAAATGTTAAGAATAGCCCAAATAAACACTGGAACCAACTTAATTTAGAAAGAAAGAACCATTTCCTCCTTTTGCTACTCTGGAAAATTTAGATTGATAAAATATGGGGGAAGGGAAATACTGATTTCTTTAGTTCTAGGACTCATGGTTCCTGTCTGCTTAGAATTCTAGCTTGTTGGTAGGGAGTAGGATCTTTTTCATAGAGATATTGTCTCTTTATCCTCTCGATTTGACTAAATATGAGAATCTCCCAGTCTTGGGTCAGTACTACTTTCCTAACCTGTCAGACTGAACTGACTCTGTGGTAAAGTGAACATTAGCCTAGGGAAAGTTCTTAGCATGATTGTCAGGGTTACCATCAATTAGTGCATACTAACAGGTCATGTATGCATACATGCATATACAATTTAGAGGAAGTATGTTTATATGAGGTACAGGAAAATGATCTTTCCATCCAGAAAGCATACAGGGAAGGGAGAGAATAAAATACAATGAAAATTGTTTGATTCTATTGATATAACAGAAGCAACAGCAACAATAATTATAGCTCACTGAGTTTTTATCATGTACTGTGCCAAAGTACTTTACAGGGATATTTTATTTAATCCTAGCAACCTCTGAGGGAGAATTACCAATGAGAAAACTAAGGCTCAGAGAACTAACTTGTACAGGGTTACTCAGTATTTTGTGATGGAGTTGTAACACAAACCCAGATGATTAGACTCCAGACCAGCACTCTTAACCACTCTGCTAAATTGCTTCCTTGTTATTTTCCATACGCACATCAGTATCCACATCTAGCCTAGAAGAAAATGAGTAAGTAGTGTTTTTTGGTAAATGGTCCAAATCAGTCAGCTAAGTCTTTTGTATAGTTTATTACTGATCTATATATCTAGCTGCCATACCAGAGAGAGCTAAATCTGTAGCTGAGCTCTGTCTGAGGGGAAAAAAAGGTGTAAATTCTTATGAAAATGAAGAAATCTTTCTGCAACTGCCTCAGCCTTAATCTACAATGTTTTTTATCTGCCTGGTAATGATGCTGAAATGTGTCTACACTCTGAGGTAAACCACCATCATTTTGCAGCAAGGACGTGATTCTAAAGAGGAAAGAAAATTAATTTTTGACCAACCAGAAACGTAGACAGAACTAGAAAACTGGGACCTAAAATCATGGCTTCAGCATCCTCTACTAATAGGCCCAGAGAAGCATTGTGGGTGTCATCTTTGTGCATTCTAGGCTAGGTTACTTCCTGATCCATATTTTCTTCTTTCTCGCCTAAAGTTTTATGCCCATAAGCTCCCACATACAAAGGATGGGTATTTTGTTCTGGTGGCTGCCATACTTATTGGTAAGAGGAAATATGACTAAGGTGGAATTAGGGTATGATTACGACAGCACTATAGTGAGATGTATAATCTGCTCAGTGATTGCTAACTTGCTTATTCTCTGACATTTTTGGCATATGGCTACATAGAGGATCTTGCCTGTTGAATAATACAATTCTCCACTCAGGTCTCACATCCTGTCTTTATTTGACTTCATAGCACCTCTACACATCTGCTTTTTCCTTTTCCCTTAGAAACTGTGTTGTGTTAATGCAATGGAGATTTCATTTATCATCGCAAGTGAAAATATCTAGCTATGTAGAGTCACGGAAATATTTATGTGAAATAATTTAAGTGATAAAAATATGTAGCAGTGGCCAGGCGCGGGTGGCTCACACCTGATATCCCAGCACTTTGGGAGGCCGAGACGGGCGGATCACCTGAGGTCAGGAGTTGGAGACCAGCCTGGCCAACATGGTGAAACCTGTCTCTACTAAAACTACAAAAATTAGCTGGTGGTGGTGGCAGTCGCCTGTAATCTTAGTTACTTGGAAGGCTGAGGCAGGAGAATCACTTGAACCTGGGAGGCGGAGGTTGCAGTGAGCTTAGATCGTGCCATTGCACTCCAGCCTGGGTGACAGAGCAAGACTTCGTGTCCAAACGAAAAAAACAAATACATATATATATGTAGAAGTATACATAGAGGATCAAAAGCGACCAGAGCATCTAATAGTTGATATTTACAGTAAAGGGATTCTTTGTATATATTGTCTGAATGTCTTTATCTTTCACTGGAAAGTTGCTTAAAACATACATTTTCCTTTTTTTTTTTTTTTTTTTTTTTT
>NW_016814460.1:1294410-1331565 GCF_001698545.2 Rhinopithecus bieti
TTTTTTTTTCTGGAAATTTGTTTAAAACATAAATTTTTTTTTTTTTTTTTTTTTTTTTTTGATCGCTCTATCACTCAGGCTGGAGTGCAGTGGTCCAATCTCAGCTCACTCACTGCAACCCCTGCCTCCCACTTTCAGGCAAGTGTCATGCCTCAGCCTCCCAAGTAGCTGAGACTACAGGTGTGAACCAGCTAGTTTTAGTATTTTTTTGGTAGAGGTGGGGTTTCACCATATTAGCCAGGCTGGTCTCGAATACCTGACTTCAAGTGATCCGCCCACCTCAGCCTCTGAAAGTGCTGGGATTATAAGCGCGTGCCACATTTTCCTTTTTTTCTTTTGAGATGGAGTCTCCCTCTGTCGCCCACGCTGGACCGTAGTGGCGCAAACTCGGCTCACTGCAACCTCCACTTCCCAGGTTCAAGGGATTCTCTTGCCTCAGCCTCCCAAGTAGCTGGGACTACAGATGTGCACCACCACACCCAGCTCATTTTTGTATTTTCAGTAGAGACCGGGTTTCACTATGTTGGCCAGGCTGGTCTCAAACTCTTGACCTCAAGTGATCCGCCTGCCTCAGCCTCCCAAAGTGCTGGGATTAGAGGCATGAGCCACCACACCCAGCACATTTTCCTTCTTGATTCTGATAATGATTCATTGTATATCTGTGAACCATGTGCAATTAACTGTGTATTCAGCTGCAGGAAATACCTGACTAGAGTCTTGTCTTTTCTACCTCTTACCACGAACCCAAGTTCTTGGCTTCAGAACTGAGAATGCCTCATTGGGTAAGGTTGTAACTGACCAAAATGATCACTCGTGGTATCCAAAGATCTCATTTGTTTATTTTGCTGGGTGCCTCTGATAGAACAGTTAGTTGCGTGTGAGCATGCATGTTGTGTGCGTGTGTGTGTGAGTGACGACAGGAGTTCCTATAAAAAAGTAAATGCAAAGAAAAAGTGGTTCAGGGCAGCAGCCTATAGAACTGAGCTAAAAGCGTGGCTCCTGGGAAGTTATCAGAGAGACAATGACAGTTTAACAGGATGGATGAAGACTACATTTTAATGCTAAGCTTTCATTACCTCCATTTTATGTCTCTGTTCTCAAGCTCACTGACAATAACAAGTCTTTCATTGGCATAGTTATTTGAATCAAGTGAAAAAAGGTGTTCAGATAGTTTTAAAGATCTCAGTTGTAGTATATACCTGGAGTTTGTATAATACCGGAATGGGTAAATAGTATTATAGATATCTGTCACTTTAGTGAACATCTTTTTTTTTACATGGTGGCAATCTATGCACATTGATTTTTAAAATTATATTATGTTCATAACTTCAGACATTTGTCATTTTACTTCAGTTTCAGGTATTTTTTAGGACTAAGGGGGAGACTAGTCTCAGGTTGTATGTATTGTGAGGGAACAATAAAAGTGGTTACTCTAAAAATTTCAAGGGTCTAGATGTCTGTGTATATTTTATAAAATATCACATTATATTCAACACTTTAGCATTCCCTCTTCAGTCTTTCCTGTTCTTTCCTTCTAGGCTTTACCTAGATAATTGCAGTAGTGGAAAGGGGAGACTTTACTTCAGCCTTCTTTCACTTTCTATGCAGTTGAAGCTATAACTAGACAGGGCCTTATGGAGGCTTGTACTTTCAGTTACGCATATTTGACTGCCCAGATGAGGGGATTGTATTCACATACATAGCAGCTCTTGGCAGAGTCATGGTTAAAGGTTTAAACTTATTGTACCTTGTTGGCTATTCCCATAGTCCTAAGGGAGGCATTTTGCTTCTCCATAGACAGTAATCGGCTTGTCAGAGTGGAGTGGCTTTTTGTTTTTCCTTTATCTAGTAGAATGCAGTGGGCTAAGCCTTTCTGGGAAGCAATTTCTTCCTCCACCGCATGAACGGAAGGTCGTGGATATTCTGTCTGAAACAAAGGGGAGGTGGTGATGGAAAGTTAGTGACTAGGGCATAATTGGATTGAAGCTTTGTCAAGGAGACAACAGTTCCTGCTTGGAAGCTGGACTTTCTGCTATGCTTTGGTTTTCTGTCTTAACATTAGAATAATGAGCAATGGATACTCCAAGATTAAAATCTTAGACTCTTTTCTGAGCACTCTATGAGAATGAATATACAATAAGCAATTCACATTTACTTAGTGGTCTTCAGTCTTTTCTTTTTTCATTTATGCTCTTCCTTTGCTTTTTTTAAATTAAGAAACTATCTTTGTTAGAGCAGTTTTAGATTCACAGCAAAACTGAGTGAAAAGTGCAGAGGATTCTCATATACCTCCTGTCCTCACACATACTAGCCTCCCCCACTATCAACATACTGAACCACAATGGTACATTTGTTACATTCAGTGAACCTACATTGACATATTATCACCCGAGTCCATACTTTATATTAGGATTCACTCTTGGTATTGCACATTCTGTAGGTTTTAACAAATATATAATGAGGCTGGGCACAGTGGCTCATGCCTGTAATCTCAACATTTTGGGAAGCCGAGGCAGGAGGATTGCTGGAGTCCAGGAGTTCAAGACCAGCCTAAGCAACATAGTGAGACCCCGTCCCTACAAAAAAATAAAAATAAAAATTAGCCAGGTGTGGTAATGTTCACCTGTAGTCCCAGCTATTCAGGAGGCTGAGGTGGGAGGATTGCTGTAGCCCGGGAGGTCAAGGCTGCAGTGAGCCATGATTGTGCTACTGCACACCAGCCTGGGCAACGGAGTGAACTCCTGTCAAATCAGTCAATCCATCAACATAAAATGACATGTATCCACCATTGTAGTGTCATACAGAATCATTTCAGTGCCCTAAATATCCTTTGTGCTCTGCCTGTTTATCCCTCACTTCCCACTGACCCCTGGCAAGCACTGATATTTTTACTGTCTCTGTAGTTTTGCCATCTTCAGAATGTCGTTTAGTTGGAATCATACAATATAAGGCCACTTCATACTAGCTTTTTTTTTTTTTGAGATGGAGTCTCGCTCTGTCGCCCGGGCTGGAGTGCAGTGGCCGGTTCTCAGCTCACTGCAAGCTCCGCCTCCCGGGTTTATGCCATTCTCCTGCCTCAGCCTCCGAGTAGCTGGGACTACAGGCGCCCGCCACCTCACCCGGCTAGTTTTTTGTATTTTTTAGTAGAGACGGGTTTTCACCATGTTAGCCAGGATGGTCTCGATCTCCTGACCTCGTGATCCGCCCGTCTCGGCCTCCCAAAGTGCTGGAATTACAGGCTTGAGCCACCGCGCCCGGCCGCTTCTTTCATTTAGTAATATGCATTTAAGTTTCCTCCTTATCTTTTCATAGCTTGATACCTTATTTCTTTGTAGTGCTGAGTAATATTCCATTGTCTGAATGTACCACAATTTATCCATTCACCTGCTGAAGGACATCTTAATTGCTTCTGAGACTTGGCAGTTATGAGTAAAGAAAGCTGGTATATAAATATCCATGTGCAGGCTTTTGTGTGGACATAAGTTTTCTGTTCATCTGGGTAAATATCAATGAGTGTGATTGCTAGATAATATGGTAATACTATGTTTATGGTAAGACTATGTTTACTTTTGTAAGAAACTGTCAAACTGTCTTCCAAAGTGGCCATATTATTTAGCATTCCCACCAAAAATGAATGAGAGTTCTTGTTGCTCCACATCCTTACCAACATTTAATGTTGTCAGTGTTTTGGATTTTGGCCACTCTAATTAAGGTGTGTAATGGATTTCGTTGTTTTAATTTGCATTTCCCTGCCGGGCATGGTGGCTCACACCTGTAATCCCTGCACTTTGGGAGGCCAAGGCAGGTGGATCACCTGAGGTCAGGAGTTTGAGATGAGCCTGGCCAATATGATGAGACCCCCGTCTGTACTAAAAATACAAAAATTAGCTGGGCGTGGTGGTGAGTGCCTGTAGTCCCAGCTACTCAGGAGGCTGAAGCCGGGAGAATCACTTGAACTCGGGAGGTGGAAGTTGCAGTGAGTCGAGATCGTGCCACTGCACTCCACTGCACTCTGGGTGACAGAGTGAGAGTCTGCCTCAGAAAATAATAACAACAGGCCGGGTGTGGTGGCTCACGCCTGTAATCCCAGCACTTTGTGAGGCCGAGACAGGCGGATCACGAGATCAGGAGATCGCGACCATCCTGGCTAACACGGTGAAACCCCGTCTCTACTAAAAATACAAAAAAAAAAAAATTAGCTGGGCGTGGTGGCAGGCACCTATAGTCCCAGCTACTCAGGAGGCTGAGGCAGGAGAATGGCATGAACCCGGGAGGCGGAACTTGCAGTGAGCCGAGATCGCGCCACTGCACTCCAGCCTGGGTGACAGAGCGAGACTCCGTCTCAAAAAAATAAAAAGATGAAAAATAATAATAATAATAATAACAGTCATTTGTATTTCCCTGATGGCATGATGTTGAGCACCTTTGCATATGCTTATTTGCCATCTGTATTTTTCTTTGGTGAAGTGTCTGACTAAAGTCTGTTGCCCATTTTTTAATCAGGTTGTTCATTTTCTTGCTGTTCAGTTTTAAGAGTTCTTTCTGTATTTTGCATAACAGTCCTTTATCAGGTGTAACTTTTACATTCTTTCCCATTCTGTAGCTTGTCTTTACATTCTCTTGACATTGTCTTTCACAGAGCAGAAGTTTCTAATTTTACCCGAGTCCAGCTTATCAATTACTTAGTTCATGGATCATGTCTTTGGTGTTGTATTTAAAAAGTCATCACCATAGTCATCTAGGTCAGTGGTCTCCCACCTTTTTGACACCAGGGACTGGTTTCCTGGAAGACATTTTTTCGTGAACTGGGGATGGAGGGGATTCAAGCACATTACATTTATTGTGTGCTTTATTTATAGTATTATTAAATTGTAACATAATAGTGAAATAATTATACAGCTCACCATAATGTAGAATCAGTGGGAGCCCTGAGCTTGTTTTCCTGCAACTAGATGGTCTCATCTGGGAGTGATGGGAGACAGTGACAGATCATCAGGCATTAGATTCTCATAAGGGATGTGCAACCTAGATCCTTCACATACACAGTTCACAGTAGGATTGGGACTCCTTTGAGAATCTAATGCTACGATTGATCTGACAGGAGGCAGAGCTCTGGCTGTAATGCAAGCGATGGGGAGTGGCTGTAAATACAGATGAAGCTTCCCTCACTTGCCCGCTGCTCACTGCCTGCTGTGTGGCCCCTGGTGTAGGTGTTCCCGTATATTATCTTCTAGAGGTTTTATAGTTTTGCATTTTACATTTAGGTCTGTGATCCATTTTAAGTTTTGTGAAGGCTATAAAGCATGTGTCTAGATTCATTTTTTTGCATGTGGTTATCCAGTTGTTCCAGCACCATTTGTTGAAAAGATTATCTTTGCTTCATTGTGTTGCCTTTGCTCCTTTGTCAAAGATCAATGACTATATTTATGTGGGTCTATTTCTGGGCCCTCTATTTATTCACATAAATATAGTAATTGATGGCCGGGCATGGTGGTTCACGCTGTAATCCCAGCGCTTTGGGAGGCCGAGGCAGGTGGATCACGAGGTCAGGAGATGGAGACCATCTGGCTAACATGGTGAAATCCCATCTCTACTAAAGATACAAAAAATTAGCTGGGCGTGGTGGCAGGTGCCTGTAGTTCTAGCTACTTGGGAGGCTGAGGCAGGAGAATGGCATGAACCCGGGAGGCGGAACTTGCAGTGAGCTGAGATCTCGCCACTGCACTCCAGCCAGGGTGACAAAGCGAGACTCTATCTCAAAAAATACATATATATAGTAATTGATGTGTCTATTCTTTTTCTGGTACCACACTGTGTTTATTACTGTAGCTTTATAGTCGATTTTTTCTTTTTTTGGCAGGGGGTGTTGGTAGAGACAGGGTCACATTATGTTCCCCAGGCTGGTCTCAAACTCCTGGTCTCAAGCGATCCTCCCACTTTGACCTTCCATAGTGCTGGGATTACAGGCATAAGGCACTATGCCCAGTCTATAGTAGGTCTTTTTTTTTTTTTTTTTTTTTTTTTTGAGACGTAGTCTCACTCTGTTGCCAGGCTGGAGTGTAGTGGTGCAATCTCGGCTCACTGCAACCTATACCTCCCGGGTTCAAGAGATCCCCCTGCCTCAGCCTCCTAAGTAGCTGGGATTGCAGGCGTGTGCCACCACGCTCAGCTATTTTTTGTGTGTGTGTATTTAGTAGAGACAGGATTTCACCATGTTGGCCACTCTTTCTTTGTTCATTCATTCATTTGACATGGTGTCACTTTGTTGCCCAGGCTGTAGTGCAGTGGTGTGATCTTAGCTCACTGTAGCCTCCAACTCTTGTGCTCAAATGATCTTCCTGCCTCAGCCTCCTGAGCACCACAACACCTGGCTAATTTTTTTTATTTTTTATAGAGACATGGTCTTGCAATGTTGCCCAGGCTGGTCTCAAACTCCCGGCTTCAAGCAGTCCTCCTGCTTTAGCCTCCCAAAGTGCTGGGATTATAGGCATGAGGCATCACCCCTGGCCTACACTAATTTTTATTATTTCTTTTCTTCTGCTTGCTTTAGATTTAATTTGCTCTTTTTTCCCCCTAGTTTTCTAAGGTGGAAGCTTAGATTATTGATTTTAGATCTTTTTCTTTTCTAGTATGTTTATTCACTGCTATCAATTTCCCACTAATCACTGTTTCTGCTGCATCCCACAAATTTTTATAAGTTGCATTTTCGTTTAGTTCAAAATACTTTTTAATTTCTCTGGAGATTTCTTTTTTGCTTCTTGTATTATTAGAAGTATATTATTTAATCTCTAAGTCTTTTCATATTTTCCAGCTATCTTTCTGTCACTGATTTCTACTTTAATTCTATTGCAGTTAGAAGGCAGACATTGTGTGATTTATTTTAAACCTGTTAAGGTGTGTTATATGGCCCAAAATGTGGTCAATCTTGGTAAATGTTCCATGTGAATTAAGAAGAATGTATAATCTGTTGTTGTTGTTGTTATTGGATGAATTAATCTATAGATGTTAATTATGTCCAGTTGATTGATGGTGGTGTTGAGTTCAACTATGTCCTTACTGATTTTCTGCCTGCTGGATATGTCCATTTCTGATTAGAGGGGTGTTAAAGTCTCCAACTGTTAATATAAGAGCAGATTCATCTATCTGTCTCTTTGCAGTTCTGTCAGTTTTTCCTTCATATATTTTGATGTTCTGTTGTTAGCTACATACACATTAATTATTTTTGGTTTTATTTTTTATCTTTTTTTTTTTTTTTTTTTGAGATGAAGTCTTGCTCTGTCGCCCAGGCTGGAGTGCAGTGGCGCAATCTTGGCTCACTGCAAGCTCCACCTCCCAGGTTCAAATGGTTCTGCCTTAGCCTCCTGAGTAGCTGGGATTATAGGCGTGTGCCACCACGCCTGGCTAATTTTTGTATTTTTGGTAGAGACAGGGTTTCACCATGTTGACAGGCTGGACTCGAACTCCTGACCTCAAGTGATCCACCCACCTCAACCTCCCAAAGTGCTGGGATTACAGGTGTGAGCCACCATGCCCGGCCTACATTAAGAATTTGTATGTCATCTTGGAGTATTGACCATTTTGTCATTATGTAATACTCGTCTTTATTCCTGATATCTTTCTTTCTAAAATTAATATAGCTACTCTCAACTTTTTTGGATTAGGGTATATCCGTCTCTATCTTTTTACTTTTTTTTTTTTTTGAGATGGAGTCTTGCTCTGTCGCCCAGGCTGGAGTGCAGTGGCCGGATCTCAGCTCACTGCAAGCTCCGCCTCCCGGGTTTACGCCATTCTCCTGCCTCAGCCTCCCGAGTAGCTGGGACTACAGGCGCCCTCCACCACACCTGGCTAATTGTTTGTATTTTTAGTAGAGACGGGGTTTCACTGTGTTAACCAGGATGGTCTAGATCTCCTGACCTTGTGATCCGCCCGCCTTGGCCTCCCAAAGTGCTGGGATTACAGGTGTGAGCCACCGCGCCCAGCCTTTTTACTTTTAATCTATATGTGTTTTTGTATTAAAGGGGGTTTCTTATATACAATATACAGTTAGGTCTTGTTTTTTGATCGACTCTAACATTGTCTCTTTTTTTTCTTTTTTTGGCAGTAATTTTGTTTTATTAGATAAAACGTTTGTGAGGCCGGGTGTGGTGGCTCACACTTGTAATTCCAGCACTTTGGGAGGCCGAGGCAGGTGGATCACCTGAGGTCAGGAGTTTGAGACCAGCCTGGCCAATATGGTGAAACCTCATCTCTACTAAAAATACAAAAATTAGCCAGGTGTGGCAGTGTGTGCCTGTAGTCTCAACTACTCAGGAGGCTGAGGCAGGAGGATCGCTTGAACCTAGGTGGTGGAGGTTGCAGTGAGCTGAAATTGTGCCACTCCAGCCTGGCCGACAAAATGAGACTCCGTCTCAAAAAAAAAAAAAAACATAAAGGGTTTGTGAGAGTAGAAGGAAATATTTAAGGTTTCCTCCTACTGTCCAAGGCTAGTTAAGTGCAAACAGAAAAAACCCCGTTTGACTGTGCTGAGGCATTGCGCATAATTTGTCATGTGCATCTCAGTGCTGACCAAAACACACATGCTGGCAGGCTTCACAAGCAAGAGAAGTGCCTCTGAGTGTTTCCTCAGGACAGGACCTTTCTATTGAAGATCCTGCAGAGGGAGAAGGTTCAGAGTTCTTGCTAAACCTGCAGACTGCTTTGTCATAATTCCCCAGGATCCAGGCACAGATAGTTCCCTAAAGACACTACCACAGAGACAGTGACTATCTCTTCCTCAAACACAATTACGCACACTCCATGGTATTTATTTTTTATTTTTTATTTTTATTTTTTTTGAGATGGAGTCTCACACTGTCGCCTAGGCTGGAGTGCAGTGGCAAGATCTCAGCTCACAACAGCCTCTGCCTCCCGGGTTCAAGCAATTCTCCTGCCTCAGCCTCCCGAGTAGCTGGGATTACAGGTGTATACCACCATGCCTGGCTAATTTTTGTATTTTTAGTAGAGACGGCGTTTCACTGTGTTGGCCAGGCTGGTCTTGAACTCCTGACCTTGTGAGCTGCCCGCCTTGGCCTCCCAAAGTGCTGGGCTTACAGGTGTGAGCCACTGTGCCCGGCCCTTTTTATTTAGATGGAGTCTTGCTCTGTCTCCCAGGCTGGAGTGCAATGGCAGCATCTCGGCTCACTGTAACCATCTGCCTCCCAGGTTCAAGCAGTTCTTGTGCCTCAGCCTCCCAAGTAGCTGGAACTACAGGCACCACCATGCCTGGCTAATTTTTTTGTATTTTTAGTAGAGACAGGGTTTCGCCATGTTGGTCAGGCTGGTCTCGAACTCCTGACCTCAGGTGATCTGCCTGCCTCAGCCTCCCAAAGTGCTGAGATTATAGGCGTGAGGCACCACGTCTGGCATCCACACTGTTTTCTTACTGAGAAACCACCAGATGCCTTCGTAAGCTCCCATGCTTGGCTGCAGATCCCAACACACAGCATGGGCAGAAGCCAACAGCAACCTCCAGCCGCAGAGATCCCAGTGTGCTTGGAGTTGGAGAGGGCTGATTCGAATCCCAGATTTTTTTTTTTTTTTTTTTTTTTTTTGAGACCGTATCTCACTTTGTCATGTAGGCTGGGGTGCAGTGGCACGGTTGTAGCTCACTGCAGCTTCAACATCCCTGGCTCCAGCAATCCTCCCACCTCAGCCACTGGAGTAGCTGGAACAGCAGATAAGCACCACCATGCCCAGCTAATTTATTTTTATTTTTGTTAGAAATAGGGTCTCCTGATATTGCCCAGGCTGGTCTCAAACTCCTGGGCTCAAGCAGTCCTCCTGCCTCAGCCTCCCAGAGCCTTGGGATTACAGGCATGAGCCACCATGCCTAGCTCATTTTCCTTCTCTCTAAAGAACTTATTTTAAGATTTCTGGCAAGGCAAGTCTTTGGGCAACAGTTTCTCTGTATTTTTGTTTGCTTGAGAAAGTCTTTATTTTTCCTTCACTTTTTTTTTTTTTTTTTGAGAGAGGATCTCACTGTGTTGCCCAGGCTAGAGTGCAGTGGCATGATCTCAGCTCACTGTAACCTCAACCTTCTGGGCTTAAACAATCCTCCCACCTCAGCCTCTCAACTAGGACTATAGGCACACGCCACAACACTTGGCTAATTTTGTTTATTTTTCATTGAGATGACGTCTCACTATGTTGCCCAGGCTAGTCTCAAACTCCTGGACTCAAGCAGTCCATCCGCCGTGCTGGGATTGTAGACGTGAGCCACACTGCACATGGCCTTTCTTACTTCTGAAGAATTTTGCAGGGTACAGAATTCTAGGGTGATGGGGTTTTCTCTTTCACTCTACTCTCTGCTTGCATGGTTTCTGAGACGTTAGATGTAATTCTTGTTTTTGCTCCTCTGTAGGTAAGGTGATTTTCCCTCTGCCTTCTTTCAAGATGTTTCTCTTTCTCTTTGATGTTCTGAAGTTTGAATATGATATATCTAGGTGTAGGTTTTTGTTTTTTTTTTGGCATATAGCCTGCTTAATGTTCTTATGGTGTGGTATCTGACATCGATTTGTAGGGGCCATTTTTAGTTATCACTTTAGTTATTGTTTAGCAACACCAGATACTGTGTTTGTTTCTTTCCTTCTCCTATTATCCACATATTATACCTTTTGTATTTGTCCCACAGTTCTTGGATATTTTGTTGTTGTTGTTGTTGTTTTTAGTTCTTCTTTTCTTAGCTTTTCAGTTTTGGAAGTTTCTGTTGTCATATCCTCAAGTTCAGAGATTCTTTGTTTTTAGAGACAGGGTCTCACTATGTCACTATGTTGCCTAGGCTGGTCTCAAACTCCTGGGCTCAGGTGATCCTCTGGTTTCAGCCTCCCAAGTAGCCGGAGCTACAGACACATGCTACCACGCCCAGCTCGAGTTCAAAGACTGTTTGCTCAGCTGTGTCCAGTCTACTATTGAGCCCGTCATAGGCATTCTTCATTTCTTTTCTTTTTTTTTGTTTTTTTTTTTTTGTTTTTTTGAGACAAATTCTCATTTTTTTTGAGACAAATTCTCATTTGGTCGCCCAGGCTGGAGTGCAGTGGCACGATCTCAGGTCCCTACAACCTCCACCTCCTGAGTAGCTGGGACTACAGGCGTGCACCACCACACCCAACTAACTTTTATATTTTTAGTAGATATGGGGGTTTCACCATGTTGGCCAGACTGGTCTTGAACTCCTGACCTCAAGTGATTCGCCCACCTCCCTCCCAAAATGCTGGGGTTACAGGCATGAGCCACCGTGCCTGGCCGGGATTCTTCATTTCTGTTACAGTATTTTTTATCTATAGCGTTTCTTATTTATTTATTTATTTAATAAAGAACAGAAATTTATTTTCTCATAGTTATGGAAGCTGGGAAGTTCAAGATCAAGGCGCCAACAGATTTGATTGTCTGACAAGGTCTGCTCTCTGCTTCCAAGATGGTGTCTTGACACAACATCCTCCAGAGGAGAGGAACTCTGTGTCCTCACATGGCAGTTGGAGGAAAGGGTAAAGTGATGCCAAGTCCTTTGCCAAATCCTTTTATAAGGGTACCCAATGCCATTCATGAAGGTTCCATCCTCATGACTTAACCACGTCCTAAACATTCTATCTCTCAATAACGTTACATTGGTGATTAGGTTTCAACATGAATTTTGTAAGGGACAACATTGTTCAAACCATAGCACTAAGGAAAGTTGGGAGAGCTGCCAGAGGGAAGAACAAAGGTAGGGAAAGGTTGGTGGAGGGGTCCTAGACTGCTGGGCCATCTAAGGAGGTTAGTGAGGCTCTCAGCGCCACGCCCACAGCCACTGGCTAAGAACATTCCCTGGGAAGTATGGCATGGCACAGATACAACACTGGGAATAAGACCACATTTCCCCAAGAGTCCCGGTAATCCCCTCCCCTTACCTGGTATCTTTGTTTCCCAAATCTTGACCTCTTTTCTCAGAATCTCTGGGAATAAGTTGGGCCAAGTTCAGGTTCTCTTAGCCCTCTGGATCCCTTCTGCCTTCATGATATATCCATAAACAAGGTGTACAGTCTTGGCTACAGCTTTTTAAAGAAGCAGAGTTACTTCCCTGAGTGTGTCCTCTGGTGTCTGGTAAGAGATGTCTTCAAGCTGAAGTCTTGCCCATACTCCCTGCCCAAAAATCCTTCTCCCCTGAGTGTGCCTTCCAGTGCTTATCGTAAGATGATTTATACCTAATCCTTTTTCCACACTCCTGGCAACTATAAGGCTTCTCTGCCAAGTATGTTCTCTCATGCACAGTTGACTTTTGGGTAAAGTCTTGCCCACACTCCTTGCATACAAAAGACTTCTCCCCTGAGTGGGTTTTCTGATACACAGTGAGAACTGCCTTCTGTGAGAAGCCTTGCCCACACTCCTTTCACAAGAAAGCCTTCTTCCCTGAGTGTGTCTTCTGGTATGTGAAGTGTGACTTATTTCTAAAGCCCCACCCTCACTTATTACACACATGGGACTTCCCTCCTGCATGTGTATTCTGGTGCAAGAGTAATGCTGACTCATCACTCCCTGCATATAAAAAACTAATGCTTGGCGTATGCTTTTTTGTGTATTAGTAGTTTTTTTTTTTTTTTTTTTTGAGACTGCATCTTGCTGTTGCCCAGGCTGGAGTACAGTGGTGCTGCCCAGGCTGAGCTACAGTGGCCGTCTTGGCTCACTGCAACTTCCACCTCGCATGGTTCAAGTGAGTCTCCCATGCCCTGCCTCCCGAGTAGCTGGGATACAGGCCATGCACCACCACCCCGCTAATTTTTTTTTTTTTTTTTTTTTTTTTTTTTTTTATTCTGTGAGAGGGAGTTTTGCTCTTGTTGCCCAGACTGGAGTGCAGTGGTGCAATCTCGGCTCACCGCAACCTTTGCCTCCCAGGTTCAAGCGATTCTTCTGCCTCAGCCTCCCGAGGAGCTGGGATGACAGGCGTGCACCACCACACCCGACTAATTTGGGGCTGGTCTTGAACTCTCAACCTCAGGTGATTAGCCCTCCTCGGCCTCCCAAAGTGCTGGGATTACAGGCGTTAGCCACCACGCCCAGCCTAATTATTGTATTTTTTAGTAGAGACAGGGTTTCACTTGTTGGCCAGGCTGGTCTTGAACTCCTGACCTCAGGTTATCCACCTGCCTCGGCCTCCCAAAGTACTGGGATTACAGGCATGAGCCACCATGCCCAGCCAAGTAGCTTTCTTTTCTTTAATTTTTTTTTTTTTTTTTTTGGCTTAAGCTCAGTGGCAAGAAAGAGTAATTTTATTTTCTAACTAAAGTCTTGCTTACCCTCTGCACATTTGAATGCTCTCCGTCTTGAATTTACTATTTCTTTTAATATTTGTCTATTTCTTTAAAATTTTCCATTTGGGCCTGGCTAGGCTCTTTTTTCACCACTCTGAAGCTTACTGGTTATAAGCTTCCCCTTGAGCTTACTTGTTGTCTTAGGAGACAACCCTTGAAGTCTGCCGCTCTCTTATAAACCAGGGTTTAGTGCTTTTTTCTGTCTCTTGACCTTCTGCTGTATCACTCTGGCTGCTTTGATGAGAATATTGTTGCTACTGTGATCCTGGGCCACAGGTCCTTTTCTGCATATAAGCCAGGAGACCTCTGAGCAGCACGGCTATGCGGCATGTATTTGCTGACAAAGTGTTGACTGGAAAAGACCAGTGGGCAGTAGGGACAGAGATGGATTTCTGGCTTTGATCTTGCTCTCTGAGGTCGTAGGACATTGTCTTGCTCTCCATGGAGAGAGAAAGCCTGTGGATGGCTGATGTTTACCAGTTTATTATAAAGGATATTAAGAAGGATACGGATGAAAGCCAGATAAGGAGATGCATTGGTGGGAAGGGGCGCAACGCTTCTATGCCCTTCCTGGGCCTGTCACACTCCTGCACCTCCATGTGTTCAGGAGCCTAAAAGTTTCTCTTTTTCATTCTTTCTTAGAATTTCCATTTATCTTCTTATATTATCCATCTGTTGTTACATGTTGTTGATATTAATCATAGTGTTTGGAATTCCTGAACTGTTAATTCTGACAGTTCTGCCATATCTCACTGGGTCTGAGGCTTATTCAGTTTCTTCAAAGTGTACTTTTGCCTTTCAATATGACTTACAATTTTCTGTTGAAAGGTGGACATGGCCGGGCGCCGTGGCTCAAGCCTGTAATCCCAGCACTTTGGGAGGCCGAGACGGGCGGATCACAAGGTCAGGAGTTCGAGACCATCCTGGCTAACACAGTGAAACCCCGTCTCTACTAAAAAAATACAAAAAGATAGCCGGGCGAGGTGGCTGGCCCCTGTAGTCCCAGCTACTCGGGAGGCTGAGGCAGGAGAATGGCGTAAACCCGGGAGGCGGAGCTTGCAGTGAGCTGAGATCCGGCCACTGCACTCCAGCCCGGGCAACAGAGCGAGACTCCGTCTCAAAAAAAAAAAAAAGAAAGGTGGACATGATATACTGGGTAAAAGGAATTGGTAAATGCATCCTTAGTAAAGTTGTGATGAGGTATGACAGGGAGGGGAACTGGAAGTGTTCTATTGTCCTGTAATTAGATCTCAATATTTTGGTGAGCCTATGCCCTGGACTATAAACTTCACCAGTGCTTCTCAGTTTTGTTTTATTTTCCCCACTTGGATGGGACAGGATGGATAGACTAGGATAGAATTGGGTATTATCCTTCTCCCAGGTTAGTTAGTCTGTGATAAAACTGCAGCAGGTTAGGCTCTGGTAAAGTATTTTCTCCTGAGGGCAGGCCTTGTAAAGAAGAACAGAATGCTCTGGGGTATTTCAAAATGGTTCCAGTAGTCCCCCCTTATTCACAAGGATACATTCCAAGATTCCTAGTGGATGCATGAAACCAGATAGTACCAAACCCTATATACAGTCAGCCCTCTGTATCCATGGGTTTCTCATCCATGGATTAAAACCATCATAGATCAAAAATATTCAGAAAAAAAATTCCGCAGAATTCAAAAAAGCAAAACTTGAATTTGCTGCCTGCCAAGCACTACATTGAATCTACATGAATGAAGTGATATGTAGGCATTTTATTAGGTATTATAAGTAATCTAGAGATGATTTAAAGTATGTAGGAGGATGTGCACATTTTGTATGCAAATACTACACCTTTTTTTTTTTTTGAGACACCATTTTATATCAGGGACTCCAGTATCTGTGGATTTTGGTGTCCTCAGGGGTCTTGAAACCAGTCCCCCATGGATATGGAGGGATGACTATACTATGTTTCCCTATATGTACATACCTGTGATAAAGTTTAATTTATAAATTCAGCACAGTAAGAGATTCACAATAACTAATAATAAAATAGAACAGTTATAACAATATACTGTAATAAAAGTTATATAAATGTGTTCCCTCTCTCAAAATATCTTATTATACTGTACTCATCTTTGTTTTTTGTTTTTTTTTGGCCGGGTACAGTGGCTCACAGCTGTGATCTCAACACTTTGGAAAGCTGAGGCAGGCAGATCACTTGAGGCCAGGAGTTTGAGACCAGCCCGGCCAACATGGTGAAACCCCGTCTCTACTAAAAATACAAAATTAGCTGGCTGTGGTGGTGCATGCCTGTAATCCCAGCTACTCAGAGGCTGAGGCACAAAAATCGCTTGAACCCAGGAGGCGGAGGTTGCAGTGAGCTGAGATCGCGCCACTGCACTCCAGCCTGGGCAACAGAGTGAGACTTTTGTCTCAAAAAAAAAAAAAAAAAAAAAAATTTAAATAGAGGCAGGGTCTCACTCTGTCACCCAGGCTAGTCTCGAACTCCTGGACTCAAGCGGTCCTCCCACCTCAACCTCCCAAAGTGCTGGAATTACAGGCATGAACCACCTTACTCGACCAGTACTCATCTATTTTTGAACTGCAGTTGACCATGGGTATCTGAAACCATGGAAAGTGAAACCATGGGTAAGGGGAGATTACTGTACTTTTCCCTTTCCCCCTGCCAAAAGCACAAGAAATTTCCCCTGATATTCACCGTAGAACCTAGTAGAGCCGGGAGAACCTGGAGGTGAAACTCACAACAGTGTGGGGGCTCCTGTGTGACTGGGTCTCCCTGGCGTTTTTAACTCTCAGACTTGTCCACACTTAGCCTCTAGCTTCATCAATTATAGTTCAGGTTTTCCTCCCCTGGCACTTGATTGTCATGCAGGTTCAGCTCATGGCTTTCTACTCCTTTAGGTTGTGATGCTCTGTATCTGCCAATTTGGGGAATAGCAGTTTGCCCTGTGAACTCACTTCTCTGATAGATCTATGAATAGTTGTTTAGATTTTTCAGTTCAGCTTTTTATTTGTTGTTAGGATAGATTGACAACTGTTATTCTAAGCTCTTTATATGCCAGGCCAAAAACCAGAAGTCTCAATCCTTTTGGTTTATGAATCAGAGTAAGAAATGCATTTTACATTGCAACTTAAAACACTTTTTTTTTTTGAAATGGAGTCTTGCTCTGTATTCCAGGCTAGAGTGCAGAGTGGCACTATCTTAGCTCACTGCAACCTCCGTCTGCCGGGTTCAAGTGATTCTCCTGCCTCAGCCTGCTGAGTAGCTGGGATTACAGGCATGCGCCACCACACCTATCTAATTTTTGTATATTTAGTGGAGACTGGGTTTCTCCATGTTGGCCAGGCTGGTTTTGAACTCCTGACCTCAGGTGATCTGGCTGCCTTGGCCTCCCAAAGTTCTGGGATTACAGGTGTGAGCCACCGTGCCTGACCAAAACACATTTTTTATGTAAAAAAAATTAGAGAGCCATGTAATAGTATTCACCCTTACCTAATGTGACGTACTCTGTAGTTTCTTTTGATGTGATGGTGATATTTCAGTGTGGATTTGTCTCCCTGCTTTTTTTTTTTTTCTTTTTAAAGAGATGGAGTCTCACTGTGTTGCCCAGGCTGGACTCAAACTTCTGGGCTCAAATGATCCTCCATCCTCGGTCTTCTGAGTAGCTGGGACTACAGGCCCACACCACTATGCCTGGCTTTCCCTTTTAAAATGATGGTAACGGGTTTGTGGATATGGGTATAATTGCTTGGAATTTGTCACCTATTGTCTGTTATCTGCCTGCTCCTCTGCTGCTCTTAGAATGGAAATAATGATGTTTAAATTATGAAAAGATAATATGTATATTAGTTTCCAGTAGGTGTTATAACAAATTACCACAAACTAGGTGGCTTGAAAGAAAGAAATTTTTTTTATCTCACAGTTTGGGAGGCCAAAAGCCCACAACCAAGGTATTGAAGAGGACCGTATCCTCCTGAGAAGGCTTTCCAGGAGAATCCTTTCCTTGCCTCTTCCAGCTTCTGGTTGCTGCCAGCATTTCTTGACTTGTGGTTACATCACTTTAATCTCTATGTCTTTCTTCACATTGCCTTCTCCTCTCTGTGTGTGTATAATCTCCCTTTGCTGCTGTCTTATAAGGACACTTGTGATGGCTTTGAGGGCCCGTCTGGATAATCCCCTAATCTCAAAGACCTTAATTTAATCACCATATAAGGTAACATTCACGGCTTCTAAGAATTCGGACATTGATATATCTTTGTGAGCTGTTATGGATTGAACTGAATTTTTATCATGAAGTCTTAACCCCAGGTACCTTAAAATGTGACCTTATTTGTAAACAGGGTCATTGCAGATGGCATTAGTTATTATGAGATCATACTGAAGTAAGATGGGGCCCTACTCCACTGGTGTCCTATAAAAAGAGGAAATTGGACATAGACACACAAACACACAGGGAGAACGCTGTGTGAAGATTGGATTTATGCTCCACAAGTCAAAGAATGCCAAAGACTGCCAGCAAGCCACCAGAAGCTAGAAGAGGCATGAAACACATTCTCGCTGACATCCTTCAGAAGAAACCAACCCTGGTAACACCTCTGGCCTCCAGAACTGAGAAATAATAAAGTTCTGTTTAAGCCACCTGGTATGTTGTATTTTGGCAGGACAGGTCTATACTGGAGGCATTATCGGCCTACCATACTGTGCTTGAAATCTACAATTGCTATATTGTAGTGAGTTGTTACCTAGAGATGAGGACTGGAAGTTCCAACCTCTTAGCTCCTGCCTGACACCCATCAGTGTGTTTAATGGCCTTTGTATTTATCCTTTCTCTCCTGTCTTCCCCTAGGCTGTTGCAATGTGATATGAAGGTTAATAGGATCCCATTAGCACTTCCTGGTTTGTCTACATTATGATATAATAGAGTGGCAGGTTCTATATAATTGGAACAATTTGTTATCGTTTTAGACCATAATCAAAAATTGAACATGGGTTTTCCCAAATGTCTCTCATGAGAGACTTAGTGCACACAAATCCCTTGTAAAAATAAAATCAAGGTATTTGATTTGATTTGATTATTTATGTATTCTGCCTGGTATCTCTAACCTTGAGGAAGCCTGGGTTCAGGTTTCCAGAAACTAGGCCATGAATAATTTTCTCAATTCAGTCTCAGACCTTCATAAGCCTTTGTGGGTTCAGTTCAATAAAAAATATTTGAACGGCCAGGCGGTTCAGTTCAATAAAAAATATTTGACCGGCCAGGCACGATGGCTCACAGCTGTAATCCCTTGTACTTTGGGAGGCCGAGGCAGGCAGATCACAAGGTCAGGAGTTGGAGGCCAGCCTGGCAAATATGGTGAAACCCTGTCTCTACTAAAAATACAAAAGTTAGCCGAGCATGGTGGCACGCACTTGTAGTCCCAGCTGCTGAGGTGGCTGAGGCAGGAGAATCCCTTGAACCCGGAAGGCGGAGGTAGGTTGCAGTGAGCCGAGATCGCACCACTGCACTCCAGCCTGGACAACAGAGCGAGACTCCGTCTCAAAAAAAAAAAAATGTTGAACATCTACAATGTACCAAACACCATGCTAGGTACTAGTGACAGAGAGATGTGTAAGACATGAAAGTATTCACTGCCTTATAGGGGAGACAGACACATGAAAATGTAATTACATTCTAATATGATAAGTATAACAATATACGTATTTGCAAGTACTGAGAATTCTGGTAAACATCAGAGAAGGCTTCCTGGAGGAAATGATGCTTTAACAGGTTTTGAAAGGTAAATAGAAGTTTCCCAGAGAAAGTAGAGAAAAACATTCAATGCATAAGAGAATAGCAGATGCAAGAGAATGAAACAGCATGATATGTTCAGAAAAAATTCAAGTAGTTTAATACTGTGATGGAGAGCAGCAGGAGATGAGACAGGAACAAGACAATTTCCCCAGCTGCTGATGTTCTTCTGTGTTGGATCACTATGACTGTTTAGAAGTATGTGGATAAGTGTTACTGTTAGGCAGTGTAGATTCCTTTTCTTTTTTTTCTTTTTTAGAGACATGGAGACCTGCTCTGTTGCCCAGGCCAGAGTGCAGTGGCACAATCATAGCTTACTGCAGCCTCAAACACCTGGGCTCAAGGGATCCTCCTTTCTCTCTCTCTCTTTCTCAGCCTCCCAAGTAGCTGGGACTACAAGCATGTGCAACCATGCTTGGCTACTCTTTAAATTTTTTAAGCGACAGGATTTCAATATATATTGCCCAGGCTTGTCTCAAATTCCTCAGGTGATCCTCCTGCCTCAGCCTTCCAAGTAGCTGGGATTACCAGCATGAGCCACAGTGCTTAGCTGCAGTTTCTTTCTTTTCCCCTGCCTGCCCACCTTCTTTTAGTGTAGACCTCTAGTCTGTGGCCAGCATTCTAAAAAATATCACTTATGGGCCGGGCGCGGTGGCTCAAGCCTGTAATCCTAGCACTTTGGGAGGCCGAGGCGGGCGGATCACAAGGTCAGGAGATCGAGACCATCCTGGCTAACACGGTGAAACCCCGTCTCTACTACAAAATACAAAAAACTAGCCGGGCGAGGTGGTGGGCACCTGTAGTCCCAGCTACTCGGGAGGCTGAGGCAGGAGAATGGCGTGAACCCGGGAGGCGGAGCTTGCAGTGAGCTGAGATCTGGCCAGTGCACTCCAGCTTGGGTGACAGAGCGAGACTCCGTCTCAAAAAAAAAAAAAAAAAAAAAATCACTTATGGTTAAAAAGCAGACATCCAAAATGGAAGTTTTCCTTTTGCCTAACTATGTCAAAATAAAGATAGCTTATCAGAACTTTCCTGGTTAGACACAAAGATAATCAGATGAATATGTCAACAAATTATGCTAAGAATTCTTTGCTGCATTAAATTAAGATGGCAGGGCAGAATTAGAGCACTCGACCAGTTTATGGTTTATATAAAAGACCTGCCAAACTATTTGAGTCTTTATCGTTGCCGATTTCTTTACCAGGCTGCAACCTCTTCTGTGGTTTCTGAGTCCCTGGGCCCTTAAGCTTTGAAAACTTGTTTGAAACAAAAGCTTAATACTGTATTTTGCAATTTTTTTAAAGTGAGAGAGGGAGAGAGAGAGAAAGAGAGAGAGTGTGTGTATGCGTAATCTCCTTGTAAACTTGGACCAAGTTTAGAGACGAGTTTAGAGACAGTTTTAGAACCGTGCTTTCTTTCTCTCCCCCTCCTCACCTTCCAGTTATATATTTTCTTTTGGCTTGACTATTACAGTACTAAATTGCATAAAGCCTTAAATATCAGGGCAGAGTTTTCATTATTGTGGTTTGGTACTGACTTGTATGTGCTCTACTCTGAATGCATTGTAAGCATTCAAAATTTTAAAACTCCTGTATTATCAGGAAGTATTTACAGTATTGTTTTTCCACGGTGAAATTTTCAGCAGCTCAAGCCAAACCACAATGTAGTAGGTTCATACTTTTCACTCTGTAACTTTGTCCTTCCCACCCATTTTTGAGATCCAGGGATTGTAACACTTAATGTGTAGCAAATTAGAAGATAAAAGTATTTGATATATTTTTCAAGGATTTTGTACCTCATAACATCCTAATAAGAATTTAGGAAGAGAGATGAGATTGAAAAATAGAAATGTATAATGTCAACAAGAACTTAATAGGGCTGTGTGATAATTATTTTGTTTTAAAAAGAACCTTTTCTTGCTTTGTTAAGAACTAAAGTTATCCCTTTGGGGACTTTAATGTTACCCCAGCTAAGTGGCTACATCTGGAAAGTAGAATACTAAAAGGTCTACCATTAGGCAAGAGCAGTGGAGAAAGCAATTAGCCATGTAACTGACACAGGACCAGGCCTGGCTGAATTGCTGCTGGGATTTCTCTGCCTGCTAGGCACTGGTCCTTTAAAGTTTGTTGAGCATTTAATCCATCCAAGTAAGTAGCTGCCATCTAAGGAAATATCATGGATCTGTCCTTGTTAATTCTTAAGCATAGTTCCCGAGAGTGCCCTGGAGTTTGATAAAAAGCCAAACAGGCCGGGTGCGGTGGCTCACGCCTGTAATCCTAGCACTTTGGGAGGCTGAGGCAGGGGGATCACCTGAGGTCAGGAGTTCAAGACCGGCCTGGCCAAGATGGAGAAACCCCATCTCTAATAAAAATACAAAATTAGCCGGGCGTGGTGGTACATGCCTGTAATCCCAGCTACTCGGGGGGCTGAGGTAGGAGAATCGCTTGAACCCAGGAGGTAGAGGTTGCTGTGAGCCGAGATCCTGCCATTGCACTCCACTCTGGGCAACAAGAGTGAAACTCTGTCTCAAAAAAAAAAAAAAAAAAAAGCCAAACATTAGGTATTGAAGAAGAGGGGCAGTGAGGAATAAGAAAGTATGTTATTCCAGGCCAAGGCGTGGTGGCTCGTGCCTGTAATCCCAGCACTTAGCGAGGCAGAGGTGGGTGGATCACCTGAGGTCAGGAATTTGAGACCAGCCTGACCAACATGGTGAAACCCCGTCTCTGCTAAAAATACAAAAATTCACTGGGTGTGGTGACGCGCACCTGTAGTCCCAACTACTTGGGAGGCTGAGGCAGAGAATTGCTTGAACCCGGGAGGCGGAGGTTGCGGCAAGCCAAGGTCATGCCACTGCACTCCAGCCTGGGCAACAGAACGAGACTCCGTCTCAAAAAAAAAAAAAAAGAAAAAAGAAAATATGTTACTCCAATCTAAAGCTCCATTCTTTAGTGAGGAGTGATCTTTAACTGCCTCAGTTTCCAAAGCAGCATTATAAGGTGCCACTGTCTTACCATCTTGTTCTTCCCAGAAGCCCAGTGTATAGCCATTGTTTCTAAGGAAACTTGGGGCAATAGGTGATGATGAGATAGAATTTATTTGGTATATTATGTGAAAAAGAAAACAGAATTCTGCACTAGGATGCAACTGGTAAATATTCATGAAGATGTAGAATAAAATACTTTCTTATATATTCCATTTCTAAGTGCCTTAGATAGAAAATGAAGCAGAATCTATACATACTGAAAATCATATATTGGTTAGGAATGGTTTCAGATGCAAATACCTAACAGTGGCTTAAAACTTTGTGAACACAGGCCAGGCACAATGGCTCACACCTGTAATCCCAGCACTCAGGGAGGCAAAGGTGGGTGGATCACGAGGTCAGGAGTTGGAGACTAGCCTGACCAACATGGTGAAACCCCGTCTCTACTAAAAATACAAAAATTAGCTGGGCATGGTGGCACGTGCCTGTAATCCCAGCTACTCAGGAAGTTGAGGCAGGAGAATCGCTTGAACCAGGGAGGCGGAGGTTGCAGTGAGCCGAGATCATGCCATTGCACTCTAGCCTGGGCAACAGAGCAAGACTCAAAACAAACAAAACAAAACTGTGTCAACACTTATAACACAAGGTGTCCAGAATTAGGACTATTTCAGCAGCTAAGCAAGTTTATCAAGGACCTAGGTTCTTTCTCTCTGCTGTACCATTTTTAGCTTTTACCTTTTAATCCTCATGCCTGTTGCCTCACTATCAGAGGATGGTAAAGAAATAAGGGGCAGGTAGCATCAGGAACTCTCTTGTTCTGGCTTTCCCTTTTATAAGGAGACAAAAGCCTTACTCAGAAGTGCCATCCTCCACCCACCCCACGGTGGATTTCATTGTCTTATTGGCCTGAACTGTGTGACAGGTTTAATACCAGCTGCATAGTAAAAAGGAATATCTCGCTTTTCAGCCTTTATAGTGAGAGGCAAGCAAGAGAAAATGGTTGAAAATGGGGTTGGGTTAAGAAACCAATAATGTCTTCCTCAAACCTATTGCCCCCTCCCTTTCACTGCCTTACTCTCCCTTCTCCTAAGCAATCCAGTTATACAAGGCATTAATTGACAACAGTCTTCTCAGGACTGATTGTTTATAGTTTATAGCTAATATACTTTGGCTGTATCCCCACCTAAATCTCACCTTGAATTGTAATAATCCCCATGTGTTGTGGGAGGGACCTAGTGGGAAGTAAATGAATCATGGGGAGCAGGTTTTTCCCATGCTGCTCTCGTAATAGTGAATAAATCTCACTAGATCTGATGCTTTTATAAAGGGGAGTTCCCCTGCACATACACTTCTTGCCTACCGCCATGTAAGATGTGACTCTGCTTCTCCTTTGCCTTCTGCCGTGATTGTGAGACCTCCCCAGCCATGTGGAACTGCGAGTCCATTAAACCTCTTTCCTCTGTAAATTACCCAGTCTTGGGTATGTCATTATAAGCAGCGTGAGAACAGGCTAATACAATAGCCTTATTGAAATAAGTCATAAGAGTACTATTAAAAAGAGAAGGGGACCAGACACAGGGCCTCACGCCTGTAATCCCAGCACTTTGGGAAGCTGAGGCAGGTGGATCACTTGAGGTCAGGAGTTCAAGATCACCCTGGCCAACATGGTGAAACCCCATCTCTACTAAAACTATAAAAATTATCCGGGTGTGGTGGCATACACCTGTAATCCCAGCTGCTCAGGAGGCTGAAACACGAGAATCACTTCAACCTGGGAGGCAGAGGTTGCAGTGAGCCAAGATCATGCCACTATACTCCAGTCTGGGTGATGAGGTAAGACTCTGTCCCCCCTCTGCCCCCAAAAAAAGAGCACGAGAGAAGAGCGAGCAAAGAATTATACTTTGGCTTGACTGTGGTGTTTAGGAATCTCATAGCAGAAACTGAGACGACCAAGACTTTGGCTAAGTGTATCTATACCTATGATGAGGTTATATTTCTCAGTCCCATCAAATAATAAGTAACATTTGAAAACAAACAAAACTAATCTTTTTTAACCCAAACTGATAAGAAATTCTGTTTACTACCCTCTTTCCTACATTGCCCAGTCCCTGATGGAGTTGGCCTAAATGACCTTTGGAGCTCAGTTTCCTTTTTGCTGTGATTTATTGGGCACCTGCAACTTACTTGGCAAAAGATGTGACCCATGGGGCTCATGAATTTTCACATTTGTCAGGAGGAAGGAACAAGGAACCAAAATAGAAGCAAGTGTTGCAGTATGGCTGAGTACTTAAAACTTAGGCTACTTAGAGTAATAGTTATACCATTGGTCTGTATAATGTAAAACAGAGGTGTACAATCTTTTGGCTTTCCTGGGCCACATTGGAAGAAGACTTGTCTTGGGCCACACGTAAAAATATACTAACACTAATGATAGCTGATGAACTAAACAAAAACAAAATTGCCAAAAAATCTGATAATGTTTTAAGAAAGCTTACAGATTTGTGTTGGGCCATGTTGAGAGCCATTCTGGGCTGCATGTGGTCTGCAGGCCGAAGGTTGGACAAGTTTGATGTAGAATAATAATGCATTGATATGAAACCCAGATCATAACGATGAAGATCCAACAACTCAGTGTTGACTATGGGTTTAATATTCTTGTTCTGTTCCCCTCTAACTAATTTGTTGATTGGATTGTAATATACTTTTCCTTTTGTCAGATACTGGAGTGTACAGTTTTTTAAAGGAGGAATCCAGTGCTTGACACTGTTTGGCACCTATGAGATGCTTATATTCTCCCTGTAAAATTCAAATAATAGGGACCTTAAAAGAAAATGCTCAGAAAGATGGGGTTACAATTACCACTAGTGGTTTGGGGAGTGAAGAAGGAACTTAAAAGGGAATGGCTTGTAAATTCACATTTTTTTGCACGGGGTATTTTATTTTAGTTTAGTTTCTATTTTGAAACAGAGTCTTGCTCTGTCGCCCAGGCTGGAATATAGTTGTGCAATCTCAGCTCACTGCAACCTCCACCTCCTGGGTTCAAGTGGTTCTTGTGCCTCAGCCACCCAAGTAACTGGGATTATCAGGCATGCACCACCACGTCCAGCTAATTTTTATATTTTTAGTAGAGACAGGGTTTTGCCATGTTGGCCAGACTGATCTCAAACTCCTAGCCTCAAGTGATCTGCCCACCTCAGCCTCCCAAAGTGCTGGATTACAGGTGTGAGCCACCGCATCTGGCCACACAGGGCATTTTAATTGGTAATAAAATTCAGAGCTGGAATCAGATACCCTAAGAAAGTGAATTAACCCACAAAGACCATGGCACCAGTGTCCTTTCGTACAACAGCGATATAACTCTAACATACTGTAATTGTCTTAGGTACCTTTCTATAAGAAAGGGAATCAAAGGTACCAAAAAAAGTAGGGAAGAGGATACACTAATTCTCACTGATTTGAAAAGTGAAATTTACTTTGCAAATGGAGTTGCAAAGCCATCAGATCTTTCTGAAAGTGTGCCATGTTAAGGTCTGAAAATAAAAGAGTGATAAAGCTTCTCAATAGTTACTCTCATGTCACTATATAAAAATTTGCCCAATCAATGAAGCAGGAATTTATTGAGTACCAAACTGGGCAAGCCCAGAGGTGGGGCAGGTGAGAAGGATAAAAAATAAGTGTGAAACATGTTTTTAACCCTCTAGTAGTTTACAGTCTACTTTGTTTGAGACAGCCTTGTTCTATTGCCCAGGCTGGAGTGCGATGGTGCAGTCTTGGCTCACTGAAACGTCTACCTCCAGTTCAAGTGATCCTCCCACCTCAGCCTTCCTAGTTGGGACTACAGGCACACACCACCACACCTGGCTAATTTTTTAAAAATTTTATTTATTTATTTATTTTGGTAGAGCTGGGGTTTCACCTTGTTGCCCAGACTGGTCTCAAACTCTTGGGGTCAAGCAGTTCTCCTGTTTCAGCCTCCCAGAGCGCTGGGATTACAAGTATGAGCCACTGCGCCTGCCCATACTGTCTACTTTAAAAAGATAAAAACTGTGAGACCGGCCGGGCGCGGTGGCTCAAGCCTGTAATCCCAGCACTTTGGGAGGCCGAGACGGGCGGATCACAAGGTCAGGAGATCGAGACCATCCTGGCTAATACGGTGAAACCCCGTCTCTACTAAAGAATACAAAAAACTAGCCGGGCGACCAGGCGGGCGCCTGTAGTCCCAGCTACTTGGGAGGCGGAGGCAGGAGAATGGCGTGAACCTGGGAGGCGGAGCTTGCAGTGAGCTGAGATCTGGCCACTGCACTCCAGCCTGGGCGACAGAGCCAGACTCAGTCTCAAAAAAAAAAAAAAAACAAACTGTGAGACCGTATAGCCTAAAATTCTATATATAATTATATAAATAAATTTCCATTTGAATACTATACAAGTTCAAGAAAGATCAATCACTGAAGATTGGAATCATTAGAGAAGCTTTCAAAAAGCTATTGGATTTCAGCTGTGTCTAGAAAACTGGTAGGATTCCAATAAACGATGGAGAGAGGAATGCATGTCAAGGAATATGGGAATGTGCATGGAGGCACAAAATTGAAAACAAATAGACTTTGCAGATCAGTAAGAGACTGACCCCGGTAGAAGGTGTTAGTAGAAGAATAGGAGAAAATAAAATCATAAACAAGGACAAGAGGACAGAAAGGTAATGTATTTTACATTCCTTTAAAATCTCCTTTGGGAATGATTTCAAACCCACCCCACCGCCAGAGTCAAATCCTTCCTAATGATTTAAATCCGCATTGCTGCCATTTTGTCTTTTTCCTGTTGTTACAATTTTTGAAATTCTATTTGTTTCTTACTCTGATCTTCTTGCATCCTTGCATTAGGGTATTCTTGGTCCTGACTGGGCCCAGCCTCTGGTTCCGTAGGAAAAAGTTGGTGTTTAAGATAGATACCAGCTGTCCTTTTGGATATGGACAGTGAGATTTGTCCCACCATTGCACACATGGGCGAAAGTTTTTTTGTTTTTTTTTGTTGAGATGAAGTCTCACTCTTGTCCCCCAGGCTGGAGTGCAGTGGCACAATCTCGGCTCACTGCAACATCCGCTTCCCGGGTTCAAGCAATTCTCCTGCCTTAGCCTCCCAAGTAGCTGGGATTACAGGTGTGTACCACCACACCCAGCTAATTTTTTTGTTTTTTAAGTAGAGACGGGGTTTCACCTTGTTGGCCAGGCTGGTCTCGAATTCCTGACCTCAGGTGATCCATCCACCTCGGCCTCTCAAAGTGCTGGGATTACAGGCGTGAGGCACTGCACCCGGCCCACATGGGCAAAAGTTTCGTAGGTTGGGGTTTCTTTGTAACTAGTTGGCATTTATTCAACAAATATTAAGCACCTACTGTGTACAGATACTGTTCTAGGTGCTTGGGATTTGTCCATAAACAAGCAAATGGAGAGATCCTTGTTCTTGAGGAGCTTACATTCTAGTAGCAGCATGGCAGCTAGACCAACTATCAAATAATATCTCTGCTTTCAAAATTCCTTTTCTTTATACAGTGGACTTATTTGTTAAGCTGTCAGAATCTTTAAGATATTCCAACAGCCTTCCCAAAATAGAAAATTCCTCAATCCATAGACAAATGAATTTACCTTAGGTACAGTTTGGTGGGTTGTCCCCGCCCCTCTGTTCAGTTTGTCCTCCTTCATTCCCCTGACAACATTTTATCTTTGAGTATTTTGGGGGAAAGTTTTCTGTTCTTGTTTTTCCTCTATAAATTATCTTGCTCACACATGCAGCATATGAGCTACTGTTGCTGTGGTTGTATTTATTTGTTGAACAATCCTGTACTTTGAAATGATTCATTTAAGAGCCATGAAACATTCAAAGTAGGATGTGTGACTCACTTAGCAAACAGCAGCATCTTTCTTTTTCCTATTTATTTATTTATTGCCCATCACTGGCTAAACATCTTGAAGTAGAGAGCAGGAGCCTAGGACTGACCAAGGTAGAAATGAAAGTTATGTTTAGGCCGAGCACGGTGGCTCAAGCCTGTAATCCCAGCACTTTGGGAGGCCGAGACGGGTGAATCAAGAGGTCAGGAGATCGAGACCATCCTGGCTAACACGGTGAAACCCCGTCTCTACTAAAAAATACAAAAAAACTAACCGGGCGAGGTGGCGGGCGCCTGTAGTCCCAGCTACTCCAGAGGCTGAGGCAGGAGAAGGGCGTGAACCCGGGAGGCGGAGCTTGCAGTGAGCTGAGATCCGGCCACTGCACTCCAGCCTGGGCGACAGAGCAAGACTCCGTCTCAAAAAAAAAAAAAAAAAAAAAGAAAGTTATGTTTAGTTTGAAGTATGTGTGTATTTAATCTCTTCCTTCTTCTCCCTTTCCCTGCTTTTCCAAACTTAAGTGATGTCTGACATTGGGAACAGAAGCACGGAAGTGAGGGTGAGAAGCTTTGTTAGAACTTTTACACATCTTCCAGTTTCTTCTTTCAGAATATGTGATCAATTGAAGTGACTAATTAAACAGTGTTCAAAAAGAAGATCAGTTATTTCTTCCTTCACCTGCTTGGCACCAGTATCACTATATTCTAGAACTTACTCTTCATAATTTTTCTCAAGTTTTCTATGACTTTTTTTTTTTTTTTTTTTTTTTAAGAGACAGAGTCTCACTCTGTTGACCAGGCTAGAGTGCAGTGGTGCTGTCTTCTATGACTTTTTCATACTATTTTCTTTCATCAAAATATGCCCAAGTATATGGGCCAGATAAACCCAGTTCTTTGGAAGGCTGAGGTGGAATGATTGCTTGAGGTCAAAGTTTGCAATCAGCCTGGGCAACATAGCAACACCCTATCTCTGAAGTAAACAAAACACATAGCCCGGTGGTGCCAATCTGTAGTCCCAGCTACTTGGTAGGCTGAGGGGAAGATTGCTTGAGCCCAAGAATTTGGGAAGTTTACAGTGATGTTCACATCACTGCATCCACCTGAGCTACAGAGTGAGACCCTATCTTAAAAAAAAAAAAAAAAAAAAAAAAAAAAAGGCCGGGCGCAGTGGCTCACGCCTAATGCCCAGCCTTTGGGAGGCGAGGCGGGCGGATGACAAGGTCAGGAGATTGAGACCAATCCTGGCTAACTTGGTGAACCCGTCTCTACTAAAATACAAAAAATTAGCCGGCGTGTGGCGGGCGCCTGTAGTCCTACCTACTCGGCGAGGCTGAGGCAGGAGAATGGCATGAACACCGGAAGCGGAGCTTGCAGTGACCGATTCCGGCCACTGACTCAGCCTGGGCGACCAGAGCGAGACTCCGTCTCAAAAAAAAAAAAGCCCAGTATAGATACTGAACTAAAGAACCTGCCAAACCCAGAAACTTTGGAGAAAAGGCGTAAGTTAAGTTTCAGCATAAATTACTTTTCGACTATCACAAATGTAAACTCGTTCCTTGTATATTTCATTTTTTTTTTTTTTTTTGAAGTTTAGGCACTTCAGGGCTCATTTTTCCTAATAACTAAAGAGTTCTGATTGTTCCTTCAACCCAGTCAGTCTTCTAAAACAGGAAAGGGACATGAAATTCTCATAAGTCAGGATATTAAGAGCGTTTTTAATGTGATGGCAAATCCTCATGAAAACGGGTGCTGTTGGGGTGGCAAAAGCAACATTCAGGAATGTATCTGGCTAGGAGTTAGTGCATATTTAGAGAAATTCATTGGTCCACAATGCTTACCAAGGATTTAGCTTGAAACTGTTACATCCTAATCCCCATATGCTTGTGCTGCTCAGAGTCAAAGGCAAAAATTAATTTAGTTTGGCCTTGTTCTCATTTCTGAGCCTTCTTTTCAGGTCTGTTCAGTGCTGCTATTTCAAAAATACGTCTACGGAATAGGTTAAATGAGGATTAGGAAAGACTGCAGTATGTCTAGGCCATTTACTTGTTAGAATTATCCTGGAAAAAAAAAAGTTACTTTTTACTATAAATACCGTCTCTCTTGAAATTTAAAAAGTAAAGAGGAGGCTGGTGCAGTGGCTCATGCCTGTAATCCCAGCACTTTGGGAGACCAAGCAGGTGGATCACGATGGTCAGAGTCACCAGACCAGCCCCTGGCCAACATGGTGAAACCCCATCTCTACTAAAATACAAAAAATTAGCCAGGCGTTTTGGCAGTGGCCTGCAATTCCAGCTACTCGGGAGGCTGAGGCAGAAGAACACTTAACCTGGGAAGGCGGAGGTTGCCGTGAGCCAAGATCAGCACATTGCACTCCAGCCTGCAACAAGAGCGAAACTCCATCTCAATAATAGATATATAAATAAAATTTTTAAAAAGTAAAGAGGAAGGAACAGTTGAATATGTGCTGTGTTGTCCAATGTACTGTACTGTTTTATTAATTATTTCATTAAAGCTTAAGAAAACAGGGATACATGGGAGGCTTCTGTGATATCTGAAATGTTTCATGTGTGAACTGCGTAGTGATTACACAGGTATATGCAAATATAAAAAATTAAAATTCATTGAGATTAACTAAGATTTTGCATTTTTTTTCTTTCTTTTTTTTTTTTTTTTTGAAGACGATCTCACTCTGTCGCCAGTATGGAGCACAGTGGCATGATCTTGGCTCATGCACCTCTGCCTCCCAGGTTCAAGCGAATTCTCGTGCCTCAGCCCTCCGGTAGCTGGGACTACAGGCACGTGCCTCCACACCGAGCTAATTTTTGTATTTCTTCGTAGAGACAGGGTTCACTGTGTTGGCCAGGCTCGTCTCGATTCTCCGACCTCCTCCAAGTGATCTGCCCACCCTCTGCCTTCCTAAGTGCTGAGATTAAGGGTGTGAGCCCCTGCACCAGCCCATTTTCTGTATTTTATACTCAGTGTTAAAAGGGCCAGGCATGGTGGCTCATGCCTATAATCCCAGCACTTTTGGGAGGCTGAGGCAGGAGGACTGCTTTTGAGCCAGGATTTGAGATCGCCCTGGGCAACGTAATGGGACTCCCGTCTCTAAAAAAAGGGAAAGAAAGAAAAGGAAAAGTAAAAAGAAATCCTAAGACTTTATTCATTGAGATCTATTCCTTATTACAGTTTCCACCATCTGTGTTCTTTCAGGCCATTCCTTTTTTTTTTTTTTTTTTTTTTAAATAGAGACAAGGTTCTGCGATGGTTGCCCAGGCCTGGTCTTGAACTCTTGGGCTCAAGCCATCCTCCCCTCAGCCTCCAGAGTGTTGGATAAACAGGTGTGAGCCACTGCGCCTCAGCCTATCCTAACTCTTTCACTTAGCTTATTCATTTAGTTAAGTTTGTGAGGAGGAAGGATTCTAGATTCTCCTATTACAGAAGGATAGGTGAGAGTAAACTACTAAAAATGGAAAGAGTTTTACTAAAGATGTCCCATGGAAAGTTAACTGTTAATAGGAAACTACTTTCCCATATCCATCTCTGAGGTAGTATCAAGTTTCAATTGACTTCCTCATAGCATGACATTCATTTTATGCTTCTTAGTATTTCTTTTTTTTTTTTTTTTTTTTTTTTTTGAGACGGAGTCTCGCTCTGTCGCCAGGCTGGAGTGCAGTGGCGCGATCTCGGTTCACTGCAAGCTCCGCCTCCCGGGTTACGCCATTCTCCTGCTCAGCCTCCCGAGTAGCTGGGACCTACAGGCGCCCACCACCTCTCCGGCTAGTTTTTTTTATTTTTTTTAGTACAGACGGGGTTTCACCGTGTTCGCCAGGATGGTCTCTGTCTCCTGACCTCGTGATCCGCCCGTCTCGGCCTCCCAAAGTGCTGGGATTACAGGCTTGAGCCACCGCGCCTGGCCCAGTATTTCTTAAATGAAAAGAATCTTCTTTCTCGCTTTTTTTCTTCATAAGGGAGTAAAAATCAAAAGTACCTAAAATTATTTTGATTAGCTTCTTCTATATTATCTCTTTGTTACTAACAAGGCAGTGCATGAGAATTCGTTCAGTCTGTTCTCCCAAATACAGTGCCTTCTGTCTCCATCTTCCTAATTTCCCTATCCTAAATACTTGCAGATCTGGAGTCCATCAGCCATTTTATAAAATGAGGCTGGAAGTTTTTTGCCTGTGCTTTTTTTCTTCCAAGTTTCAGATCTAAAAACATGTGTTGGCAGTTTGGAAAAGGAAACTAAAAGCAGCTTTTTTTCTTATTTCTTTTTCTCTTCCCCTGTTACTCTGTAGCAGGTTTCTCAACAAACACAACTGATATTTTGAGTTATGCAATTCTTTGTTTTGGGAGGCTGTCCTGTGCACCATACAATATTTATGAGCATCTCAGGCCTCTACCTTCTAGAGGCAAGTAGCATCCTCCCAGTTGTGACAAACAAAAATATCTCCAGACATTGTCAGATGTCCCATGGGGGACAGAGTTGCCTCTGGTTGAGAACCACTGCCACATACTATAAACTGCATTTAAAGAAAATGGATTTAGGAGGAAGATTGAAGATTGGTACGTGATTAAAATTCCCGTGGGATCTTGGAGCATATTATCTAGATTAGAGCTGTCCAAAAGAAATATAATGCAAACCACAAATGTGAGCCACATATGTAAGTTTTAATTTTCTAGTAGCTACATTAAAAAGTGTAAGTAAACAAGTGAAACTAATTGTAATAATATATTTTATTTAACTTAGTATATCCAAAATAGTATCATTTTGACACGTAATCAACGTAAAAATTAACAAGATATTTTACTAAGCCTTTAAAATCCAGTGTGTGTTTTGATTTTCAGTACATTTCAATTCAGACTAGCCACATTGCAAGTACTCAATAGCTATTTGTGACTACCATATCGGATAGTGCAGATCTAGATGATCTTAGTCTCCAGATGGGGGTGCAAATTAGTCTTGGCATAAAGGAGAGGAGAGATACTGTCCTGATTTTGTATTAAGCCTTCTTCTGCCTTGGAGATGGTTATTATATTTACCCTACAGTGAGGGCAAGTGTGTTCCCTGAGTGAGTGGCTATTTGCCAAAACCTTAGACATAGGTAATGCCAAAGAACAAAGAAAGATCCTTTAAGGGTATTAACAAATGAGGGGCTGGGCATGGTGGCTCACACCTGTAAATCCCCACACTTTGAGAAGCTAAGGCTGGCAGATCACTTGGGCTCAGGAGTTCAAGACCAGCCTGGGCAACATGGTGAAACCCCGTCTCTACAAAAAATACAAACATTGCCCGAACATGGTGGTGCATGCCTGTAGTCCCAGCTACTTGGTAGGCTGGGGTGGGAGGATTGCTTAAGTCTGGAGGGCGGAGGTTGAAGTGAGCCAAGATTGTGCCACTGCACTCCAACCTGGGCAACAGAGCAAGACCCTGTCTCAAACAAACAGGAAAACAAACAAATGAGGGAACTAGATTTTTTAATGGGGAGTAATTTAAAAGGAAATATTTTGGGGAGTCCCTTCACCCATTTTAATTCAAAAGAATATATTTTACTTAGGTCAAGATTTTTATCACTTAATAACACTTTAGCTATTTTTAGCCAGGCACAATGTTGTGTGCCTATAGTTCCAGCTACTCAGGAAGCTGAGGCAGGAGACTCATTTGAGCCTAGGAGTTCAGGAACAGCCTGGGCAACATAATGAGATCCCATCTTACTAAAAAATACTATGATAATAATTTTAGCTATTTTAATTGAGAAATTGCTTTCAGAAGGATGGTTTCCTAAGCATTAAGTGTATGACTAATCTAGAGAATTTCTTTTTTTCTTATGGGGGTCCATCCCACCCTTCCCTTGCCATGAGTGAGGGTGCACCAAGCACCCACAGCCCCCTGGCTTAGGCCCACTCACCCCAGCTGTGGCCAAGGACAGGAGAACTGGGACTCAGTATTCTAGAGAATTTCTGAAGTGTTAACTCTTAATAAATGAGAGAAAATATAAGGACTATGTAAACATAGCCAGATTAGCAATCACTTTGGAGTTTTTTTGTTTTTTTGAGACACAGTCTTGCCCTTGTTGCCCAGACTGGAGTGCAATGGCATGACCTTGGTTCACTGCAACCTCCACCTCCTGGGTTCAAGCCATTCTGCACCTGGCCTGGCGATCACTTTGACAGAAAGCATCAGTAAACTTTTATTCTCCCTTCTAGGCATTTAAGATAAGAATTGCATTAGAGGCCAGGCGCGGTAGCTCAAGCCTGTAATCCCAGCACTTTGGGAGGCCGAGACGGGCGGATCACGAGGTCAGGAGATCGAGACCATCCTGGCTAACACGGTGAAACCCCGTCTCTACTAAAAAATACAAAAAAACTAGCCGGGCGAGGTGGCGGGCGCCTGTAGTCCCAGCTACTCCGGAGGCTGAGGCAGGAGAATAGTGTGAACCCGGGAGGCGGAGCTTGCAGTGAGCTGAGATCCGGCCACTGCACTCCAGCCTGGGCGACAGAGCAAGACTCCGTCTCAAAAAAAAAAAAAAAAAAAAAAAAAAAAATTGTTTAAAAAAAAGGTTTCACCAGGTTCCCCTGGCTGGTCCCGAACTCCCTCGACTCAAGCGATCCACCTGCCTTGGCCTCCCAATGTGCTAGGGTTACAGGCATGCGCCACCATGCCCAGCCTAGAGTAATATTTTTAAATTCATGAAATACATAGGATTACAAAGGAAACTAATGATATTATAATACGGTTTTCAAAAATATATGAAAAAAAGGCCGGGCCACTGTGCCGGCCAACATAAGTACATTTTGAAAACTTACAGCCCTGCATAATCTACTACTTGTCGTATCTCCTTAAAATTATATTTTTTGACTGGGTACAGTGGCTCACACCTGTAATTCCAGCATTTTGGGAGGCCGAGGTGGGCAGATCACCTGAGGTCGGGAGTTCAAGACCAGCCTGGCCAACATGGTGAAACCCCATCTCTACTAAAAATACAAAAATTAGCCAAGTGTGGTAGCAGGCACCTGTAATCCCAACTATGCAGGAGGCTGAGACAGGAGAATCACCTAAACCTGGGAGGTGGAGGTTGCAGTGAGCCGAGATTGTGCCATTGGACTCCAGCCTGGGCAACAAGAGCGAAACTCTGTCTCAAAAAAAAAAAAAAAAGGGGGGGGGGTGCGCTGTGGCTCACATCTATAATCCCTGCACTTTGGGAGGCCAAGGCAGGCGGATCACCTGAGGGTCGGGAGTTCGAGACCAGCCTGACCAATATGTAGAAACCCCTTCTCTATCAAAAATACAAAATTAGCCAGGCATGGTGGCGCATGCCTGGAATCCCAGCTACTCAGGATGCTGAAGCAGGAGAATCACTTGAACTCGGGAGACGGAGGTTGCTGTGAGCTGAGATCGTGCCATTGCACTACTGCACTGCAGCCTGGGCAACTGAACAAGACTCCGTCTCACACACACACACACACACAATATATATACATATGTATATGTGTGTGTGTATATATATGTATATGTACATGTATATATACATACACTATTCTCTCCTTCCCCTAAACCCTCACTCTTTTTTTTTTGAAATGGAGTTTCACTGTTGTTACCCAGGCTGGAGTGCAGTGGCGTAGTCTCGGCTCACTGCAACCTCCTCCTCCCTGTTTCAAGCAATTCTCCTGCCTCAGCCCCAGTCCCCTACGTAGCTAGGAGTATAGGCACGTGCCACCATGCCCGACTAATTCTGTATTTTTAGTAGAGATGGGGTTTTACCATGTTGGCCAGTCTGGTCTCGAACTCCTGACCTCAGGTGATCCGCCTGCCTCAGCCTCCCAAAGTGCTGGGATTACAAGCATGAGTCACCGCACCCGGCCACTTTTTTCTTACGGAAACATCTGTAACTGAAAAAGATGGTGCCTGGAGTTTACCAACAATAGAGAAAACTAAAGTTCTTGGCTAAATTTTACCACATTTTATTCAGTTTTGCCCTAGATCAATCAGAAACCCACTGAGGCTTTTTTTTTTTTTTAAGACAGGGTCTTGCTCTGTCGCCCAGGCTGGAGCTCAGTGGTGGGATCTTGGCTCACTGCAAACTCCACCTCCCGGGTTCAAGCAATTCTCATGCCTCAGTCTCCCAAGTAGCTGGGATTACAGGCACCCACCACCATGCCCAGCTAATTTTTGTGTTTTTTGTAGAGATGGGGTTTCGCCATGTTGGTCATGCTGGTCTTGAACTCCTTACCTCAAGTGATCCACCCGCCTAGACCTCCCAAAGTGCTGGGATTACAGGAGTGAGCCACCACTCCTTTTTTGAGAAAGGGTCTCACTGGAGTACGGTGATGTAACCACGGCTCGCTACAGCCTCGACCTCCTGGGCTCAAGTGATTTCCCCCACCTCAGCCTCCTGAGTAGCTGGAACACAGGTGAGCATCACCACACCCAGCTAATTTAAAAATTCTCTGTGGCGGGCATGGTGGCTCATGCCTGTAATCCCAGCACTTTGGAAGTCCGAGGTGAGTGTATCACCTGAGGTCAGGAGTTCAAGACCAGCCTGACCAATATGGTGAAACCCCATCTCTACTGAAAATACAAAAATTGGCCAGGTGCAGTGGCTCATGCCTGTAATCCCAGCACTTTGGGAGGCCAAGGCGGGCGGATCACGAGGTCAGGAGATTGAGACCATCTTGGCTAACACGGTGAAACCCCGTCTCTAGTAAAAATACAAAAAAATTAGCCCGGCGTGGTGGCAGGCACCTGTAGTCCCAGCTACTCGGGAGGCTGAGGCAGGAGAATGGCGTGAACCCGGGAGGTGGAGCTTGAATAGACCCAAAAGCCCCCCCCGCCCCCCCAACTTGGGAGAAAAGCAAATCCTATTCCGAAAAAAAAAAAAAAACTACAAAAATTAGCCGGGAATGGTGGCATGCGCCTGTAGTCCCAGCTACTCAGGAGGCTGAGACAGGAGAATTGCTTACACCTAGGCGGCAGAGGTTGCAGTGAGCGGAGATTGCGCCACTGCACTCCAGCCTGGGCAACAGAGCAAGACTCCCATCTCAAAAATAAATAAATAAATAAAAATAAAAAATGTTTGTATAGAAATGGGATTTTGCCAGATTACCCAGTCTGGTGTTGAACTCCTGGGCTCAAGCAATCTGTCCACCTCAGCCTTCCAAAGTGCTGCAATTAAAGGCATGAGCCATCGCGCCCAG